>NC_065509.1:4377609-4380576 GCF_006386435.1 Epinephelus moara | reverse complement strand
CTATAAAATTGTCCACAAAAGGGATACTTTTGGACAGGCAGTATCCCTTCAGCCACAGGTGCAGCTGACGAAGGTGGCTGGTGGTGACGTCACCATAACAAGGTGGGGGAAGCGGGCCGGAAATAATTAGCCGCTTCCCCGTGTCCAGCAGGCAGTCCACCAGGGAGATGAAGTCCTGCTTGAGAACCTCTGACTGCTGGTTCCTGAGGTCGTTGATACCGGCCTCCAGGACCAGCGTGGAGGCCGAGCTGTGCCGTGCAGTCAGCTGGAGGGCGGAGGATGCAACCTCACTGACACGGGCACCAGGGTGGCAGAATGTGCAGCCGTTGTGCACTTCCACGTGCCTGACCATGGAGGTCCCGATCACTAGCACAGATGGGGTGCGCTGCTCCCGAGTGCGCGCCTCCGACTGCCTGAAGGTACGACGGTGACGGGATGGAGCCCGATGTTTGTGGCGCCGGGCCGCGGTTCCTCCTGACCGGGATGGAGGGGAGCGGTCAGGCTGGACGAGCAGACGCCGATTCCTGGACTGGTGAGGGCCACGGCCAGCTGGATGTAGGCCTACAGGTTCCACAGGCGAGCTGGACGAAGCATCCACAGGAGGGAAGTCCTGCAGGCTTAGGATGTCATACCTGTTATCCAGCGGCAGCTCCGGAGGCCAACATACCTGCGGCCTGTGCTGGAGATCCGTCCCCCGGGACACAGTATCAACACACGGAGGTGAGTTAAAATTTTTACCCTCGGTCGTGGGACCGAAATGTCCAAGGGGACCTTCCCCAATTTTAAGGGGGCAGTCCGCTTCAGGTGGTGAGTTGTAGGTCTCCCACATTTAAACGATTTTTAAAAGTTGGCGCGTTCACTTCTGCGGTAGTCTATGATCCGTGACAACCACAGACCCAATGGCTTAAAACCTTAGTCCATGTTTAAAAGTACATACTGAGAGCAAGTGGTTCGTTAATTAACTGCTTCTTCCTATTTATCAGACTGATATTTACTGAACAAGGGAAAGATATCAGTCAGCTGTGACTGGTTGTTCCTCGTCACGACATGCGGTGTGTGCCGCTGCGTTCCAAAAGTTGAACTCAGTTTATCTCAGGGCGCACCCAAATAAATAGGCACTCTGGGACGTGTGTGTGCTGCAACTGCATTGCTCTGGTATTTCAGCGTGCCTGCCGTGCAACTACATTAAAAACAATGGATTAGAGGGTGCAAAAAAAAAGCAGCATGTGTATGTGTAAAGACGAATATTATGCAAAATGTACTTTTTCATAGCTTTTCAACATAATGTCCCTGACCTTCCCCGCCCACTGAATCTACCTTGCTGTCTGCCACTGTGATTTCCTTGCTATCACAGACCTGGTAACACAGGAACAAAGCACGTTACTTGTTCTGTTGTAGGCTGTAAGAACCAACAGATATGTCTTCATGTCTTTACTGCACAATAAGATTTTTAAAATAATTTAAAATTTTTGTCACTTGTCACTTGCTTCATTTTTCAGGCCCAGACGTTGCCACTTGGTTTAGAAGCGTGAATGTAGTGAGATTTATGGCAGAAGTGCAACTAAACTTGGTCACAGTGGGTTGGTTGCAGAGACGCCGACAGTGCAAATGCAGAAGACTGAAAGCACAGACCAATCAGAGCAGATTGGGCATTTCAAGGGGAAGGCCTTAGGGAAACAGGTGCTAACAGCAAAGTTATTTTTGATGTATATGAAGCTAGTGAAAGTTCAGTCAGGAAGACTGTTCTTTTGCATGCTAAGCCTGTAATTTATTTCTTATACCATTTGCCATTCACTCCTCGCATGTATGCTCATTCATAATTTCTTGCTGTCATCATCTGGGACTGTGAGTTGAGATATTAGCTACCCTATCGTCTGATCAAATTGTTCGTTGTAAGCCTATCATCTTGCTTCTTTTGCCTTTAGTACATTCATGCTGCTGTTGTGCACACACTCCACCTCCCCATTACCGTCTAGTCTTCACAGATTCATCAGTCTATCAGTCTCAGCAGTCACCAGTCGCCACCAACCCCAGTGTCTGAACTAAGCACCAAAATCTTTCTGTCTTGATAATCACATATCATCTGTTAATCTGTACACTTGCGATCTGTAATAAACAATTATCTTTACTTCAGTTACCCATATCTCCTGATTGAACTTCTATTGTCTAATGTTTACATCCACGTTTGCTTTCAAGCTGTCTTCTTCTTCCCTGTCTTTGTTAATAGGATGCTAGATCAGTGTGAGGGATCATAAGAGAGAGTTTGAAAGAACAGGAGAAGAAAGCACAAAAAACATTTCCGTTGCTCATTTACAGAATTACATTTTTTTTTCTCTTCCCCCTCATGTACACAGTTGCAATCTTGTCTGCTGTGGTTTAGAGATTAGAGATGAAACCACCATCCTCAAAAGAGAAGTATTTTCTATCTGTCACAGGAAGACATTTGATTCGGTTTTTAAGTGACATGCTTTGGTACAAAAAGCAGGTTTAACTGGCCAACTAGATGTAATGATGAATAGAAACACAAATAGTTCTTTGACTAAGATGTTTCGTAATTAGACAAAATTCCAAATGATTCACCACAGTTCTTTTAATCATATAAGAGCAACAAATAACGACTACTTCCATTATCAATTCATCAACTGATAATTTCTCGATTAAACAACTTATCATTTGGTCTGTAAAATATCAGACATTAATGAAAATCATGAGCTGTATGGTGCATATGTGTTAGACTGATTTCATGTAAAAGCTGATCATTAGTATAAACTAGTCCATACCCACTGAGTACACAGTTGCCCACGTACAGTTTCACATGGTGTGTGTTTGGGATACAGGTCATAGGAAATTGCAGATTAAATAGTCAACTGAACCCATTAAGAAGAGCAATGTATTCAGACAGAGTTTTTGAAAAACGTGGAACAGACAGAATGACACACTGACAGTTTCCATGATTATGTACAGGTG
>NC_065509.1:4341252-4377190 GCF_006386435.1 Epinephelus moara | reverse complement strand
CATCCTCCCATGACCCTCTACCACTGTGCCAAATTTCACATGGATTGACCAAGTCAGTGAGGAGAAAAACGTGGAACAGAGACACAGACAGACACACCCACAGACCAGTTTTCGTCATTATGTAGTAAGATTCAATGGCAATAAGGCAGGCAATGAAAGGCAACTAAACACAGTAAAATCTGCATACCCAAATTAACACTTCAAGAGTTGATCTTAACACTTTTAAAGTGTCTATATGGGTCCACACCTCAGAGTGTAAATTTAACACTTTTTTGAGTGTTGGTACCTTTACACTAAGTTAGTGTAATTTTGACTCTTTTTTGGAGTTAAAATTGAACACTTCTTAACACCAACCAGATTTAGTTTTTCTCAACATAACACTTAAAAGGTGTAAATATAGTTCTTATATATTCCTAAAAATTACTTGAAAAATAAAGTTTGCTAAAATAAAAGGTGGTCATATTTGGCATTTTAAAAACCTTTATTTTCAAACTTGCACCACAAATATTATAACATGCAACAGTAAGACACAACTCTCATTGCTTATCAAACGGTCTAAAATACGTCAGCTGGTCAATGAAAATCACAGTATGTTCATCACTTTGCTCCTCTATTCATTAAGCATGAAAGTGTTCATCAAAGTACAGTGTGTCAACAGCCCAGCCTATTATGAAAGCACATTGTTCATGATTTTCTTAAATACAGGTAGGTCATCATGGGATCTTACAGTGCATACAAACAAGTCAATCTGGTACTCTGTGCCATAAGTTCTGACCTAATTTCATCGTGATCCAGGTCTTTCATGGCCCTCTTCCTGTTCTTTGCTAACGTTAGCTAGCAATTCCTAACCATTAGAGCATTGTCTCATAACGTTATATATCTGGGTCCATGTCATTGGTTCGACAGCCCATTGGTTCGACATCCCATTAGTCCGACTGTCCGCGGTGCTGAACGGCTCGCGGCGGGCGTATGGTGCGCCGCGACCGGCTTGAGGCAGAGCAGGCTCACGGCTTATGTGTTTGTCACTTTCTTTTTCATTTTAACCCACACCATGATCTTTTCCTGACCCTAACCAAGTGGTTTTTGTGCCTAAACCTAACCAGACCTTAACCACAGGGCATCATGATGATTTCGGAACGGACTTCGGAACAATGAGTTTAATATGGTCGGAACAATGGGATGTTGAACCAATGGGCTGTCGAACCAATGGGCAGTTCCCATATATCTATGGTTACAAAGTGCATGACACTTGTCTCACTCAGCCAAAACGTCAAGTCAAACTTAAATTTACTGCCGTCACTCACTTTTTATGTTACAGTGAGAGTAGGCATGAATGCTAACCTCTAACGTTAGCTTGTTAAACAGGTGTTAGGGTGGTTAGTAACAGCGTGACGATTAAAGTTACAGTGGCTCACCATTGCAAAACGACCAGGTGCCCTAAGAGAAATATAAATATAAAATGTAATATTAGCAGATAGTATTTCATGTACTTACCGAACAGTATAACCATTAAAAGTTGAGACGTTACTTTAGCTTCAGCAGACCGATTGAGACGCAGTCCAGACACAGTTCTGGCTTTAGCAGAGCAGTGTTCGTACTCGTAGCTAACGTTACAGTGTAGGGGAGGGGCGACGTCAACACTTTAAGTGTAAAATTCAGGATCAGAGTTTAGAGTGAGAAGTTCAGAGTTAATATTTAAACATTTACACTTACAGGTTTGATTTAGTGACACTTCCTTTTTACACTCGGTTTTGACAACAACTATTTATCGACTGAGAGTTAATTATAATGGATTTGACTCTATCCAGAGTATAATTAACTCTACTAGTGTATGCCTAGCTTAACACCAAGAATTCAACTCTTCTCAATTTGCTGTGAACAGTCACATGGACAAGGGAAATTCATTTATAAATAGGTCATTACTATGAGCGTAAAATGTCCCATAAAAGTTTTGTGAAAGAGTTTAAAATGCTTAAGACTTGTGGAAATGGTTAAAATGTTTTTTTGAAAGTGTTCAATGGGTTAAAAAGCTGAGAGGAAATGCTAAATATAAAAAAAAAAAAAGTTGAAATATCGCTGAAAGTTTTACATTTGACTGAGCTTAAAAAGTAAATGTAACTATAAAAACAGAATGTGACAAAATGCAATGGAAAAAAACTTAAGTATATAAATGATGACATACACAGGGCACTAAAAGTCCACTGAAACTTCCACCAATGAGACAACAAAGCTTTTTTTTTTTTTTTTTTTAGGGGGATTTGTTAGCATCGAGCAATGAACTGCAGATTGAACCAGCTAAAACTTCTCCTGGTTAGAATTCCTTCAGTGTTCTTAGTTCAGGAGGTTTTTACTGTGAGCTGAATTATCTGCAGAGGTCTCTTCCTCTCCAAAACAAACAGACCAGGTTACTAAACCTGCTAAAAACACTGAATAAAGCAGTTTCACTGTAAATCAGTGTATCTCCCATGATATTTGGCATGTCAGTGGAATCGGCTCACCCACCACTTGCTAATGTGTGTTTATCTTTTTTTATCTGATAGCTTTTTTTAACCGACACGGTAGAGGTTTACAGCGGAAAAAGAATAATCCACAGAGCAAACACATTCTCATCCCAAATTGTCACATATCTTTGTCAGTGGACTTTCATGTCTACATATTACTATTACACAATACTATTGCTAGGTATCCTCCTGCATCTGCTGTTGATGTTCAGGGATGCCGTTACCAACGCCGGGACATCACCAAACGTTAAGTTTAGGTAACAAAAGCCCAGAGTTAGGTTTTAAAAAAGACACATCTACATTCATATGGAAAGCGAATGGTGGGCCCCCGTTCTCCCCTCCTACCCAACGTATAGGGACTTTCTAGCTCCTTATATACCATCATTACTGGCAGCATTTCAAACTGATGCCAACCTGTGGCATGACATACCGCCACGACAGGTGCCATCCAGTGCCACCACAGCCAAAGGTGGTTTTTGCCGCAGGATGAGAATGGGCTGGCAGAGATCTTCTCCTCTCTAAAAAAAAACAGTACAGGTGATTTAAACGGGAAAAAACACTAAATGAAGTGGTTTCGTGTTACAAAACAGTGACAGTCTGACACTGCTTATTGCAAATGAGCTTCTGACTACAATGGCAGGTGCCAGTGTTTTGTTTGTCTATTCTGGGCTACTGTAGAAACATGGCAGTGCAACATGGTGATCTCCATAAACAAGCTCTGTTTGTAGATATAAACAGCTCATTCTCAGGTAACAAAAACACAATTCCTATTTTCAGGTGATTGTACAGTATAGAAAACATGCTTATTATATTATATTCCATTTCTGCCAATATA
Organism: Epinephelus moara; assembly: GCF_006386435.1. Lineage (NCBI taxonomy): Eukaryota > Metazoa > Chordata > Actinopteri > Perciformes > Serranidae > Epinephelus > Epinephelus moara. Next base: position 4,373,854 of record NC_065509.1, on the reverse strand, counting down.
TCCCCCTAAATCCTACACACTGGACATGTAACTGACAAACATAAGCATGGTAGTATTCTCTTACAGGGCCACTGGTTGGTTTCTGGGGCTGTAGGGTATATAATGAAGCTGCCATGAGTTGTAGCCTACTGAAAGGCAATAGGAGATTAGAGCTCATTTTTGTTGTAGCAGGTCAATCTTAGATATAAGATATAAGAACCTGTCTAGCATAGCATGTGAAGCCACCACTGAAAAGACTACAAGTTGGCCTTCAGCAGTTCTTCTGTATATCATGTTCCAGCATGAACGAACTCTGACCTTTCAAAGCGCAACCGACAAGATAACATCTGTATTTGATGTAGCCAGGAGCAACACATGCAAGTAGGGGAGACAGAGTGATGGAAGGAAAACTCATCCTCTTCCCTGAACTCTATGACACTACTTTAAAAAGATACCAAGATCTTGCCGGGAAAGGGAATACATGGTGAAATGTCAGCAGCCAGGTTTGTGCATAGGTATGTAGTTCACTAACGGAGCTCAATCCAATACTAAAATTAGCTTTGATGATTCGCTGTGCTTTGCCTCTGCAAGTGTCTGCACTATATCCCCACTTCACAATGAGCAAAGAGCAATTTTCCTACCATGTGAAAGCAACTTTATGTTGGGTTCAGACTACACAACATATTTGTCTGCTCCAACTGTTAATATGTCAGATTAGGCAATTGTGAAGTCATAAAATCTTGTCATGACTTGGCTGACAGACATAACAGACTACATGTTGGTCCACAACCAATCATCCCTGGTCATCTTTCACAGCGTGCATGATGTCATCAAATTATTGTCCAATTTATATTATTATTACTATAATCTCAGTCACTATGGCTGTGCATGTGCCTGCTGAACTGTTGTAGTAACGTAAGAAGTGCCACCAGCAAGTATGCAAACTACGCAAGTCACTGAATCCTCCACAGCAAGTTTCACAATAAAAGTCTTTTTAGAAAATGAAGGGATTCTCTCAACCAAATTATAGGGGGCTTTTAATTTTTAAACAGATACAGGAAATGTTAAGTTTGAAATGATTTAACAGGGCAAACGGGAGCAGATTAAAAGTAAAAATAGAAAAATACAGAGGGAATGAGAAGTAAAGGCCTGTTTCTGGAAATAATGGCCTGTTTCTAATGTAGTCTGTTTCAAATGAAGCTGGTACCATCTGCAGTTGTGGTGAGTAAAAGCCCTGCCACTATTGAGAAGGGTCTGGCTGCAGACCTCCAGCCTCATAACCCACCTCCAGCGTGGGGACCCATCTCCATTGCCAGGACCCATCCCGCCCCTTTCCCCCTAAAAGCCAATTGTGTGCTTTACGAAAAGCAGTACAGGGAGAGATATCAGCCAGTTGGGTTGCTGTATTGATGGCATGGCTCGGCAGCACTCTGCCATATAATAAATAAACTAAATTGGTGTTTTGATGGAGCGCACAATAGAGGTGTGTTAAAATGTAATTTTTACCTTATTTTTTGGGCAAGGTCATCGCACTTTTTAAGCGGTTGTCTGAACAAAGTTTACCAGTGACACGAAGGTAAACGCTATAAGGTTAATATTTTGATATAACGTTACAAAATTAGGTTACGTAAGCAGTAAATAACTTTTACGTTAACATTAGCTTTCAGTTCATGAAAGCTGATAAGAGTTAGATTACAGATAGACAATGTGTAATATTATTATCGGCAACGGTTATTTATATGTGCTACATCTTAAATTTAAAAATCTGTCATAAGGCATTGTACATTATTGCATATAGCCATTGTAGCCTAATTGGTGGAGGGGGCTGACGATATCACCAAATAATCAAGCTTGTGTTACCTGGAGTTCAGACACCAGATTACAACGTAATGATGGATTCCTTCCAGTGAGGCATGCTACAAAGGTGGCTTCCTGATTAAGCCAGAATGGGTCCCAGCACTGGAGGATTTTGTTACTGATACACTGTTTATGGCTGTAACATAACCCTTTTTGCTCTGTAGCCTGTGACACAGTGGCATCTAAACATATTATACACATATTATTAACAATAAGCTGACAAACAATAAGCTAGTAGCCTAAACGTGAGACCAAATGTGATTAGTCAGCTTATAACACATACAAGAGCATGAAGGTGATAAAACGCAATATAATGTATTAAAGATCCGATCAGTAGGCTGCTTTATTTAGTGACGATAATCGTGATAAAACAATAACTAGGGTGATCTAATTCAGTGATACTTAACTGCTCTTAACTGATAAGGAAACGTGGTAAATAAGTTATTAAAAATGAGACACGGCAATATAATACAGTGTAATAATATGTAACACAATATTATATCATATCATATCATATCATATTATATCATATTATATTATATTATATCATATCATATCATATCATATCATATATCATATCATATCATATCATATCATATCATATCATATCATATCATATTATATTATATTATATTATATTATATTATAGTGGCATATAATCGTTATTTTCTGATAAGGAAGCACACTTAACATGATTTCCACTATGGGCCGTATGATTTTCCACAATAGGTCCTGGCTATGGAGATGGGTCCCAGTACTGGAGGTCTGCAGCTGGACGTTATTGCCACTATTAGTGAATTTTATTCCTTTACATCTTGAAGAAATAACATTCTTTGCTAGCTTGATGCTAATGGAAATACTCATCGGGTTGCTGAAGTGCCTCTGTTGTTTCACGCCTTCAATATTTCCTTTTTTGTCATGGTAACATCCTCAGAGGACATATCAAAAAGGCTGAGGTGTTGCTGTCATACAGTTGTCCACGGCTGCAGATCTGTGCTCTGTGTTTCTATTGGTCAAAGTGATGGCTGTGACGGGAAAGTTGTGAACGACAAAAAGAAAGTCAAACATGTTAGACTTTCTGTCAGGATGTTGTGAGGCGTCCCAGACAGTCATCTACTATGCCACACTACACGACATGAAATGGTGGATTATCGCTAACGACACTCATTGTCATTCACGATCCAAGCAGACATCGTATTGCGCTGCGTCGGGCTATAATTGGGCTGATATTGTGTAGTCTGAACCTGGCATTAGAGTCCCTGTCTTTGTATCCCACCAGCCAGCTAACCGTGCCTCTCTGCACTGTCCTCATACAACCAGTGTTGCCAACTTGGCTACTTTCTCGCTAGATTTAGCAAGTTTTCAGACCCTTTTAGCAACTTATTTCTGAGAAGCAATTGCAGTAAATTTAGCAACTCATTAAGACCATCACAGAAAATTATAAAAAAATATTGTAATTAATTTCCATACATGTTGCTCAGAGTAACCACAATCCATGACACTGGGTCTCTCCCTTTCTCTCCTCTTGCAAGTGACCAAAAGTGTGGGACAATAGTCTGTATGTAAAGATGGATGCCATGTCTCCACTTCCTCCTTCTCTGCAAAAAATGAAGCCAAAATATCCCAGATATGGCCTCTGCCATCTTGTGCTGGTAACGTCATTTGGAGCTGGTGTCTGCGCAGGAGCGATCTCTACAGTATCAAGTTCCCACCCATACACCAGTCCCACCAGTCGCAAGCAGCATCATTGATTGTGAGAACTGTGATTGGCACACTCAGCTGTCCATCATGACTCAACGTCCTTTTTATAGCATAAAGTAATGTAGTAGTAGTAGTTATCACCAAACCTTTTAGAAAATCAAAATCTTGAACATACAGCAGTGTGAAAAGAACTATCTTAAATGTCAGGAACCATCTTTGGGAAAAGTTTATTTGACCTGTACCTTGAGTTTTCTCATCTGCTACAATAGCGGGGACGTGGTTTATGACCTATACAGCATCCAGCCACCAGGTGGCAATCCAGATGTTCTGGCCTCACTTTTATGGAGCAGTCATATCATTAGTGATGTCCAAATGAAGCTTCATGAACCACCAGTTGTATTTGCTGAACCCACTACATGGCACTCTTGGTGTAATGAAAAAGGCTCAAGGGATGCCAATGCAGTTTGGTTTCAATTAGCAATGGCCAAATAATGCTTCCTGAACCATTTTCTTTATTTTTCTGGTCCACTCTGGCACTCTTTGTTCAACAAAGCATTGAAACCAAACTGTATTGCGATCCCTTGAGCCTTTTTCATTACACCAACAGCGCCATCTAGTGGGTTCAGCAAATACAACTGGTGGTTCATGAAGCTTCATTTGGACATCACTACATATCATCCATTGGCAAAAGGTAGTTGCGAAGGGCCCCGTGTTTTCACCATTCCGTAGTCGAGCACAGCCAGTGATAGAAACATTTTCTCTGGTGGTTGCCACTGTAAGCTCCTTCAGCACCGTTGCCATTGTTAGTAATTTTTATACTGTTAGCACTGACAGCTGCACCATTAGCTGTTAGCCACCAGCTCAGCCACCCCCATGTTGAGAAATGAATTATCCAGGCCCAAACTTTGGATCATTATCATCTGAATGTCATATAGATAGAGCTCTTTAAAGCTCTAATGAATAACACAGCTAGTTCAACTGAAATATGCATTCTCCTCACATTTTGTGTCCAGAAACACTGTAACAATACATTGGCTGTATAATTTTGTTTTTCAAAAGAGAATTAATCTGTTTTTTGTACATATTAGTGGACACAAAGACAAGAGGTGAGGTGATTTTAACATTACCTGCTCTGGTCAGTGATTTTAAACCCATCCATATGGGATAAAACATGCTAAAACCAACATAGACGCCAGTTTTGGAACCAATATGACAACAGAAGAAATTAACGCTGCAAGTAAGGAGTGCAAGTAAAAGAATGCTAAATTAGCTATTAACAGTTCATGTTTGCATTGTACCCATGGAAGCACATATAACTGTCATTGGATAAATTTGATACTTAAGAAAACTCATAAACCTGATGATTCTCAGGAACGTTCCAAAGTACCTTTTTTTCTGGATTTAAGAACGTTTATTCACAATGGATTTTGTTGACAATGGTATTAAGTTTGTGTGAGTCACACTAAATGATATCAGTATGTGTTTTGTGTCTGTGTGCCTGGACTGAGTTCTGACTACTGACAATTTTTTTCTTAAATTCACCTCCTGCAGTAAATTTGCCTCCCCTCATCTATCCTGTTCCCCCTCTATCCTGCTCAGTGTCCATGTCTATAAAAAAACATATCCTGTAATTTCACCATGGTTAAAATGCCAGAATTCCAGATTTAAACTATGGAGGAGCACAGTGAATATTTCATTTGTTTGCAAGCACATTAGCCATTAGTATTTGATAAGCAGACAGATGTCAGTGTTGTGTTTTAGTGTTTGATTGTATTTGTCCCTTGGTGATCAAAAAATGCCTAAAGGTAGATTCCATTATGTTTTTCCAGTATGTTATTCTTGCAATTGAGAATCATTCTTTACTACATTTCTAGCACAAAAGCAGGCTTTAGGACAGCCATCCTCAGCCTGACGCATGTAAACAAACTGACGTGCAATTTGCCACCAATGTAGATCTCTATATTTACCCTGTGTTTACTTTCCTCTCAGACTCAGAGACAAGAGTTGAAATGACCATGTTAAAACCATATTTATTTGGAATGCTGTAAAAAGCTTTCACAGCTGGACCTGATATACATTTTTTCTCTACAACAGAGGTGGCGAGTGCAAATAAGCATGACCTACAGAACCACAACGGCCGCCTTTATGGGAAGTACGCCAGGTTACAATATAGCACAGTTTTTCCTCAGTTCAGTTTTAGTTACCATTTTAAGCCACAGCTGATTCTGTCCACCACCCTTTCAGCTGCTAGCAACAAACCTGGAAAGAATTTACCAGACCATTTTAGGTTTTTATGACTCCACGCTTGTGACTGCTGTGTTTGGAGGCATTATATTTTTGGGTTTTCCATAAGTAGGTTTTCTTGTGTTTTCTTGTGTGTTTAGTATCACAGAGCACCTTGCCATCAATATCTACTTGCGATACTCAGCGATAAACTGATTAGATTTTGGTGGTCAAAGGTCAAAGATCACCATGACCTCACAAGACATGTTTTTGGCCATAATCGAGAATTCATACTCTAATTATGACAAAATTTAGTAGAAATTGTAGAAAAATGAAGCTAAAGTATCGCAGATACAGCTGCTGCTGTCTTGTGCTGGTGATGTCTTTTGGAGAATCTGCACAGTAGCGATCTCAGCTGTATCAAGTTGCCGACCACACACCCGTCTGACCAATTGCAAGCAGCGCCATTGATTGCAAATGCCGATTGGCACACACACCTGTCAGTCATGACATCAAAACCCCTTTTAAACCATCTTTTAGAAAACATGGAGGGGGCAGGGTTTAAGACCTATACTGCAGCCAGCCACCATGTTGTCCATTTTTATGTACAGTCAATAGACAGACATGAACTAAAATTGCAACTTGACAGGTTGGCAGAGACATACAACCACAAGGCAGTAATTATGTTTAACATGTTTTTTGGATAATTAGTCTTCAGTGTTCCAGGGTTTCTATTTTTCTTGGGACCGTGGGAACATTGTGTCCTTAAACTATGTAACTGGAAGTCAGGATATACTGCATACTGCTGAGGGGCAAGCACATACAGGAAGGATCAGCTCCCTCCCCACCAGACAGCAGCTGCAGATCTGTTCACAGAAATGCAGTGGTCTGTTGCTCAGATGAAAACAGGCCATATAGTTTGCCAAACTAAGGTGAGATAAGGACACTGGAGGCGATTCAAGGCCAAACTCATACATCCCTGTGTGAAGACACACTGGAAATTCCAAGACATCCACACAGTGATAAAGTTCTGAGTCTATTACACAATACAGTGCTCAGCGATTTTCAGGAAAATGATGCAACATTGGAGAGTTTTGCAAAATGCTGCAGTATAATCATTTGTCATACATTTTGTCAAAGTTTGTCTCCTGCAAAAAGGCGCAAAGATAAGGGTGATGAATGTTCGTGTAAACAGTTTTCCCCCTGTGCCGTACATTCAGATTATAATGTGAGGATTTCTTTGATATGCTTTATCTCTCCTATCACTGACATTTTAGCCATTGCAGCAGAAACCAATCTGGAATCAGCCAGGCTCTCTAATCTCCCACTGTATGTTTGGGGACTGTGGGAGCACAAATGCCTGGAATCAGACTCTCACACAATTTAATTCCACTAAACACACATATGTAGTGTGCAGTTTTGACAAGCCAGATTGACCATTTATCATTTAATGATCAATCATGTGTCATTTCTTCATGAAAGCTTCATTTTTCTTTTGTGCAAATTACATATTCCCAAATCGCACTGTACTAAAGACATCACCTCTGCTCTGTACCACCTTCAAAATCCCTCCTAGCAGTCATTAAGACATTGAATGGGTGGAATACATACTGCAGTCTGCACAAACATCTCCAGCCTGGGTAATTAAGGCTCTGAAATGAGAGCTATGATGACATCCACAGCTGCTTTCTGCAACCATTGACACAATAGCTCAATATCTGCCTGATATCACATGAAAACAGATTCCAAAGAAGATCTGTTTGTTTGGGTTAATGTTGTACAGGGCAATTTCAGCTTTCCCTCAACTTTTTATTGAATTCATCTTTGAAAACAGCATTATAAATACACTTTATTATCACTATCGTGGTTGACTTTGCAGGTGGGGACTTTATCATTGTTTTTATTTTATAGAGAGAAGCCAACACATTTTCATTGTACATGCTTTGTATAATGACAATAAAGTTTTATTCATTCATTCATTCATTTGGCAAAGAAGACAACTGACTGGGCCCCCAAAGTAAAACAGGCACAAATGGATATAAATATAGGGTCTCATTAATGAAACATGAGCAGAACGAATTTGTGTGTGAACTGTTCGCAGAAGGAAATGTACGTGTATTTCAGCATTCATCAGTATGTCAGTAGCTCAGATCTTTTCGTAGGTACTAACAAAATCTACAGCTGCCTCTGACTGCTCGTAGTGCCTGTGTTAATAAGGAATGCACATTAATATTGTTTGTCCTTATTAGAAATTACAATTTTAATTTGACGTTTACTCTGTTATGTTTGCAATACACAGATGCATTTGAAACACGTTAGTTAAACATGACAAAAGATAAGAAAACACATTTAGCTAAATAAGTTGGCAATTAGCAGATTAAAGCTTCAGATCAGGGGTCCGAAGCAGGTTTAGTGAAAACTCTGAGTCTGTTAACCCTGAAATGAGGGAAACTCTACCTCCCTTTCCGTTTCAGAAAGGGAGGTAACTTAAACCAGAGAAAGTGGAGTAACTCCAGCCCGTTTCAGAAAGAGAGGTAACTGAAGCTCGGTATCAGTTACTATGGCAACTGACTCTGTGAACCTAACCTGGTCGGGAGCAGGTTTTCTTCAATGAACCTCGAGTTTCTAGCTGTCTCCTCCCTCTTACGCCACACACACAATGTGATTCATTCATTCATTCATTCGTTCGTTTAGTGTCGCGCGGGTTTCAGCGAGTTTGATCATCTGTCCTCAAGGTAAAGTCGGATCCTAAAGTGTGCTCTAGTTCTAAATCTACTTTTTTCGACCATGGCATGTCCGTTCTTGGAGGACCCTGTGGACGAAGAGGCAGTGTTACTGAGGAGGGAGTTACGCATTCGTCGGGAGATTATTCACAGGCCCAGAACTGACGTATTATCATTTCCAGAACATTTGCTTTTTGAACGGTACGGTACGGTGTTGTGTTCCCTGGACATAAACCTGTGAGGGTCATCAAGGAGGAGTTCCACAGGATTGCAGGTGAATGATGCAGAAATTAGTTAAAATTTATGATTATAAATCATATTCAGTTAATGACATGGTGCTGCAACCTCAGACTGGGATTTGTCATTTTAACTTCTTTTAGGATTTCCCGGTGTGATAGGGTGCACTGATGGAACCCACATTCCCATCATTGCTCCTTCACAAAATGAAGGAGACTATGTGAATAGGAAATCCATTCACAGCATTAATGTGCAGGTAGACTGACTGTCTCAAAATGTCAGACTGCATCACACTGCAAAAACTCAAAATCATACCAAGAATATTTGTCTTATTTCTAGTCAAAATGTCTCATTTCTAGTCAAAACAAATCACACCTAAAAGTAACTTGTTTTTGGACAATTTTCACTTGTTTCAAGCTCATTTTCACTTGAAAAATAATTAGAAAAATCTGTCAGTGGAGCAAGTTTGTTATTTCTACTTATTTCAATTGTTGCTTTTAATAGGCCTAATTTAACAGGATACAGGTGAGGACATTTATGTGTGTGAAAACAGCATTATGTTGGGGATAATGCACACTGAAACAGCCGCTGGATGATATTTACTGGTAATCATGATTAAAAAGAGGCTCCCCGACTATTATGCTGAAGTCTTACCTGTTTGAACGATATTTTTATATTTCATCTTGAGCTGCTTCCACGTTCTTTTTTCACTGGTGGGATTGCATCTAAGTGAACTAAATTTTAGCTTTAACACCATTCCACCTGTTTGCATCTGTAGCCTAATATTATTGTGATTGCATAAATGTATAAAATAAATTTAAACTTAGGCTACGCATTGACTCGAGCAGTAATTTTCTCCCACGCCGACTCCCATTCCTTCGCTGCTGCAGCCGTGCTACTCTTCTTCCTGAAAACAGCTTCAAATTCGCTGTATGAGCGCATTAAAATATCCAACTCCAGAGGAGTAAAAAAATGCAGACCTTTTCTTGTCGCTTGTTGCCATGGTGAATCGTGGTATCGGGGCTCCATTGATGACGGCTTTTTAAAGTCGTGGTGCACGCGCTTAACTCAGAGTGAACAAACTCTGTGTTGATTGAACCGATTGAAATCACCTGTTCTGAAACCCGTAACCCAGAGTTTCCAATCTCAGAGTTACTCAATTCAGAGTTCAGGGTTAGGCTCAGAGTTTGTTGAACCTCCTTTCTGAAACGGACCCCAGGTTTCTTAAAAATGTGAATAAGTTATTTAAATGGACTTAATACATGTATTTTCTACATTTCTGGCATCCTGTCATCCAGAGAGAAGGTTTCAGATGAATTTGCATTTGCAATTTGATCTGGTGATGTTTGACTAGGTCCAGGGAGCAGTTTATGTTTTGCTGGGTTCACACCACACAACACATTTGTCCATTCCAACAGTCACTATGTCAAATTAGGCGATTGTGGAGTCATAAAATCTTGCCGTGACTTAGCCGACAGACATGACGGACTACACCTTGGTTCATGACCAGTTATCGCTGGTCATCGTTTACGACGTGCGTGATGTCGACAGATTATTCATCTGTTCTTGTTCTATCATTATTATTATTATTATTTCAGTCATTGAGGATGCTCATTTTCCTGCTGACATGTTATTGTAGTAATGTGAAAAGTGCCACCAGATGGCAGGAGCTACATTTGAAGTACTGCATGAAAATTGCACAAGCCACTTAATTCTCCACAAGTTCCTGCAAGTGTTGACAATAACAGCCTTTTTGGACAATGAAGGGATTCTCTCCACTGAAATGATAAGGAGCTTTAAAATAGATACAGAATGTGTTGAGTTTGGAATGAATGCATGATGCACAAACTTTAACAGGGCAAAAAGGAGCAGACTAAACAGAAAAATACAGAGGGAATGATAAATAAAGGCCCATTTCTAATAAGGTCTGTTTTGAATAAAGCTGGTACCTTCTGCAGTTATGGTGAGTAAAAGCCCAGACACTATTTGTGAATGTTATGGTATCCAGGTTGGGGATAGGTTAATTGGTGACTCTAAATTGGCCGTAGGTGTGAATGTGACCGTGAATGGTTGTCTGTCTCTATGTGTCAGCACTGTGATAGTCTGGCGACCTGTCCAGGGTGTACCCTGCCTCTCGTCCAGTGTCAGCTGGGATAGGCTCCAGCCCCACCGCAACCCAAAGAGGATAAGCAGTTACGAATATGGATGGATGGATGGATGGATGGAAGGATGGTATGTTTGTACCCAATCCTTCTCCAGTGTGAAAAATTCACATTCTTTGCTAGCTTGATGCTAATGGCAGTACTTACAAAGTTGCTGAAATGCCTCTTTTCCTTTTTTACTGGTGGTAGTCCCTTGAGGAAATATCAAAAACACTGGGGTGCTGTTACCATTGAAATGCATTACAGAAAGTCAGTTTTGTTCAGTTTTATGAGCTTTTTCTGAGATTTGAAGTTTAAAAATGGTCAAACAGTGTGCATGGGGTACATGCAACTCCGACACAAGGTATCCTGAGAGGCTGGGCGACGAGGTGTATTTTTTACACTTTAAACCACATCTCAACCGAGAAAAGTGTCTCCTTTGGATAAAGTTGTGTGGTAACGTTAGACCACAACATCAACTCAACGTGAATAAGATTAACAATGATGTCTACATCTGTTCTAAGGTAAGTCAACATTGTGTTTGAGGCAACATATTGTCACTTTGCTGGAAAGAAATATAAAGTTATCTTTAACATCTCTAGCTAACGTTAGCTAAAGTTAGCCTAACGTTAGCTCCTAGCTGCGTTGTTCATCATGTCACCTTGTTTGCTGGGAGTTCATTAGCCTATTTTGTTCTAGTTTTGTACTTTGGTGATCGTACATCATTGTTAGCTGTTGTCCAAAGGGCTCTAGTTAAGCTAACGTTAACTTCTGGAGCTTAGCTTCATTAACTTATCTGTAATGGCAGAGATAACAAAGGTTGGCAAACGTTATGCTGAATGATTCAGTGTAAATACTGTAGCACCAAACTAACGGAGAGACACTCTTGGTAAAGATGGTAAAAAGGCCGTTATCCTTTTCTCATATTCTGAGCCAAAAACCTTAACTTCAGTGGCACTTTAACTTGTTGTCTTTGATGGTGACGGCAACCAGATGCGGTTCACAAGCGTACACTGTGACCTGTAAATTTTGGCTTGTAATTTAAGCTTTTCATCGACCTTCTCAACAATAAAATGATTAATACATCCCTCCAATGCGTAGTTTAGGCCCTTTTGGTTACTTCTCAATGACATCTGATCGTTATGTCCCCAAAAATCATCAATTGCCTCCTGTGAAAGGCCATGTAGGTCAATTGTGATATAAAGAGTTGTGAAGGACATAAAGTAATCAATCATGCTGGACTTTCTATCTGGATGTCATGAGGCGTCCCATGTGCTGCATCGGTTGTCATCTACTATGACACAATACACTGGATAAAACAAGAGATTATTGCTCACAACATTTATTGTCATTCACAATCCGATCAGACACTGTAGGACAGCCGGGTCGGGCTATAATTGGGCTGATGTCATGTTGTGCAAACCTGGCATTAGAGAAGCAGAAATAAATCAATTGTCTCTGACTGCATCCATGACCATCAATACCCTCTTTAATACCAGTAACATTCCCAGTTAGGATACAGGTGAGAATAAGGCCCAGGGAAGATCCCATTCCTAAGTTTGCCCTGGGGTCCCAAATCAGAAAATCTGCCCCTGTGACTTTGTCTTAGTACAGCCACGACTTGATGTGGGATTTTTTTGCCCAGTAAAGTGAAGGAGGGCATTTTAATGCTGCATTATTCTCCACCAGGTAGTATGATTATAGCAAAGCAAAAGTGTTTTACAGATTGTGTGTGTCCGTGCATGTGTATGTCATTGGATGAGCTGCTCACAGGAGCTGTCACAGTACAACCGCCGCTGGTGACCGACAACAGAAAGAGAGGGGAAAAGGATAAGATAAAGGGGATTTTCTGTCTTTTGTTCCTTCTGTGTGGGATGAAAAATCTCTTTGCAGATTTGATACGCTCCCCCCTCCAGCTAAACACTCTTGTCAGGACAAGTGTTTAAAGGCAGGGGAGAGAGAAACAAAAGACAAGCAGACACACACAAAGACTTGGATCACTTTGAGTTTGACAGCCTCCCCAGTACACATTCTGAATGAGAAGGCAGACCAAGCCAAGGACACACAGTCACCTCTCACAGAGTCTTTCATGTCTTGTAAGCGGCCCCCTTCCCAGAAAAACATGCATTACTCCTCTCACTCTCACCCCTCCATCCCCAGTTCATGAATCCATCAAGATGTCTCTACAGAAGGGCCCTAGCCACCCTCGGAATTCGTGCAGTGGTAACATAAAGCTGGACCACTTGCAAGTACGTGCTAGCTGGATGTTATAATCATGAATGACAGTGGAAATGGTGAAGATGATGAAAGCAAAATGAGTTTTCACACCTAGATAGTGTCTGAAATCATTTACTCATTCACCACTCACCGCCCCACTATATGGGGAGTTAAAACATACCATATCAACAGGGGCTAGTGGTCCATCCATAACAAACACCAACATGCATATATTTTGATAAACACATATTATACTGAGCATATTTTCCCAAATTAATGAATAACGTTACAAAGTACTCTGTGGTCGTTTATGTTGTCCATGTTATGTTATAGTTTTTTAATGTTACATTACGTTACCTTACGTTACGTTATAATGCACTGCTGTCACGCACCGACGAACAAAAAAGAGAAGAGACAGATTGGTGACTGCAACCTGTCCTAAAAATGTAAGTAATTCAAGATTTGATATATTTAAGTTTGTTTTACCAGTTATTCATGTAATAAATTGTTAGTTTAATGTGTAATGTTGTGCATTACACCATTACAGCACAAATCACAGCTAGTAGAGCCTTAGCCGTCTTCTGTACAGCACAAAAGAAAGTCAAGAGGCTGAAAATCTAGACATTGTGAATGTGCCAAAAATTGTAGTGCACTGAATGGCAACTTAAGGCTGGCTTCAAAAGAAAAAAGAGCCAGTCCCCATAGACCCTCATGTTAAAATGCCCAACTTTGCAGCAGAGATAAACTTGTTTACGGCCTGGTACAAAAAATAGTTTTGGTTTATTTACAGTACTTGAACAGTCTCTATGAGGTTGAAAAATAAAGGTCCACCACATTAGTTAGCCAACATTATACAGCAGTAACTGGACATACTTACACTAATGTAATGTTAATGCTAAACCTAACTTGGGTACAAGGCAGATCCAAGCACCCATTTGTTCTGTCTGGGGCAGTTGCAGTGGCACAGTCTGTGACTTTTATGTTGCTTGCGGTGAAGACAGAAAGACAGTCGAGCTGTTCCAGTGTAAGGCGGAGGAGAGACTGGTTGTCCTCCATATGTAGTAAGGTGGAGAATAATATTAGAGAGCAAGCCACCACCACTTTCTGGTCAGGTACAGCGTCAGTCTGCCGCCACCTCAGTCACTTTACTGGTACAATTGACAGCGCCCTCAGCTTCATTTTTGTTCAGTTTGTTGCAACATCTCTCAATGCCATCTTCATGAAAACAAATGGCTGAAGTTACAGTTCTGTCACAAAACTTTGTTAATGTGAATCATTGTATATTTAAGTAGGGATATGGAGATCCTGGAGAGGAGAAGAATGAAGATTGCAAAATTTGCCAAATCTGTGTGATGTTTTCTGACAGTAGGAGGCAATACATGTATATATATATATATATATATATATATATATATATATATATACACACATTGTCTCCTACTGTGTGTCTCTTTTAATTCCCTAACAAATAGGTATATTTAATTTTTTTATTAAATTAATTTTAATTATTTAATTTAATATTTAAGACATTTGGTGTGGGTTACAGGACCTGGTGCAAAAAGTAAAATCTGTTCTCCTGCCATGTCCCATGGGTGATGGGTAAGAAGCAGGTCATGTAAGATGTTAAAGGTGAAAAACCTTTTTGCTGCCCAGTCAAGAGAAAAGGGGAAAGAGGTCATAGAGAAAATTTGCAAAAAATACAACCCTCAAAAAACTGCTCAGTGTGTATATAAAGCTCAGCACATGTTATGATGGTTATGATGATATTTACATAGAAGTGGAGTAAAGCAACAGCAATGAAAATAATGTCATAACCAGTTAGCTAACGCAACAATGCATCTGTGCACACACACATTTTTTACTCCTGCATTGTGTCCCTCACTCTGTAATGCTGTTTTGATGTAACACACTGGAGACAAATATCACACACAGTAGGGGACAGTATACGTACTGTGTTACAAGAATTATGATTTGCTAAAAAGAAGGAAAAAAACACACACACACACACACACATATATATATATATATATATGTATAAAGAAACACTGGCACAAATAAAGAAGAACATTGTCAGAGAAACACTGACAAACAAAAGGCACCATTACATTTAGGTGTGCCTGCTTACGCCAAGAATTGCAGTTGTAAACACTGTAAATAACTTACAGTGTTTTTATGAGTTGGTCTCTGTTGTGTTTGTATCTTACACAAGGACACACATGCATGTACCAGAGTGCATGGGCAACATGATGCACATTCCTGCTGCTGGTGTCACGCTATAACACTTACTGGCAGCTAGAGAGGGGAACACTGTAATGTTAAAAAACGTTGAACAAACTTCACATTGATTTAAGTGTGACATTAAGTCTAACTGATGAATTACAGATACATTTTGTACACATACATTTATTTTAAACTAATCCTGTGAGGCTAATTCATGTATCAGAAATTAGAATCAAGGTGACAGGTGATTTAAAAATTTCATTTCGACATTTTTTTTCCACAACTACAAATGATTTCTACACACTCAGAAGCTGTCATTTCTCCAGCAGTGTTTGACAGGTTTAAGGGGTTATTTATGAGCACGCACTTACTGATCATTTGCAAAGCTCAACATCTCTCTATTAATGCTCTCAAAAACTTTGACACCACAAATAATCATCTGAGACAACTAGGATTTGTACCCAGGTTCATTGTAAACATCATTTCACATTTTTGGATATTGACAAATAGTCCTGAAGTCTTTCAAAAGAGTTCATTGTGCTTTATGGCAACAGGAATCTGATGTCAACAAGGACTGTACCCAGGTTCATTGTAAACTCTGACATATCCATCTCACTGTTAAGAAGCAGAGAAATAACTTCATTAAAGCCTGAATTCTTTCTTAATGTGCAACATGTTAGTCTGGAGGTTTAAACTCGTGTCATCTAACAGAGTTGGTGATTAAAACTAAACTTTCATCTCTGTCAGAAAAACTGATCTGAGTTCAGACTGTTTACTTACAACACAGCTACACTCACAGATAACTGAGCCTCCTTCCTGCCTGTCAAACAGCATAAAACCATAAACCTTCTGGAGTCCGGACTGAGTGCAGTCCTGCGGGGATCAAGAGATGTGAAGTCTGGCTGTTGGTGGCTGCTTGCTCCACTGTTGTTAAGGGGCTAACAAGTGGAGCTAACTGCTAACAGCTGCTGCTGTAACTAACAAACTCCACAAATCCATTCAGCAGCACCGCCATCCACAGTCAGACACACGGCTGATTATTTACTGCTGAATTACAGCTCAAAACTTGCAACAACGGCTGACGCTACTCTGGTGTGAGTGTTTTTGCTGACTAGCAAAACATCCTATTGCCGACTATTTACTGGACTTTGCCAGCTTGTTGCTCATGCGACATTGAAGCACGACCATTCTCGGCTTTCAATGTCTGGAAGTCCACCACTAACATTTTTGTCACATTGTGTCTCGTCAATAAAAATGAAACCAGATTTCATCCCAGTTTTTATTATCAAGATCTACTTTTAGCTCGTCATCATATCTTTTTCATCATGGGAAAAGTTCCTTGACGAAATATTGTCATCATAGTTTTCAAACAAAATTAACACTGCACTGTATATTACTATATATTATTATATATTACCGATTTGCTCCGTTCCGCCATTTCCTGGTTGCATCCTGTGGTCATATCAGGCTTGAACTGCGCTGCACTGCTTACACGATCTTCAGTGGTACTGCTCCTTTCCAGCTGTATCTCTAAGCATTCAGAAAACATGCACAAAGATGGATGAAATGAATGCATGAATGAGTAAGGACAGAGGGCTCCGTCCGTCTTCGTATCAAATGTTGTTTAGAAATGAGCCCTGACCCTGCTGGAGCACCAACGTACACGGGCATGCCTTTTCCCAAGATAGAGAAATTGGACTACCAAAAAAATAGAAGAAAGAAAGAACAGAAAGGGAGAGAAAGCAAACTGATTTGTAGAAAAAAAAGAAGAAAAAAAAGGTGTGTGAGAGGGGTATGGACCAAGAGAGGAAGGGCAGGGGGCCCATGGAGAATGATTATGCATAGGGCGTAGAATTTGGTGCTACTTCCCAGGCCAACACGGTTGGCAAAAAGGTGGATTACCCCACCTTCTTTTCATCCGTCTGTCCAAGAGTTGGAGTCTATCCCAGCATGCAGCTGTGTTTAATTTCTCGTGGCT
This sequence comes from Epinephelus moara, assembly GCF_006386435.1. NCBI lineage: Eukaryota > Metazoa > Chordata > Actinopteri > Perciformes > Serranidae > Epinephelus > Epinephelus moara. The sequence goes on along the minus strand of NC_065509.1, from coordinate 4,356,578 downwards.
GTTATTCTGCTAACCTCAGTTATTTGATACTTTTATAGGAATGATCCCCAAGTGCTAAATGAAATTAACAAGAGAGAAGTGAAAGAGAAAGTGATGGCCAAAACAGTGGGCAACAAGCAATTAAAGAACATTACAACATCATTGATTAAAGCAGGCAGCGTTTTCAGTATAAGCTGTTCTAAACATCTTGTGGTTCAATGTCTCTGCTGGTTAATCATAAATAAACACTGTATTTCTGTCCTCTAATATAATAAAGATGTTTCTCCATTATATCTGACTGACTGATATAGGATTGTAATCAAAGGCCAGTACAGAATCACATGCACTGGTCTAATCTGACTCCACATCCGCAGTCTCTAAAATGTACCATGCTGCTACAGTGGGTTGTATTTTTTTTGTTCTAATCAGTGGGAATTCATAATCTATGAACCTGCTGCTTCAGCAAAGTGACGGGAAGAGAAAAGAAGCAAGAAAAAGAATGTGGGAATGTTGTTGAGTTTGCAGCTTGTTGGCCTCAAGCTTCAGGCTCTTTTTTGTATTATTAGCTATTAATTCAAAATTCTCTGCCAAGACTGTGGCTAGTCCTGAGGTGAGGCCTGCTGGCAACACCACACTTTCACCTATTCATGGAGAGGGCCTATGAAATATAGATGTCTGCTGTGGGCTTCACACAGAGGCTTGGCTCCTGTGGCTGCATGGCCAAGCAGGGAAGAAGACAATGGCTGTGATTTGGAATGAAGCAACACAGTGTTCATCCAACACAGTCTGACAGTACAGTGAAATAGGCACAAACTCTGAAACACAAATGAAATGTTCCAGAGACAAATACTGAACAGTATGTTCCTTCAAAATGAAAGAAGTGACATTAGTTTTACACACTTTCACATATTTTCTCATGAAATGACTGTCTTAGTTAGTCAGTTATCTTTGGCCAAGAAAACAGTGTTTTGTTTACCCCATCTCCCCCTGCCATGTCTCTCACAATGGATGTCTGTGTCTGCCAATGCTGAAATTAAATAATTAAATCAAACTGAAATGTTATTTCCAATTGAGTGTGCATGTCTGACTTTTTTTTTTTTAAAAAGGCTTTGTTTTTAAAGAGTTAATGTTTTGCTGCCCTCTACATTTGTACGTTTCAAATCTCTTTTACCTCTGACTGCACCCAGCAGTAGACTAGTCAGAAGTGTGCTCTGTAAAGCCCAGTTCAGACCAAAGATTCACGACAAGATGCAACCGTTTTAGAACATTGCAGAGTAAAGTTGCAGCAGTCTGAACTGGCCGGTCTGAACTCTACCAGTTATACATTTCTCTCTTGGCGTCCAAAGTTAAAAAAAAAAAAAGTTCAATTTTGGGTATACCCTACATTCGTTACTTCAACTTCAGTCGATCAATCACAGGAGAAGAGGGACAAATACCGCCAAGACAAACTGTCACATCTGACATGTACAAGTGCTGAACAACAACCATGGAGGAGAAATCTGTTAATATACTATATATATATATATACTGCATATATTGTGTTTTCTCTCATGAAGACGCACAGACTGGCAGGCCCATCCTCTCTCCCTGCATGCTTCAGCTTTCCCCTCATCCAAGCAAGTACTCCATCTTGTGTGGAAATGTTTATTCCACATCATAGCATAAGGTGACCATATTTTGATTTCCAAAAAAGAGGACACTCGGCTGGCCACGAGATAGCCTACTTAAATGATACTCGCAGTTTAGTTAAAGATGCACTGTAATTTTAATATATTTAAAGTTTATATGTATGGATAAAAAATTTATATTACATATTACAAAATAATATCTCTCAAAGACAGAATTCAGATAGGCCCCTATAGATAGGGAACACATACACACACTAGAGTGTGGCTACCCGATCCGAGCCCGACGGGTCCCGACGGTAGGCCTGCCCGTCGGGTCGGGTTGGGTTCGGTCAAAAATGTATAAATTATATTCGGGCTCGGGTCGGATTCGGTCAGCTTTCAGTGAAAATGTAGTGTAAAAATAAATAAAATCCTACTGTCCTGTTTATTGCTTGGGCACTGTGATTTACATGACAACACCTGAACACAACACACACACATTGGCTGTTTGTTTCTACCTCTCTCCTCGCTGTAAGCCTTGGACCTTCCGCCGCCCGCCTCCGCCTTGATTAAACGCCGAAAATAAAATAAAAGAGGGAGACAGGTTTTTCCTATTTTATCTTATTTTGTTATATTTCTCCCTCTCCCCTCGCTGGAAGCCTCAGACCTCCCGCCGCCTGCTCCCGTCTAAAACACGGAGGTCTCCCTCTCCGCTGAGCACCCACGGCACACGCCCGGCCTGTTAAATAGCCTGTAACCATAACAACTGTGTGACACAAACTCAGTGCTTTAGTAATTAAATAATGTCGGGCTCGGTTCGGTTTCGGACATAACAAAACAGAGTGACTGTCGGGTTTGGATAGAAATATGCGGCCCGTGCTGCACTCTAACACACACACACCACACACACACACACACACATAGGAAAACCGGACATTATCTTCAATTTATAAACACTCCCCCGGACGCCCCGGACAGGATGTGAAAAGTGGACATGTCCGGGCAAAAGAGACGTTTAGTCAGCCTATCATAGCAACCTGTCACGTCTCGGGCTGGACCCAAATGCAGCAGGCGAACAAGGTCAGGTAAGTTTACAATCTTTATTGAGTCAAAGGGGGGTATTAGCTGGCAGGCGGGGCAGAGGGGGTCCAGTGTGGCGTGGCTGGCGGCAGGAGATCCTGGACAGAAACAATTATTAGTTCAAGCGGGAAAAAACAAAAGCAGGCAGAGGCTAAGCTGGGCACAAAACAGCAAACTAGGAGCTAGAAGTACTACCGTAAACGGCAACGATCCAGCGGAGACTGATTGTTGCTGTGGGATACTTGAAGGTGAGGATGATGGCTTGATAGCAGACCGGTGTGTTGATTACTGCTGGGCGGCCGGTGTGTTGATTGAGAGAAGAGAGGGGAGGGAGAGAACAGGTAGAGAGACAAGAACAAAAACACACCAGCCATACACCCACTCACTCAAATGACTGAAAAAAAACCAAAAGCACACACACACACACACACACACACACCATCATGGAGGACGGGTCGTGACAGTACCCCCCCCTCCGACGGACGCCTCCGGGCGGCCGTCCAGGCTTGTCCGGGTGCCGGCTGTGGAAGTCCTGGACAAGGTCAGGATCAAGGATGAGCCGCCGAGACACCCAACTCCTCTCCTCCGGGCCGTAACCCTCCCAGTCCACCAAATACTGCGACCCCCACCACGACCCCGGCGACGGGAATCCAACAGACGACAGACCTGCGGAGGAGGGGGAGCCGGGGGAACCAACGGACAGGAGGTGACAGGTTTCATCCGGGACACATGGAAAGATGGGTGGATCCCGAAGGGTACGGGAGAGTTTCAGGCGGACCACTGCAGGATTGATGACTTTCTCAGTGAAAAAGGGACCAATGAACCTGGGGGACAGTTTCTTAGCATCAGTCTTTAATGGCAAATCTTTAGTTGAGAGCCATACCTTGTCTCCTGGGATGTAATTAGGGGCTGGGACACGGCGACAGTTGGCAAGGCGCTGGTATCGACCAGATGCTTTCAGCAAGGCAGTACGGGCTCTGTGCCAGGTCTTGTGGCAGCGACGGATATGGGTTTGGACTGATGGAACTAGAATGTCTTTTTCCTGTAAGGGGAAAAGTGGAGGTTGATAACCATAGAGGCACTGGAATGGTGATATACCAGTAGCTGAGGTTGGCAGGGTGTTATGGGCATATTCAACAGGGGCAGTTGGGAAGACCAGGTGGACGGATTGGAAAAAAACAGGCAGCGGAGGGTGGTTTCCAGGATTTGGTTTGTTCTCTCTGCTTGGCCATTAGTCTGGGGATGGAATCCAGATGACAGGCTGATGGTAGCCCCTATGGCGGAGCAGAAGGCTTTCCAGACGGCAGAGGTGAACTGGGGTCCACGGTTGGAAACGATATCACAGGGCAGCCCGTGGATCCAGAAGACCTCCTTTACCAGCAGATCTGCGGTCTCTTTGGCTGAAGGCAGTTTTGACAGGGGCAGGAAAATGAACAAATTTACTGAAACGGTCAATAACTGTGAGAATGACTTTATTACCATCCGAATCAGGTAGACCGGAGACAAAATCCAGAGCCAGATGAGACCAGGGTCGACGGGGAACAGGCAGAGGACGCAGGAGACCGACACTGGGATGTGTGGGCGACTTATTCTGTGCACACACAGGACAGGGAGACCGACACTGGGATGTGTGGGCGACTTATTCTGTGCACACACAGGACAGGCAGAGACAAAAGCTTTTGTGTCTTCCTCCATAGACGGCCACCAGAACCGCCTACGGAGGAAAGCTAGAGTTCGGGTGACACCAGGGTGGCAGGTTAGTTTGGATGCATGGGCCCACTGTAACACACGAGATATAACATGATCAGGGACAAAAAGACGGCCCGGGGGACCGTTACCTGGGTCAGGCTGTCTCTGTTGAGCAGAAACCACTTCTCCTTCAATGTTCCAGGTGACGGCAGCTACCACACAAGCCGCAGGAACAATGGTGTCGGGGGGGCCACTGGACTCGTCCTCCTTCCCATACAGACGCGACAGAGCATCCGGCTTGATGTTCCTGGTGCCAGGCCTGTAGGTCAGGGTGAAATTGAAACGGCCCAAAAAAAGCGCCCACCTTGCCTGTCGAGCGTTAAGACGCTTAGCTGCTTGGATGTATGCCAAGTTCTTATGATCGGTCCAAACTAGAAACGGCAACTCTGATCCCTCCAGCCAATGCCGCCACTCCTCAAAGGCTAGCTTCACCGCCTGCAGCTCCCGGTTGCCCACATCATAGTTCCTCTCTGCCTGGGAGCGACGGTGAGACAAAAACGCACAAGGATGCAGCTTACCATCCTCAGAAGAACGCTGGGAAAGGACCGCCCCCACCCCGACGTCTGAGGCATCCACCTCCACCATGAACTGTTTCGTAGGATCTGGCTGGCAAAGGATCGGAGCAGAGGTGAAACGGTCCTTAAGATCCTGGAAAGCAGCTTCCGCCTTAGGAGTCCAGTGAAACGATCTGGCAGTGGAAGTCAGAGCTGTTAGTGGTGCAGCGATACGGCTGTAGTTACGAACAAATCTTCTATAAAAATGAGCAAAACCCAGAAACCTTTGGAGCTGCTTACGATTGTTAGGGCTGGGCCACTCTAGTACCGCTTTTACCTTGGCGGGGTCCATCTTGACTTGGCCTGCAGCCACAATGTGTCCAAGAAAGGAAATGGAGGAGGCATGGAACTCACATTTTCCTTCTTTACAAACAGTCGGTTCTCCAGGAGCCGTTGGAAGACTTGGCGGACATGTCGCACATGCTCTGAGAGGTTCTTGGAAAAGATCAGAACGTCATCCAAATACACATAAACAAAGCGATTCAACAACGTCCCGGAGGACGTCATTTACTAGCTTCTGGAAAACTGCAGGTGCGTTTGTGAGCCCAAATGGCATTACCAAATACTCGAAATGCCCCAGAGGAGTGTTAAAAGCTGCCTTCCACTCATCTCCTTCTCAGATCCGAACCAGGTGGTAAGCATTACGGAGGTCGAACTTAGTAAACACAGTGGCTTCCTGGAGAGAGTCAAAAGCAGAATTCATTAGTGGCAAAGGATACTTTTACAGTGATATTATTGAGTCCTCGGAAGTCAATGCATGGACGGAGGGTTTTATCCTTCTTTTCCACGAAAAAAAACCCTGCCCCGAGAGGAGACGAAGACTGACGGATTAATCCAGCTGCCAGGGAGTCCTTTATGTATCTCTCCATGGCCTCCCACTCGGGCCTGGAGAGATTATAGAGCCGACTACTGGGAAGGGGGGCTCCTGACAACAGGTCTATGGCGCAGTCATAAGGGCGATGAGGGGGCAAAGACAGGGCTTGTTGTTTACAGAAGACCACCTGAAGGTCGTGATATTCGGGAGGAACCTGGGACAGATCAGGGGGCTCAGGACTCGGAACCTGACTGGGGACAGACTGGGGCATGGCAGACAAAAGACAGTTGGCATGACAGGTAGGGCTCCAAGAAACAACTTTAGCTGAGTTCCAATCAATATGAGGGTTATGGTGACTGAGCCATGGATGACCGAGAATGATGGGAACAAAAGGTGAGTCAATAACAAAAAAACTGAGTTTCTCTTGGTGGTTACCTGACAACAGGAGATGTACAGGTACCGTTCTAGAAGTTACCCTGGCTAGCAGCCGTCCATCCAGGGCGTTGGCCTCCATAGGCTGTTCCAGGCTCTCGGCGGGCAGCTTCAACTGTTCAACAACCTTGGCATCCAAAAAACTTTCATCAGCTCCAGAGTCAATTAAAGCCAAAAATTCAATGGACTGACCTTGCCAAGTGAGAGTGGCGTGTAGTTGAGTCCGAGGGCGGGAGGACAGCGGGCAGGCAGCAAGGCTCGTTAGGATCCTCCCCTCTCCCGACGAGCCTGCTCGTTTAATGAGCGTTGTGGGCAAGCTGCCAAGAAGTGGCCAGGCTGGCCGCAGTAAAGGCAGCTGTTGGTGGCGATGCGGCGCTGACGTTCCTCTGTGCCGAGGTGGAAGCGGCTCAACTGCATCGGCTCGGGGCCAGGTTGTTCCCACCCCTGCTGTTCTCAGGACTCTTCAGCCACCAACGTCCTTCCCCGACCCACTGGACCGGTGGGGGGCGGAGCCCGCAGCGGAGGTGTGTCGCCGGGCGCACGGCACTGTCTCTCTCTTTTCCGTTCACTGGATCTGCAGACTGGCCACACTCGCAGAGAGCTCGCGGAGCCCGTCCACGATGTCCAGTTCTGCTGCTGGGTCCATGGAGCCTGGATCGTACTGTCACGTCTCGGGCTGGACCCAAATGCAGCAGGCGGACAAGGTCAGGTAAGTTTACAATGTTTATTGAGTCAAAGGGGGGTATTAGCTGGCAGGCGGTGACGGCGGAGTACGGGGCAGAAGGGGTCCGGTGTGGCGTGGCTGGCGGCAGGAGATCCTGGACAGAAACAATTATTAGTTCAAGCGGGAAAAAACAAAAGCAGGCAGAGGCTAAGCTGGGCACAGAACAGCAAACTAGGAGCTAGACGTACTACCGTAAATGGCAACGATCCAGCGGAGACTGATTGTTGCTGCGGGATACTTGAAGGTGAGGATGATGGCTTGATAGCAGACCGGTGTGTTGATTACTGCTGGGCAGCCGGTGTGTTGATTGAGAGAAGAGAGGGGAGGGAGAGAACAGGTAGAGAGACAAGAACAAAAACACACCACCCATACACCCACTCACTCAAATGACGGAAAAAAACCCAAAAGCACACACACACACACACACACACACACACACACACACACACACCATCACGGAGGACGGGTCGTGACACAACCAGACGCAACCAAAGTGTCTTGGCTGAAAAAGACATGGTGCCTCCAAAGTGCTCTCAGATTCTCTCAGTTGGGCATATCCTGGGAAGTGCCTGGAACCACAACCCACTGGAATGGCATCCTTAAAGGGGCTTTATGCAAAAGTGAGAACGTATGTCTGGACACAAACACCACCTGGGTGGTATTTTCACCCCACCCAGGTGTATGTTTATAAATTATTTAGAAACCAGCCAGTGTTGCCAACTGAAGTGTCATCACAAAACCTCCCTCAGAATGGGTAATATACCAGTATGTGTGAGGGATAGACAGAAAGACAGAGCAATCTGAAGTCACGGTGAGACAGCATAGCGAGTCCTCAGTCACAGAGGAGTATTGGACTAATCCTGTGGAAAGCTGACTGACATGGCTTTCCTGATCCTACTTTAATTGAAGCAGCTACTTTTATTTATATATCTCTCCCTCTCACTCCATGTTCTTTCTCTGTCATCCAGACGGGACCAGTGGGTAGTTGGTGATCACGATACATTGACAGCTGCTAATCTTTCATATTTTTAGCATTTAATTTATCCAATGATGCTAACAATGTCACGTCATAAAGTTTCCAAATCTGCCAAAAAAAATTAGTGAAAAAACATTTGTTCTAATTAAGTTATTAAATGCCAAATTTTAGCCGCAGTTCTTTACAAGCTGTGTGTGATTCCCACAGATCCACTGTAATCCCTCCAAGGGCTTATTTATGCTCTACGTCAGATACATTGAGGTGTAGTTGAGATCAAAATTAAGTTTGAAGATGAGTGTACTCTGACCATTTTGAACTCACTACTCATGTGATGTATTATCTCAGCAGTCATGTAATAAAGACTGCTGAGTACTCATGGGTCAGAACGTCAAACTGTTAACAGGTGTTGTGGCTGGTGGGATCTCATCACAAGATCTCATCTCTGGTTGAGATATTTCAGTGTGGACCAAAGTGATGGACTTACAGAGCAACCAACATTACTATCTTGAGGGGCACACTGCTAACATGGTTAAAAACATTGTGAGGTGAAAAGGCTTTCTGTGGAGTTTCTGAAAACAAGTAGTGCTACAGAACAGTGTTTTGTCCTAGTGGGCCCCCAGTTTACATGGTTGCAAACATTGCAAGTTTCAAAATGTTAAAAATGCAAATGTTTTATTAAGCCTCCCACAAACTGAGATTTAAGCAATCTTCTAAGTTTAGTGAAAGCTACATTGCGCAACATGGATCTAATAACCTTGAATAGGACATCAAGTTTGATGTATGCTGTACGATGACAGCGTTTACTGAATCGCAGGCTACGATGTACGTCTGTCAATGTCAGAACGCAAGGACAAAAAGTCAACAGCATGCAACATCCATCTACCCTGTTGTAGTGGTGAGAAAAAATAAATACAAACATGAGTCGTGTTTAAATGAATAGTGGCATTTATGTGTGTCGAAAAGAGTCTGAAGGAGAGAAGGAGAATATAGGGCTGGGGAAAAGAGGCCAACTTGGCATGCCAACTTTGCAATGAGAGCTCAAAGTAAGTATTCATTATTATCTACTAGCATTTAGCTTTCACAAGCATTTAACATTTGCGTCTTTTCACGCCGCATTTCTATGGGTTGGTTAGTAGGAGTAGGTGGTAACAGCAGTCACACAGTGAGATGGTCATCCCAAATTTCTGACACTGTCAGAATTTTATCCCAGGCTGTCTCTGATGACAAGACCGTGACAACAGCCGTCCTTGAACCTCTCTCACTGTGCGACATAGGACTGCTGTTCTAGAGCCACGACCAAAGATATTGCCACGTTTCTTTCACGTTGGTCATCTTTCGTCTGGGATGGCCCAGAATCACACAGTTTGTACCAGACTTGAGGAACAAATCACATTTGGATCTTAATGATACATACAAAGAGTTTTGGTGAGAAACACAGACTAAACGGAACTTCATTTGTTAACAGGAAAAATCATCAGGGCACCTTTAACTATGTTGAGTGGTGAGTGGTTGGAAGGTGTTCAGCAATCTGACAGCCTGTTTCAGACAAGACGAGATGAAACTTCTACTGACATTTGACAGCTCCTAATCATCTCTCTTTGTCTCTCTTTCTCTTTCTCTTAACAACCTATCTAGGGTGGATAATGCATGTAAGCATAACACAGGGAGAAACAGATATTTAAGTAATCCTGCACTTCATAAGAAGGGTGAAGAGAACAGAATGAGACAGAGGGAGGGTAGAAGATAAAGTGCTAAACCAGGGTGGCTCTCCACACATACAGTTACTCAGTGTGAAGATGAATGGGATTAGATAATATGACCTATGAACACCTTTTAAAGGTCATCTTTTATTGGAATGTGCTGTCAACACCAGAACAGACAGACTGAAAGACAGGCTGATGATGTTCCTGGAGTTCAGAGAAAAGGGTTGAAGACTCAAATGTCGGCAGTTGATTGTGGGCGATGAAATGTACTGCTACTCTTCCTATACCTCAACAATTAACCCATAGGAGTGGTTTCTGATCTGCTTCATCTGTGGTGAGGGCTTGGTAAAACTAAGAGAAGGATTGTGGTCACGGTCCTGTTGTTTTCCAAGGTAAAACCACACCACACTACTTCTGCACGCCTGTCAGGACACTTGTACACCCGTAATAGTGTTCGTTTGGTCCAAATCAAGGACAGAAATTACACATTGCTGCCTTTTCCTGTTCACTTTGACATATTACTAATAAACTAAGAGGAGTAAATGTGAAGTCACATGGACGATGTGTATTTTTATGTTCTCTAGTGTCACAACGGGCTCTCATTATAACAACTGCAACAGGACGGTGTAAGTCATTGCTATGACTTGACTCTCTGGAGGAAAGGGAACCAACAAAAAACTATATGTATTTGTATAAGTGCAGTTATTTATTAATTTATGACCTGAAAACAAAAGAGGAGAACTACAAGTGAAGAGTGCTGCCATAATCAAATACATGAAATTAAAAAAAAAAAAAAAAAAAAAAAAAAATATATATATATATATATATATATATATATATATATATATATATATTTATGTAACTAACTAGAAGTAGGAAGGAATATGGCTTAAAACAGCATTGCAATGTCTTGATATATAAAGTGCATCTATAATAACATTTCATAAAGTGCCATTATAATAAATTTAAATAAAATACTTATAATAATGGTAAACTGCTCCATTATTGAGCAAGAGCACTGCAGCCAGCAGCCACAAAACAGGCTGCAACGTAACCACTCTGGGCATATTCACACTATCGATATGTCTACTAAAAGTACTTGTTTTTGTCACTGACAGGCTCAGATTGTAATTAAAAGTGTCTGACAAGGTTAGTGAAAGGATCCCTACAGATATACACCTTTTTTTTTTTCAAGAGTAAGATCTTTTTTGTTTAAACAGCAAAAGGTCTAAAATCACCACTGCTGAACCCACCAGACTGCATTTAAAGCAGCTGTGCGGAACTTTTTACCATTAATAAAACTGTCCCTAGTTCGTATCACCCCCCCTTGAAGATCTGCATATTTATTTGAACCCAACAGCGACAAAAAAGCCTTTCTCTATATGGCTATTTAGCATAGCTTTGCGTGGGTCGGGCAGACAGCGGAAGTCAGCAAACCAGTATACAGCACCCGAGGCGGAAGTAAGTCTGCATGCCCGCAGTGGCCCGCAGCCATTAAACCACAGAAGAAGAAGGAGCCGGTTTACAGAGAGTGTTCTCCAAGTAAGCGGTACGCAACGGGCAGAACACATAACAGTTTTACCAGAGATGTATCTATAAGAACCTGGTTGTACTTTTGATGTCATGGCAGATAACGAAGGAGCACCATCTAAAAGAAAAAGAACAGAAGAAGGCTATACGGGACAGTGATAGGGCTCGTGTAAACCTCGGTCGGGCATTCACCAAGTGGAGAGAGCTGAGAGAATTGAAAGGTTTTAAAACTGATCCCGAGTTGGCCCTTTTCCTAATCGACAGGTATGTAATTTTTGTTTTTATTTAGAGAATATACCGCAACTTGTTAGACGTTGTTTCACTTCAATACATGACAACATGGAAGTTATAAGCAAGCTAAATGTAGCTGATGTGAACCGCTTTTGTCTAATACAACAAACGCCACAAAATTCTGTGACTGTGACCATGAACACGAATATACAGCAGGCAGTTGTCCTCAGTTTATAAGAAATTCAGAGCTACACCAGAACATTTATGAACAGGTCTTACTTTACTGCTAACTTGTGTAACGTTTGCATGTTTCCACTAATTACTTGGACTGACCTGAAGTTAGTAGCGTTAGCTTTGCAAGCGAAGGCTGCAGGTAACAGCTTTGCTGTGTTAGAATTAGATCAGAACAGAAACACGACAGGAGAATTTACTGAGTCATTTTGCTGTTTCCACTAATTACTTGGACTGACCTGACATTAGTTAATCCTCTCGCTCTCCAAAACAAATGCAGTAATTGCCAGTTGCAGTCAAGATTGTACGACACCAGGCTGTGGGTGTCATACCGCTTTGACCAAAGGGGCGCTATAATCAACGAAAACGAAAAGTTCCGCACAGCTGCTTTAAGTAAACAGTCATTTTCATTCAGAGGCGAAAGAAACAAAATAAAGCCCAAATGAAGTACAGGGGCTTTGGCATCACGATTTTGGGGCTGTTTCTAGTTAAACAACAACAATCATACTCTTTAACAAAAAAAGGTCTGTTTTTGTGTGGATCCTTTCCATAATGTAACTCCAAGGCACTGAAGCTTGTACCTTAAAGGGAAATGTTGCCATTTTTTAAGCCAAAAACACATCAGTGCCATGTCACTGAGCATACAGCGGACATGACGCACCACACCTTGTTAACACACAACCATACAATGTTATTACTGCTTTTACTGAAAGATTTGTACCACTTCTCTCTCTGCGTTAGCTTAAAGTCATGTGTGGACACCCTTAATAAAAGTTTATTTCTCACCTATGTGCCAGTCTCCAGAGCCGTGACTCACCAGGCCATATCTTTTAGGCAGTGGTCTTTAAAATGTCTGGGACTGTGAGTCGTTTAGCTTCGGATATTTCTCGACCACAAGTCTCTCCTCATCCAGTCTTTGTCACACACAAGACACAGCAACAGCAACAGTTCTCTTTATGCATCCATGGTGAGGAGAGGAGTCGAGCTGCCATAGGAGCAGGAAACAGGAGCTGGTATGTACAAGCAGAGTGCAAGTGGGGGAAGTGCATTTAATTCTGGGGGTGGCAAGGCTGGAAATAAGACAGTGGCGTGAAGTGCCGTGGGGTGGCAAATCCAGGAGACCACCACAAGTTTGGGGTTGTACACTGCAAATAATAGGGACATATTTTTTGATGCACGCCGATGTCTTTTGGCCTCTATGTGGGTGTCCAATCAGTGTTGATAGCAAATTTTTATTTTTATTCATACCATGGTCTGGGTGAATACTCAATTCTGATTGGCTACAGGGTGTCTGATAAAAGGTGTTACAGGACAGCTAAAAAGACGTTCCTGATGACAGGTTCTAAATTATTGCGCTGGCTCAACTGCTAGTTTGTAACCATAGCAACGGAGACTCAGAGCAGAGGCAATGGATTACAACGGGCATCATGAGTGATTTTATCGTTTCATTTAATTTATTTGGTGAATCTGATCATTTTGATGACTGGGATGCAGAAGAAGAGAGGATAGAGAATGAAAAGAAAAGGGAGAAACAGCACAAGGAGTCGCGGGTCTACACCAATCACAGCCTCCGAAGCACAGCTGTAGGTCGGCTCTCTGACTAACTCGTCAGATCATGACCGTCACGGGACATTGGTGTGAGAGCAGCCTGCAGGCTTATTGGGCTCCGTCAGCGCAGGAGAGACGAGACTGGAGCAACATCTTGTTGTCTCCAAATGTCCCAACAAGCAGTGCTCAATCTGTCAATCTCCGTCCTTCAAATGCCACTATGATGGACATACCCATATCACTTTCAAATTTCACTATTAATGGTAATGTAGCATTTAATTTTAAATAGGAAACAATCGTTAATTTGTTAATGTGTTTAAATGATCGACTACTATATGCTTATGATGATTTTGACTAGCCTACTATTTGGATGTTGATTATTTGACACAAATTTTCTTTGGCCTATAAATGAACGCCAGCGAATCATGAAAGTAATTTCTAAGTTGTTGTTTTTTTTGCACATCATCCTCTGACCACCAGAGTCTGTAATACACAAGCGGTAACAAGTGCACTGGCTTTCTGAAATAATCATCTTCTGAATATTATCACGTAACGTTTAGCCATCATCTCACTTACCTTCACTGATCAGAGTCGCTATGCTCTCTACGCTGCGGCCACAGCGGGTTTCCGTGGCAACGCCTGTGAACTACAGAGATTAAACAGAGTCCGCTCAGCTGTGGCTTGTGAAAAACTCTTGATTTTAACTGTAAGACACATTAAAGCATAAATAATTGATTTAATATTCATTTCTTTGGTAAGTGACCATGGTATAAGCGGATATTCATTTCTTTGGTAAGTGACCATGGTATAAGCGGGTTAATGCCCTTCGGGGTTTTTTTTCCTGTTTTACATACCTGAGTACAGTGATTGTGAAATAGGCCCTGAGCACTGATGAAATGCAGGTTGATACACACACTACAGTGTAAAAACAGACAGAGCAGTGGAGCTCTGCCAATGTGCTGCTCACACTATACCTCGTGTGTAGAAGTGTTTATTTTAATGCAACATATGATCATTAACTAAACCTAACCAAATGTTAACCAACATTTTTGGAAGGGGCAGACAAATGATGTCATCCTACTGATAGGGGAGTCAGATTGGAAAACACCTCTGTGTGTCCTCTAGAGATAAAATAATAAAAAAAACTGTTCATTGCTCATTGCTATCTGATAGTGACATTTCTCACAATGATGAAATGATTCATTGATTCAATTCATATCATACTGTGCAAAATTACAGACAAAGCTTTTCCAGGCTAAATACAAACTATAATTCACTGTCAAAGCTGCTGTGGTCATGGAGTGTCTGACAGCATTTCTTCACCTCACACAAGGTTCCTTCTTACTTTAAGTATGACTCCAGGAGTCACAGAAGCAAAGGAGTTCAATAAGCCAATACAAGACTCTCTGAAAATATCAAGATAGTGAGGAGCTAAAAAAAACACAGTGAAGGAAAAAGTCAATACTATGAGGATGTGAGGGAGTGGAAGAGTGTCACAAATGCATTAATACCAAGGTCATTTACTAAGCCCATGGCGCCAACTCTACCGCAACAGCATCCAGAGGGAAACTGTAAATGTAATTTTCTGCGCATCTCATTGGTGTTGGAGCGACCACGCTCACTTATCATTCTTTGTTGTACTTTCTTCCTCTGGTTTCATTCTTTCTCTGCTGGTTTGAGTAATTGCCAAGGCCTGTGGCGTGGAGTGTATTAGGACATCATTTGGAGCTGTTGAGCGCTTTCATTTAGTTGTATTCTTTCAACAGCCACTGTGTGCTGCCATTTTATTAGTGATTTCGGTGTCAGACACCTGACGCCAAAAGCAACGTTTCGGTGGTATGATACACCACCAGGTGGCATCAGTTTGTAACGCAGCCAGACAGAACCTTTTGTGCTGTTATTAACTAGCACCTCGGATCAGGTATCGGCGCCAATCAAGTTATTTTTACAAAATCGGAAACGGTAATAAAAGATTGGAGGAATCAAAACAACAAAAACTGGTCCATAGCCATTGGTAGCTTTGTCACCTTCTACCTATGCCAATCCTCAATGTCTATGTGCAGTTTCACATAGATTGACCACGTCAGTGAGTAGAAATGTGCCTACAAAGTTGCGTGGTGATCGGTGAAACCCTTGAGATGTTATACACCTTTATGTGACGAGCCATA
>NC_065509.1:4336166-4341123 GCF_006386435.1 Epinephelus moara | reverse complement strand
GACAGGCATCTCTGTGCAAAGTTTCATGTCTCTACAACATACGGGGCATGAGATATGCCCATTCAAAGTTTGCAATTTCAATTGGTTGCTATAGCGACCCCCTTTGGTCAACTGATGTAATACTGCTTCATTCACATCCTCCCATGACCCTCTACCACTGTGCCAAATTTCACATGGACTGACCAAGTCAGTGAGGAGAAAAACGTGGAACAGACACACAGACACACACACAGACAGTTTTCGTCATTATATAGTAAGATGGCCAGGTTTTTCATCTATGTTGTCCATTGTTGCCTCCGCTTTCCAATGTATAAACTGTGGCGATCCTGTATATTTTATAAATATATATTTTTTATAAGACAGTGGTTATCAGCTGATGGCTTGTGCACCTCCAGACACACCCGCCGGGGCTATCGGCCAGTGGGATGGCTCGATCAGCTGAGCCCAGGTAGACGAGGCCCTACATTATGCTGCTCCTGGCAGTATGGCAGTGAGAAAGTCCTCTGCGTATTCGGCCCACCACAGCATTTTACACTGCTCAAAGTCCGTGAAATAGGTGCAATTCCCCATGAAATATCATCCATCCGCCCACCGGCCTCACCTCAGATTCCATACATAGATGTATTTAGATAGATTTACATAGATCTACACACTGATGATGCTAGTCACCACTTGTTTATATACTAGTATAGTAATATCTACATTTACTTGTTACTTACCTGTGACTCTTCCTCTCCTGCTCTGTTTGTGCCAATACCTGGCAGGACTGCTTCTGAGACTGTTGACTGATAAAATAACACATTGATGCATGCCACGTGACCAGGGAAATGTGCCTCAAAGAACCCGTCATCAAGATAATCTGATCTGACTATACAGCTTAAAACTGTATTTATGCGTTATTTTATTTTATAAACAAGTGCCAAAATTTTTCAGCTCGCGCACGGGGGTGGGGTGCAGATTTGGTCCCCCCCAACATTGACTCCATGGCTACAGCCTTGACCGAGAGGCACTGGCGTCTAAACAGCTGAGCCCCAAGCTGAACGATGTGGGGGCAGAAATGATGGGGGGGGGCACAGCAGAAAAAGTTTAGGAACCACTGACTGAAGGTATTTTGTGCAACCAGCCCCTGGCTTTCAGCATTTACTGACTGACCCAAACAGCCCCACCCACCAGAAGAAAAAAGAAAGTTTAATTTTTGTAGTGTTTGATATGTTCCTTTTGATTCATTTTACTCAGAAACTTAGTCATATGTTGAATTTGATATTAAAACACAAAAATACCAGACAAGAATTTAATCAGTATTCTTTTTTTTTACTCTCACTGATTTCATGTCATTTACTGCGAGCCCCCCCAAAAGTTTGTGATGTTCATACAATTTTTAGATTATAATTCTTGATATCTGCATTTCCATCTTCCTCTGAGAATCGCTCTCATTTGTTTCCCCCCCACCTTGCAGCACTGGCTTGCACAACAAACCCAGCACACTGCCACACAAAATACAGTGAAAAACATGGCCAGTTCTATGAATATCAAATACTGTAATCAAAACACGACAAAAAAATCCCTTCTCCACAGAAAAGGAGGAGAAAATAAAATCAAATCGCTAAAATCAATGCTTGAAAAGGGCCTAATGTGACCAAATAAATCCACGTCTAGAAACCAGTGATCGAACCGCTCTGGCAATTTAAGGATTGTTCTCAGAATTTGCTGCTTTGACAGACTTTTTAACACAAACTGACAAACTACAAGTTTCTCTGGGAAACATTTTGTAAGCTGTTTGCAACTTTTTGGCATGTGTATAATTGCCTGTTGCTGTCAGAGAGCTGTGTGGAAACACCTGGGGAGGGAGCAAGAGCCTCAGTATATGGATGTATTCACACCTCACTCTGCTGCATAAATTTCCATCCCAATTTCACTGGCAGTACCTTCAACAAGCACAGGAAGGAAAATCTTTGGGCACAAGTTTTGTATTGAGTGGCATATTTTCACACATGGTGTACACACTGATACTGTTTGGAAGGACACACATCTCCACTATCTTCAGCCACTCACGTCCCTGTCCAAGTTCCCAAAATGCACAATGCACGTTCACATTGACTGACACTGTGATGCTTTTGTTTCCTTTCAATCAGCTATTTTGTGTTGGCTGGATTTTTGTCCAAGAACTGCATCTGAGGAAAGCAAATGAAGGTTACTTTGGCTAGCTACAACATGGTTGGTTACCTTCTGTCCTGGACACTAGTTGTAGTTCCTCTAATGGGCACTAGATGGTGCTTGGTAAAAAGTCTAATTATAAAATGCACACAATCAAAGCCATTGTAAAATACATCATTACAGTATCACTGCGCTAATTGACGTTGCAAAGACACTGGACTCTTACATTGGACAGATGTTAAAGTAAAGTTAGAATGAAAATTGGGTTGACAATATTTTAAATTTCTGACACCATGAGAATTTCATGTTGTGTAGACATTAACATTACAACATTTTGCAGACATCGGATTTTGTTCTCCATGCCTTACGCCTAAATATTATTCTACATTAAAGATTATTTTGGTATGAGATGTTTGGAAGAAGCTGAATTTTGGTTATTTAACAACACAACTTAAAGCAGCTGTGCGGAACTTTACGTTTCCGTTGATTATAGTGCCCCCTTTGGTCGAAGCGGTATGACACCACAGCCTGGTGTCGTAAAATTCTGACTGCGCCGGCATTCGGCTTCATTCGTAAAATCTCGACTGCAACCGGCAATTACCGCATGCATTTGTTTTGGAGAGCGAGAGGAAAATCATAAATGTTCTGGTGAAGCTCTGCATTTCTTATAAACTGAGGACAACTGCCTGCTGTATATTTGTGTTCATGGTCACAGTCATAATTTTGTGGCGTTTGTGGTAACGTTACTAGACAAAAGCGGTTCACATCAGCTAACGTTACATTTAGCTTGCTTATAACTTCCATATCGTCATATGTTGAAGTGAAACAATGTCTAACAAGTTGCGGTATATTCTCTAAATAAAAAGGGCCAACTCGGGATCAGTTTTAAAACCTTTCAAATCTCTCAGCTCTCTCCACTTGGTGAATGCCCGACCGAGGTTTACACGCGTTTGGGCTTGAGCCCTATCACTGTTCCGTTTAGCCTTCTTCTGTTCGTCTGTTCTTTTTCTTTTAGATGGTGCTCCTTCTTTATCTGCCATGACATCGAAAGTACAACCAAGTCCTTATATATACATCTGGTAAAACGTCATGTGTTCAGCAATGCCCATTGCGTACCACTTACTCGAAGAACACTCTCTGTAAACATGGCTCTTCTTCTTCTTCTCTCAATTTATTGGCGGATCGCAAACAACTTCCAGGTGCATACCACCACCTACTGTACAAGAGTGTGCAATGTGTCCGAAATCATCCACTACTCCCTAATACATGTCATTTAGCCTGTTTCTTAAATCCTACTCGTAAACACGGCTCCTTCTTCTTCTGTGGTTTAATGGCTGCAGGCCGCTGCAGGCGTGCAGACTTACTTCCGCCTCCGGGTGCCGTATACTGGTTTGCTGACTTCCGCTGTCCATCCGACCCACGCAAAGCTATGCTAAATAGCCATATAGAGAAAGGCTTTTTTTGTCGCTGTTGGGTTCAAATAAATATGTGGATCTTCAAGGGGGGGTGATACGAACTAGGGACAGTTTTATTAATGGTAAAAAGTTCCGCACAGCTGCTTTAAAACTAACAATATCAGGTTTGCTTCATCTAAGCCTGAGGCTGATCGCCCGTTGAGCGTGTAGCAGGAAGGAGAAACATTGCATGTCCTTTTGTGAATAAAGTCGTGGACGTTGAGACACAATTTATTCAGGGACTGTTTTGTAAGGAGATGGTGATTAGACCCCGTTTGGAAATGTTCCTTATGGAGTGTCTATATGAAAGACACCATTTCACCTCACACTCTACTACAACACGCTATATTATTTATCTAACAATCTGTTCCACCCACATATATCAAATATTACACATCATGGATTTGCATTATCATCTGATAAAATTTTATGCATCGTTCTTTGATTCTTTGGCAGCGGCAGTTTTCTTTATAACATCAGAGACACTGACCACATCGGCAAGGCAACGGTTTGTTGGGCTGTAAGAAAAGTGACTCTGGCTCTGAAAAGACCCGTTTATGTGGTTTTCACTGGACAGAATCCGCTCACAGAGTATGTTGCCATAGTAACTGACTCAGGGTTTCGCTGGACTGGCTTTGTGAAAGGGAAAACTCAAAGTTTCCCTCATCTCAGGCTGAACATACTCAGAGTTTTCACTAATCCTGCTTCCTGAAATAGGGCCCTGGTGTCCAATTGGTTAAAAACAAGGTCTGTCAAAAAGGTAGAGCTCAAGCAGGTGCAGGTGTTTAGTGGCAATCAGGTCCCAGTGTCCAGCAGCAAGAGGTCAAACACGGATAAAAACAAGCAACATACATTTAAAAACTAAAAGCATGCAAACAAAACCAAGTACAGAAATAAAACCATTTAAAACAGTGGCTCCTAACTGGTCCAGCCACAGGGTCCAGATTTCACCTTGGTCGTTAGTTCAAGGTCCACACAGTTTAATACATTCAGTGTCATACTTACCTTTGTCAGTGTCTTCCAGCTAGTTTGCTGTCTCTGTCAAGTAGGTGTCTGTTACTCACTCACTCTACAGCAGGAGACCACACCTACATAAATGCTCTGTGTCGGAAATTCACAGTACTTAGAAATAAAGTGTGTTTTTACAAACTCGACACATTTGTGAGTCACTTCCAGTCCATTCAGAATGGACCCTCTACCCAATTTTAGACCGTGACCCACCAGTTGGGAGCCACTGATTTATTTCAATCAATCAATCAATCAATTTTATTTATAAAGCCCAATATCACAAATCACAATTTGCCTCAAATTTTGATTCCCCTTTAACGGGGAAAAAAAACGGTAGAAAC
>NC_065509.1:4325381-4335666 GCF_006386435.1 Epinephelus moara | reverse complement strand
CAAAAAGCATTGGTCAATATGCCCTTCCAAAAAAAGAAAAAAAAAAATTAAACATTAATAATTATTCTATACATATAAATCCTTTAAAACAGTCCTGTCCCAGACAAGAATTCACAGCTAGCAATGTCCCGATCCAGCTTTTTCCACTTCCGATCCGATACCGATATTACAGCCTTGAGTTTTGGCCGATACTGATCCGATCCAAGCGCGTATTATACATATTCACTTATTTTGTTGTCAGTCATGTTAGAAAAGGTTTGATCAAGCGATATTACTCTAACAAGAACAACTACTTAATCGGGTTAGGTAGAATGATCCACAACAGTTGGTATGAGAAACTGACCCGTTTATTGTTAACAGGGTTAAATAAACAAACTTTAAACTTTAACATTAACATTAAATAAAAAATATAGCTGGTTTGCTTTGGCTGCTTTGGCCCCTTAATAAATAGAAAAGAAATCAACACAAGAAATCTTTAAAATGTCTAACATTGAAATTAAAATAGCAGCAAGACTCCACACACTTGTGCTTTGGCACCCTAATAAATAAAAAATAGATTAACACCACAAGACATTGTTGACATTTAACAAACAATGCAGCCTTTCCTTTTCAGTTATTTTTGTAGTGTCAGTGCCAGCCTGGTGCTGCTGTTTCCTGTGACCAACAGAGGGGACAAAAAACCACACACAATATTGTACAACTGTTTAAACAAGCAATAGTCCATCCATGGCTCCAATTTCACTAATTGTGCCCAAAACAATGCCATCAGTGTTCTTTACTTAAACAGTAAGAGTGTAAACCAAATAAAAATATCACTCTCAAAAAACCAGAGCAGAAAACAAATAGTCAGTTAACTAAGTTGACCGCTACTCTTCCTACCCTTCCTGTGTGTGTCTGCCGCCTGCATGCTGGCCTGGTGGATTGATAGTAAGAGCTGGAGCGGATCACTGGAATGGACTGCTTGAATCGCGGAGCGCTGGGCTGGCCGGAAAACCTGGATCGGATTCCGTGAAAAACTGGATCGGAGCTCTTGGATCGGCATTTTTCCATGCAGTCCGATCCGATGCACGTTTTTTGCTAATATCGGCGGCCGACACCGATCCAAATATCGGATCGGGACATCCCTATTCACAGCAATTAAAAAAATGTGTTAAAAGCCTTTAAAATCTAAAACTAACAGTATGTACTGATAGGAGATGTATTGCTACACTCATCTTTGTTTTAAAATATATTTTTTTGTGAAAATGTTGGCCCTTCAAAGATGTGCCCCAGACTTTTGTTAACTCCATCAGATTTCAACAAAAACATCATTTAATCAGGTATAAAATGAGTTAGCTATATCCCAAGGACTCGTCTCTCACTTTCTATTCTCCAGAAATGCAGGGGTGCTGCTCTAATGGAGCTCTACTGGTAAGTAGAGTTGTACCGATACCAGTATCGGAAATGCCTCTGATACTGCCTAAAATGCGGTATTGGGCATCAGCGAGTACAGCCTATGACCAATCCGATACCACGTAATGCCTCACGTCATTACGCATACACACGCAAACGAAATGGAAACGGTGTGTAGTTTAAAAAGGTTTCTACTGTAGCCTTTAAAATGTCTTTTTTACCAAATTGTGAGGCTGCACTTTAACCTGTGTCTTGATCTGTGTCAACACTGGATAATAATAATGATAAAAAAAAGTTTTATGGCATTCATTCTACTCTTATGTATTTATTTCTTAATATTTTACATAGAGTTTTAGGAGCTGAGACATACAACAATTCATATCCCATCCATTTTTATTTTACACGCTGGTATCGGATCGGTACATCTACTGGTAAGCTTTCTATTTCTTGATAAATTCATTAAATAATGTTGTTATCGGGTGTGTCTCAACCATAACATATCAACTCCGGTTTAAAAATGAACATTTTGAATAGCATTGAGAGAACCCTTAGAAAATTTGAAAAATAAAATGGCTATGACTGCTGTGAAGTTAATTACTGTAAAACTTCAATTAGTAGCCCCGGCTATTATTTGCTTAAATCACTGAACTCTGGTATAGGCATCTATCCGGGACAGGCCTTTAAATTCCTTTCACACAAAACTGTTGCTCAGCAAAGATCAGGAAAAACTATCTTTAATTGTTTTGGCATGATGTTGGCATTTAGAGAGGTTATTAATAGTGAACCAATGCACACTGCTTCAACCATTATCTCCATCATGTACAACCTGCCGAAATTGTTCACTTATTGAATTCACCAACCTCTTGTTCTGGCTCAGTGGGATGCTCCTGAGACAGTTGTATTTACTGATCTGACGTCAGTTCATTTCAGCTCAGTGGGCAGTAAAAGAGGCGAAGCCATGCTATTGAGACAAGATACCGGGGCGATGGATTCCCCAATACTGAACCTGCCCAGATTACTACACAGAGAATATTGAGCCAGTAATCAGAGCTGAATGAAGCTGAAATTGTGAAGTCCATAGCCCCATCATTCTCACCTGACCCCTGGCTTACCTCCAGCACACACGCAGCCAGGCATTAATCTTAAATGGAAACACACACACACACACACACACACACACACACACACACACACACACGCTGGCACAGAGGCACCTTTGCACAAAGAACACAGTCAAATACATGAACAGTTACATAAAGACAATATTCAGCCAGACCAAGACAAGGAGAGAAAACAATTTTAGGAACAAATGGGCGGTAGAAGAGAGGGCTGTGTACATCCTACAGGCAGATCAGCAAACACTCCACATATTCTGTCACACACACACACACACACACACACACACAACCAAAGGATCAAGTTTGTCTAGCTGAGTCGCTGTGTTTAAGTCAGCCAGGGTGATATACCAGTATCTACGTCCCCATAGGGTTGTGTGTCTTCCTGCTGCTACTGATGATAAGAGAGGCCGACCTGTAGACTGCAGTCACACACACACACACGCACACACACACACACACACATACACACACACACACACACAGACACACACCTCAGCAGGAGACAGAGTTTGTCTGGCACTGCGATACTGTAGGTAGGATGAGATACTGTGGGATGTTAAAACCAGAGAGGATGCACAGAGACAGTAGCCGTCATTTCAAAGGGGTCTTATCAACAGCCGTAGACCCAAATGCCTCTGGACACAACTGGATAGACCTTCAACCAATCAGAGCAACGAAACATGGTGCTGAATGACAGACACATGTAAACAGGCTATAGCATGCAGAGATTAGCTGTAATTGTGCACCATCAATATGTCTATGATCAAGTGATACTGTTTTTGCCTCAGAATGTAAACATGGTATTTCAACAGAAAGTTCTATATCAGCTGCAGCCATCTTGGTTGTTTTCGATGTACTATGTATTCAGCCCATTCTCATTCCCAACCTGTCAAAAACTGCTGCTTTGTCAGAGATCTTGGTATCAGGTTCTGACACACACAGGCACCTTTTGTGGCGGTATGATACACACTGGGCAGCAGTTGTTGATGCAATGGGCAACAACTTGTCAAAAACAGCCATTTAGTCAGTGGACGTTCACATCAGATACCGATGCTCAAAGGCAGATTTTGCAGCATTATGAAACACACCAGCTGCTGGCAACTACCATAATATAAAGAGCAAGAAAGTCCCTATAGGGCGGTCAAGATGAGATCCTGGTCCCCATCTTGTGCTGAGCCTTTTTTTTTTATTTTTTTTTTTATCTCTATCAGGTTTTCCCTGGGCATACATTTCACCCCCTCCCCGGCCTCTATAAAGCTAACTTCATACCCCTAATTTGTAAATTAGGTAAGACCTGGCTCACTGGACAGCCTTGCCATTGTCTCTTACAGGAAGAGTGAACCTCTTTAAGATGAATAAACTTCCACGGTTGTTATATCCCTCCCAAATGATTCCAGCTCTTTTAACAAGGAAATCACTTTTAGTTCTAAATAGTTCACTGTCTTCCTTCCTTTGGAGGAATAAGAGGGTTAGGTTGAAAACATACTACATTGCAGAGTCCTTTTGTAGAAGGGGGCTTGGGGGTGCCGGATATTAAACGCTACCAAATTGCATGCCTCTGTAACTATATATGGCACTGGTTTAGAGAAGACCCCAATATTCTACTTGGCCTACTTGGAGGCTGCCCCTGTGGCCCCTATTTCTCTCTGTAACATTTTATACGCTTCCAATAATGTAGCAATGTGAAGGGCAATTTTATCCTACAAAATACTTTAAAAGTTTGGAGATTGACAAGGAAATTCGAAAATTTTGTTTCCCTCCTTACGCCTGTCCACTTAAACCCAGAGTTTTCCCCTAGTCTGATGGACCACACTTTTTCCCTGTGGGCTGAAAGGGGTATAAGGACTGTAGGTGACCTGATAAGGGATGGTACATTGATGTTCTTTGATCAGCTTAGAAAGAAGTATTATCTTCCGTAGAATAACTTTTTCAGACATTTGCAGATACATAGTTTTATCTCTTCTGCTGTGAAGTTACACCGCTACGGGTTCTCCCTCTCAGCAGTAGAAAATGTTATTCAAAATTTTGACACCAAGAAACTTGCTACCAGGTTTTATGGGGTCCTGTCAATCCCAAATAATGACTACATGGGTTTAATCAGATCTCTTTGGGAAGCTGATTTTGGAGAGGCTATTGAGAAAGATAAGTGGGACAGTATCTGGTCATGCTCTTTAGGTTGTTTATTCACCAACAAAGCTAGGGAGTTGCAATTTAAGGTTATATATAGGCTCCAGATTACCTCACTGAAATGCAACAACTTTAATGCTTCACCTTCAAAATATTGCAGCAAGTGTAAAATTTCTGAAGGGTCATATTTCCATTGTATCTTTAACTGCCTCCTTATTAAGGACTTCTGGGTCAAAGTATGTAAAGAAATTGACATTATTCTAAAGAAAAGGATAACTCTTGATCCTATGTTTTGCATTCTTGGGATATAATCAGTAGCACTGAACCTTAGCCCCTCTTCACTGAAGCTGCTTAAGGTGCATCTTTTTAGTACAAGGAGGTGTGCTCTTCTTCAGTGGATTTCAGATACTGTCCCGGCAGTTTCATATTGGATCCGGAGCACTATGAAACTTGTAATGGACCTGCATGGACCTGCATTTGTATAGCGCCTTTCTAGTCATCTAGTGACCACTCAAAGCACTTTTTACACTACGAGTCACATTCACCCATTCACACACACATTCATACACTGGTGGCCGAGGCTACCGTACAAGGTGCCACCTGCTACTCAGTTTTTAACACACTCACACAGCAATTTGGGGTTCAGTATCTTGCTCAAGGATACTTCGACATGCAGCCTGGAGAAGCCTGGGATCGAACCACTGATCTTTCGATTGGTGGACGACCCGCTCTACCTCTGAGCCACAGCCGCCCCCTTGTACCCTTTGAAGCTGGTTTTTTTCACATTTGGGACCCTTCTCTGGACTATATTGGAAATGATGGGGCCTGGGCCCTCAGGAGTGGACTGTATGGACTTGCATGGACTGAGGTCTCCATGTAGGTTTTTGTGCTCAATATGCCACTATCTCTTCAACATACCTGATCACATATGTGTATATATATATATATGTATATATATACACACACATATACACACACACATATACATATATATATATATATATATATATATATATATATATGTAGAAGCCTAAACTAAACTAACATGATAGTTCTGGCCAAACATGTCAAAGTCTGCCATTAAATCTGCCTATTATGTTCTTCACTCTTCATCAGTAAAGTCAGTTGCAGTATTAATGCTGCTAACTTATATGAACTGCATGTCCCTGTTTGGCAAACAGCTGGATTTATTCAACATAACAAACTGATGAGCCACATCCATCTTAGTATTCCTGAATATTGCTCCTGTTAAGAACAGGCCTCACATAATCCATCATTCAGTGTGTGCAGCACCAGCATCGGTGATGGACAGCATGCTTTCAGTTGACTCCAAGCATCTAAAGAGAGACATTTATGTGTACATCGACACAGGTCTCTGCTTTCAGATTAACAAATGAAGTGCTGAGCTGCTTAACTGGAGCTGTGGCTGTCAGGTCCTTATCAGCAGTGCGGAGGAGCTTGTTTCGTCCCCCACATCACATCAGCTATCGACAGCTTCACCACAGAGCTACCATGTAGAATGTATGTGACACCATGTGTTTAAAGACCATATGTCTTGGAACAGCCAGCACTGAAGATGGTGGCTTTACAGTAATCAATAATGTTGTAAGACTATGTTTAAATGATAGGTTTGTAATTGGGGGGTAGTTCATGTTTTTTGACAGCTCAAAAAATGTCCCGTTTTAGTTTTAATTAAAAAAGAAATCTCCTTGCAAGGTTGGTAATGGTGCCATTATGGTTCACCCAAGCACATTTTTCATACATGTGTGTTTAATGCATTATGGTATTTAGCGCATTATGGCAATATACAAGGGTTTGTTAGAGTATAAGTTAGTATGTAAGACGATTATTAGCGCTCTCTCTGCCATAATACTCATTTCATGTTTTTCTCTATGAATGGCAATATTTCAGTCTATTATTTTTGTCCAGACTGAAATATCTCAACAGCTATTGAATGGGTTGCCATAACATTTTGCAAAGGCATTCATAGTCCTGAGGGTATGAGACCTGTTGCATTTTGTGATCCCAAGTGCCACCATGGGTTTGATATTTTTGGTATTAAGATAAATTTATCCACAGCTATAAGACAGATTGCAAAGACATTTGGTGCAGATGTTCATTGTGTCAAGACCATGAATCCTATTGATGTTGGTGATCTTCTGACTTTTCTTCTAGTAGATAAGTCTACACTTTGTGATTTTGGGCTGTCCCAGAAAGATGACCAATGTGAAAGAAACATGGTGATATCTTTGGTCGTAGTCATGCAATAAAGGCAGGCCTGGATACAAATTTGGAATGACCATCTCACCGTGTGACTACTGTTATGACCAGGGTTGGGTAATGGTTACTTTAAAAGTAATCAAACTACTTTAATGTGTTACTTTTCTTTAAAGTAACCAGTTACTTTACTGCGTTAGTCCCTGAGTAAAGTAACTCAAGTACTTTTAAAGTACTTTTGAGTATTCTACATTTCCTATTGGGCAATGGACCACAGGGCGCTAAGCCTACATTTTTTTGTCTCCAAAATTAAAGTTATGGACCACTTGCCCTTCACTGAGATCCAGTTCTCCCATCACAGCCGTCACTTTGACGAGTGATCTGCTGCTGCCGTAGACAACTGTATGACAACAACACCCCAGCATTTTTAATATTTCCTCTAGGGATGTTACCACATAGGATTGGGTCGGTATGAGAAAAAAAAAAACGGTCAGGTTTTTGTGAAAGTCGGTAATACCGGATTTTCGCCACTTGGGGGCACATTGACTCATTTAAAATAAAAATCGACCATGGGACAACAGAGTGACAGTAACAGAGTGACAGTAACACTTTTCACTAAAAGTTTCTTTTATTCCTTACAAATACATTTGCAGGTTTAGCTTACTCAATCAGTGCAAACAAGGGTTGCCTCCTTCGTCTGGCTCAAAGCCAAAGTGTTGCCATATTGGCGCATTCTTTGATTTCTTCGAGACTAAACTGTCCGCCATTATCAACTCCCCATCACTGTTAAACAAACTCCAGGCTACAGTAGAGGCCTCGGTGCATGCGCACTCGCACCCCCTAGCTCAGTCCCCGCCCCACTCCCACCCCCCTCTCTCTCCTGCTCGCTGTGTGCTTGGCAAAGAGGCAGACACAGGCTGTAAAATGAAGTATGTGGTCTGGTCAGTCCAAAAAAAAAAAAAAAACCCGGTCCAAGACGGAGTAGCCTACCGAACCGAATTGGTATTACCGAGAACCGACCCAACTCTATTACCACACAGAGTAAAAGGGGGAAATGATGGTGTGAAACAGCAGAGGCACTTTGTCAACCTGCTGAGTTAATGTTACTGTCATTAGCATCAAGCTAGCAAACAATGTTACGTCCTCATAATGGAGACTGACATAAAGTAATAGCATTAACAAATAGTGGCGGGGCTTTTACTCACCACAACTGCAGAGGCTCCCAGCTTCATGTGAAACAGGCTACATTATAGACGGTCCGTTATTTATTAATCCCTCTGTGTTTTAATATTTTTACTTTTTAACCGCTCCCATTATCTTTATAAAGTTAACACATCGCGTCGTCATTTCAAACTCAGCACTTCCTAAACTTGTTTCAAATTAAAAGCCCCTTATAACCTCGGCTGAGAGAATCCCTCCATTTTCTAAATAAGCTTTTATTGTGAAACATTTGTAGGAACTTGTTGTGGAGGATACAGTAGCTTAAATGTTTGCGTACGGTACTTCAAATGTAGCTCCTGCCATCTGCTGGTGCTTTTACGTTACTACAACAACATGTCGGCTGGCACATGAACAAACACAGTGACTGACATAATAGTAAAAGTAATAAAAAAAGGACAAGAATAACCCAATGACATCACACACGTCGTGAAAGACGACCGGGGATAATTGGCGAGTACCATCGTGTAGTGTGTCATGTCTGCCGACCAAGTCACGGCACGATTTTATGATTCCACAATCGTGTAATGTGACATAGTGACTTTCAGAACGGGCAGAAAAGTCATGTGGTGTGTATCAGGCATAATGCAAGTCCTGAGTCTGACCTGTCTGTCAGCGAGTCCTACTCCACCTATTTAGACTCCACCGTAGACAACGGCAGCATTTCTCCGACCACGTAGCTAGCCACAAGCTTCATGGCTTCTTTCAGACTGATAGGTTTAACGTTATCTCCGTTATTAGAACCAAACGACAGCCGTTGCTGTTTCGGAGCTGAAGGACCAGCGTTCTAAAAGTAACGGAAGTAACTGATGTCTTGTTTGAAAATGTACTTAAGTATTTGATTACTCAAACAGCAAACTAACGCGTTAGGTTACTTGTTACTGCAAAAAGTAATCAAAGTACTCTAACGCGTTACTTTGTTACTTTGTTACTTTGTTACTTTGTAACGCGTTATACCCAACTCTGAATATGACCTACAAATAGTAACCAACCAATAAAAATGCAGCAAGAAATGAAGCACCCAAACAAACAGACAGATAGCAGACAGATAGCAGCTCGCCATGGAGGTATAACGCCATGGAGGCAAAATGGGCAAAAAAAATGTGTGGGATTCCAGAAAAGAGAAAAACCTTGTGGCGTTGAGGCAGCAGAAGCCTTGCCTGTATGATGTGTCCTCCAGCTCTTACCATGATCACGTAAAGAGGGAAGAAGCATGAAAGGAAATAGAGGCGGATTTGCAGCTGCCAGGTGAGCAACCTAGCAGCTAGCAAACACACACACAGACACACCGCAGTATATAGTGCCCATAGAACTTTAGAGTATTTAATAATGTGACCTACTATGTTGTGCTTCACAGTTGGAGTAACCCGTGATAACCTGCGCAGCATCCTTGCACACTCAGTATGGGAAGCTATTGAATCATATGTTTGCTATCCTATCCACTAGGCGTTGTCATCAAACTTGATGTCATACCCACGTTTATGTCACACAGTGTAGCTGCACTAAAGTTATAAAACTGCTTAAATCTCACAGTCTACAGGAGGCTTTACACTTTGAAAAACACCTGGTCTTGTACCATCATGACATTATTGGCTAAGACAAAAATGTCTCTGACAACATGAACACTTTAAGGGTTCAACGCTAAGGTTTTTTTTCACTTGCCCAGTCGGGCAAGTTGGTCAGAGATCTACTTGCCTGAAGTCAGTTTTTACTTGCCCTGTAAAAATTGTTTAATTTAAGCGGCTATCAAATAACAAAGACTGCAATTATTTTTATGTTATATAATCTTTATTCACACTGTATTTATTAATTAAAACAACATATGTCATGTATTGTAGCTTAATTCCTACACAAAAAGGGCTTAAAGTGAAAAATTTGTCAATCGTTCTCCGTCTATAATTTTGCGCCCTATTTGAGCCATCCCCACCTCTATTTATTTTTCACCCCTCTTTCCAGTTCTGCTGTATTAACACCGGGTTTAATATATTTTGCTTCCATCTCTCTGCCCTGCTCTACTGTACTTCAGTGCTACTTAGCTCTCACATGCGTGAAACTTTTTTGTATGCTTGCAAAGCACAGCCTGCTGGGATGTTTCTGTGTATCTACTGGCACCAGAAGGGCTCTTTAGGACTAAGTACATACAGTACATGTGTGCACAGTATGAGCAGGTGAAATGTCTGTCTAGCTTACATATGAGGTGTCTCAAGATTTAG
>NC_065509.1:4313076-4325216 GCF_006386435.1 Epinephelus moara | reverse complement strand
AATTAGTTATTAACTTTTACTATTTTTAGCAACTTGCCCGATCGGGCAAGTGAGTTGTTAGTTTACATGCCCGACCATGAGTTTTACTTGCCCCGGGCAATCGGGCAATCCTTATTGTTGAGCCCTGACTTTGCAAAAGATTGCCGTGGAATTTGGTTCAGACATACATGTCCCCCTTGAATAAATGGTTTTATGTGTTGTGAGCAAAACCCACTGGGTGACGCTAAATGCATTATTTCACATCATTGATGACAAGATTTTCCTCATCCTCCAAATTTTGGCTGGCAGCAGAGAGCTACGGGAACTGGTGGCATGAAAGGTGTCTTAACACTGTTCATTTGCACGCACTCCCCACACTGCCGTTAAACAGGCAAATTATTCCCCCTGTCATTAAAATGTTAACACTGGCATTTTGAGCACGTTAGAATGTTTATCATCATCAGAGTTTAGCTCAAAGAACTGCTGTGCCAATACAGTGTTCCAGGGATGACAATTTTCTGTAGGCAGATGCGGAAGTTAGCCTCACCCTTGTTTCCCTCAACAAAAAGCTAATGGGATTTTTCCACTGGATGTTGGATTATTGCAGAAAATAAGCTCTGTGGCAAACAAACATTTATGAACTACGCTACGGTCACATGATTTAACATCCCATTACAATGAGGCTGAGAGGCTGTGTCTGCCATGACGACGTCCTGTAGTCTCATTAAGCCACTTGTTAGAAACTGCCTTTTGTAAGACCCATAAAAGCTTCAAAATTTAGAGTGGGGTATTTGCTGACATATTTTATGTCATAGAATAACACATCAAAGTCTCTTAAGCTTGTGTTAACCACAGACCATATTTTAGGCAAAAACCCATTCTATGAAACCCATTGACTTTGAGAAGGTAAGGGAACCTGGCATGCTGAAAAACTCATTTCCAAGTTTTAGGACTCATTCTTGGAGCACTCTACATTGGCCCATACAGCAGCTACCATGGCTGTAGACTCTTAGTTTCGATTTGAAATAGCCAGACACAGATAGTAGCTGAATGGAAATATACATAATGTTTGAAGAGGCCGAGTATTTTAAAACTAAAAAAAAGGTTAACATCCCCTAAAAAATAATGAATAAATTTCTGTCCATATATGTACAGGTAACTTTGCTTTCACAATAAATTACCCTGACGATCCTTGGTTTAAGCAACATAAAGGTAGGATGAATGTGAAATCTAATCTG
Organism: Epinephelus moara; assembly: GCF_006386435.1. Taxonomy (NCBI): domain Eukaryota; kingdom Metazoa; phylum Chordata; class Actinopteri; order Perciformes; family Serranidae; genus Epinephelus; species Epinephelus moara. The sequence continues at coordinate 4,323,999 of NC_065509.1, read as the reverse complement.
GCTCCTGGATTGTGATGTTTCTTGGTTGTTTGTTTTTATTTGATTGGGATTTTTGCTTTTGTGGCAAGGGCATAAACTTAGACCTAGAATACTGCCAAAAATGGAACACGAGACTGCAAAACTACCTCCTACTGCCACTATCAGCTGAAACCAAGCTTCTAGAGAGAAACATAGTTTTGACATAGCTAAAGAGTGAGCTGCAAAGAAACAGTAAGAGTGAAACAGTGAGTGTTTGCCAGTGAGTTAGACAGAGGACAAGACATGAATAAAACATCCCCTGCAGATTGACTGTCAGGCAGAGCAGAGTGGCTCCCACATAGAGTCCCTGAGAGTGAGGAAGCCAAATGTGGGATTCACATGCACAGCCTTCTTCCTCTTATAGCCATCTATCACTACTCACAACACATCCATTTACCCCCGTGTCAGAGCTGGCTTCCTCACACAAACAGACAGGCACATTTGTATACATAAATAATTACTAAGCTTACATACCCAAACTGTTAACTTCCTCTGTCAATCATGAGTGATGTGCAAAAGTGAAAAAGAGCTAAATGTTTTCAAGCTAAATCATCATTGCTGTAAAAAAAAAATAGATAATGTCTTTAAATTGAAATGGTCTGCTTTTGTTTGTTTAGATAAAGTGATAAAAAGAAAGATTTTGATTATTCTGGAATGTTTGTTTTTTTTTTCTTAAACTTGTGAGTGGAAATCCTTGTCTGGTCATTGTCTTGTATTTACTGAGTAGGTTGTATGAGGTGCTGTCCAACCACATCTAAAGGCAAAAGTGTCTATATGCTACTAATTATGAAAGAGGGGCATTTATGGTGTTGCACACACATTTCTGATATTGAAATTGGGTGGTCTACTTCTACATTTTTTTGTGACTTTGCAAAGCAATCTAACAATCATACCCACTTTCTGCACTGATTGGCCAGGTGTGTAAAACTGTACAACCCAATCGCCAGAAAAATTGTTGAAATTGTATGTTTCTGCAAACCACAGACACATTATATCGCACATTACTATGTTAATGATACATTGAAACTAAACAATTTTACAACACTGTGGTTAATGTGTGGTTAGGTTTAGGCACAAAAAACACTTGGTTATGGTTAGGAAACGATCATGTTTTGGCTTAAAACACCTGGTTTGGGGGGCACTATCCCCGCTGGAAATGCAGCAATGTCTCTGTAAAAAGCAATCACTTTTCCTACCCAAAAAGCCACTGGACACAGCAATGAGGCTGCAATGAGAATCTGAAGAATAATTTGAGATGCAGCTCAGCACTGTGTGTCAAGTTGTTCTAGTCATAAATATGTATAAACCTTGTGTTTTGGTTAGGTGCCTATTCAAATTTAGAAAGTTTAGAGTGTGTAGCGGCAAAGAACATTATGATGAAAGTATATGATGGACATTCTCATGCTCAATTACAGGTATGTCTCGCTAGCAATTTTTGGGTTGATAATATCACAGATTTGCTGCAAAATGTAACCATATTTTACCACTCAAGAATAGGTAAAAATGAAGAATCAAGAATCCTCTCAAAGACCTCAAGGAACACTATAAAAAAAATCTATACTGTGATTTTGAATCAAGAACGTTTGATTGCATTTCTCTGCAATTGGATGGCAAGTACCTCTGTTCTGGAAGTTGCTCAGAAACACTCTTATTGTCAATTTACCTATGAAAGCCATCCGTCCTCTCAATGTCCAGTGTCTCTAGCTTGTGGTTGTAAAGTTTCATGAGCCTGTGATAATCCTAAAAGTCACAATAGGTCATTTTATCAGTGAGGTCAGGTTTCAAAAAATGGCCTCACTACAATGAATTGGCTACAGTGGTGACTAACATTCATCAGATTCTATCTTTAGTGTGTTGCAATCGGTGCCACTTGTTCCCCGCACCTGAACTTTATGCAATTATCCACTAAACTCAGCGACCAATTTGATTTATCATGAGGAATCCAGCTAGAATCCATCTTGCGAATGATTCAGATTTGAACCTCGGAACAACAGCTATGTTTAAAAAAGAACTTGCATTAAATTAAAAATGGTGCCATTTGCTATAGGCTATATGGTCTCAGAAATGCAAACCCATCTCAATCATTATTATTTTCTTTTCATTCATTCATCTTCTAACCGCTTCATCCTCTTGAGGGTTGCGGGGGGGCTGGGGCCTATCCCAGCTGACATCGGGCGAGAGGCGGGGTACACCCTGGACAGGTCGCCAGACTATCGCAGGGCTGACACATAGAGACAGACAACCACTCACACTCAGAGGCCGTTTACAGGTGGCCAGCTATTTTCATAAACGGACATTTCACCGTCTCCGTTTTCAAAAAGATCTTCGTTTACACTTACACCGTCTCCGTTTTCAAAAAGATCTTCGTTTACACTTACCCGTGTATATATAGACAAGAGCATGCCAAACCTGTAGGTGGCAGTGTAACGAGAAGCTCAAGCCTTCCATGTATCCATTGTCACCATAGCAACATAGGTCGCACTTTTGACACAGGCGCAAGTTCCGGCGCCTACGGTGACGTCGGCTGCCTATAACTCCGTTTATCTCCGTTTATCTCAGTTTACATGCAAACGCGCAACTGGAGTTTTCCAAAATCTCCACTCTGGCCGGAGTTTTTAGAAAGACTCGTTTTCAGAGGAGAAATCTCCGTTTGCGTGTAAACGAAGGGCACAAACGAAGGAAGATGTCTCCGTTTATCAAAATCACCGTGTACGTGTAAACGGCCTCTCACATTCACACCTACGGACAATTTAGAGTTATCAATTAACCTAGTCCCCAATCTGCATGTCTTTGGACTGTGGGAGGAAGCCGGAGTGCCCGGAGAGAACCCACGCTGACACGGGGAGAACATGCAAACTCCGCACAGAAGGGCTCCCACACCCGGGATCGATTAAAGTTAATGGATAACGGCAGCTAGTTTAGGTGCAAAACCTGGCCAACAAAAGGTTAAATAGTAGAAGCATGTGCTGCTTTGGTCTGTGGCTCCAGGTCCTCCCCTGTGCTTAGTCAGAATACCTAAAATGTTGCCAGGTTATGGATTCGCTGATTGTGCACATTTATATAAGAAAATAGAATAAAAAAGAGCTGAGAGTATGGAAAAAAAGGTCAATAAATTATTATAATAAAGTTTTATATATCCATTAATTCATCATTAGGTCAAAGCATATTACATTTAAATATATTTGTACAGCTTTAATCTGATAGGGACAAAACACAAGGGCCAGAAACTTAAGATTAAAAATATAGATATATTTATATTTAAGACAGCTAGACATTATTGTAAGGTCACAATCTGATCCAGTAATACTGTGATTGGTGATTTGCACTTGAAAAGGTGTGGAGTAGATTTTACATTTTAGATATCTATTTGGCCCCACAATGTTCAGTGGCTTTGTTTCAGCTACTTTAACAAATATTTCAAATTTAAAAACAGCCACTGATATTCTGTTAAAACCTGTTCAGATTATAAGCAGCCTATTTAAAAAAAACTCAATTTTGATCTACAGCTGCACCACTATCCTACTCATCATAAATATTAACATGTATTTTCCAATATTATAGGAATTATGTTCCATTAATGGGACCAATCACATCATGAGTGACAGAGATTCAAACTTAGGCCTACCGATTTTTGCAATTTAAAACCCAGATTTTTTTCTTCATATCATTTTGATGTCTATGATAGAAACTGATATTACACATCATATGCAAAATACATTTTAGTAAAAGTGCTCTAACAAACTGACAGCTGTCTTGTGTAAAGAGTAACAGTGTTACCTATGAAGAAAAAAAAGAAATACCACACACAAAAAGAATGACATGCAGAGTTTTGGGGGGGGTGGGGGGTTTGAGCTGGGCGCAACCTATTGGCTATCGTCTGACGACGGCAAAAATTGCTTTTAAAAAAAATGACTGACAGCGCATAAAAGCTGTAACTTTAGATAGTCCTGAGTAACAAACTGATATCTAACCAGGATTTTGATTCTTACAGACAGTAAACTCAGCTCATTAATGCATACTGATACGCGCTTTGATATGGACTGTATGAGGAAATAAAACAGCATGTCTCTGGCTCTGTAAGGAGGAGGAGACAGAGAAACTAAGGGTTTGTTGAAGAAAACCTGCCACCAAGCAGGTTAGGCTCACAGACTCAGTTATCACAGTAACTGATTCAGTTACCACAGTAACTGATTGTAGCCGGACACAGCATCATACGGTGTCGGCTCAGATTGTGAACGACAATGAGTGTCGTGTGTGCTTATCCATTGTTTTATCTCATGTAGTGTGTCATAGTAGACGACAACTGATGTTGGGTCTGGGACACTTCACGACATCCGACAGAAAGTCTAGCATGTTTGATTTTCTTTTTGTCTACCAAGACTTCTCACGTCCCAGCCGGCACTTTGACCAATACAGCGATTTGCTGCTGTGGACAACTGTATGGCAACAACACCCAAGCCTTTTTAATATCTCCTCTAGGAATGTTACCACGACAGAGTAAAAAGAAAAAAAAAATGATGATGTTAGCACGTTAGCAACCCTGTGAGCATTGCCATTAGCATCAAGCCAGCAAAGAATGTTATTCCTTCATAAAGGAGAAGGTTAAAAAGGAATAAAATTCACCAATAGTGGCAGGGCTTTTACTCACCACAACTGCAGAGGGTACCTGCTTCATTTGACACAGACTACATTAGACAGAGGCCTTTATCTCCAAACGCAGCACTTTATTTCAAATTCCCTTTTGTCTTTTTTTTATTTTTATTTTTAATCTGCTCCATTTGCCCTGTCAGCACTTCCTGTATCCGTTTAAAATTAAAAGCCCGTTATAATTTCAGTTGAGAGAATCCCTTCATTTTCTAAAAAGGCTTTTATTGTGAAACATTTGCAAAAACTTGTGAAGGATTCAGTGACTTGCTTAGTTTACATGCCATACTTCATGTAGTTCCTGCCATCTGGTGGCACTTTTTACATTACTACAATAACATTTTGGCTGAGACATGAACACCCTCAGTGACTGAAAATAGGACCTGATGGCATTACAATCGCCTAATCTGACACAGTGACTGCCAAAAACAAACAATAATGTAATGTACTGCTTAAATTACCCTCTTTCTGAAACAAGAGAGTTTGAAATTGAGGGTTTTCACCAAACTGCTTACTGAAACATGGCCCAGGTTACTAGACAAGCAGTGGCATATGCTCAACGTTAGGGGTCGACCTGTTATCGACCTGGCCTGGTTACCCTGAGGATTTTCTGTCATCACCAACATTCAGGCTTTTTCTCCTCCATTTCTGCTATTGATCACTCCTAACAGTACAAATTCAATCTTGATAATTAAGATGTAGGGCTCTTTGGAGCTCAGCAATTAAACACTTGTTCTGTTTCACAACTCACCACAACTGACATCAAAACAGGTTTCCATTGATTAAACTGACCAAACAAATGGAGGGTCAGAGTTGTTGGCGCTCCAGTTGAATTTTCCTGTCTGCTCCTCCTACTGGGGCAGCTAATCCATGTCCATCAATGGGAACTACCTTCACACTGAGGGAGGATCATCGGAGAGGAACAAGAGCATCATTAAGAGACAAATGTTCTATTGGCTTTTTCATTAATACATATTAATATGCATCCTCTGCAGGCAGAGGATGCATATTAATATGTATTAATGATAGTTGTGATCTCTCCCTCTGTCTCTCTTTCTTTTTCTTTCTCTATGTCTTCCTCCCTGTGTGTTTAATTGCAGCTTGTCCTGGAGGGTACAGTGCAGTGACAGGTCAGGATTGGTAGAAAATAGCCAAGGTAGCAAGAGTGGTGGTGTAAGAGGTGAAGGGATGTGATAATAAAACTCTCTGGTGTCCCCTAGCAGCTGAACCTCATGTTCTTTTTTCCCCTTTTCACTCACTTTTAGTATCTCTCGCCCCCGCATGTACTGTCGTTTGTTGTCCAGCTACCTCTTACTTGATCCCCAGGGTTCAGCTCTACTTGTCTTTCTCACTCTGTTGATATTTTTCCCATTTAAGTCTTTTATCTCCACTTTCTATCCTTTACTAAGTCCCCACTCCCTATCACTCCATCCTCCAGACAATTACACACACACACACACACACACACACCCACACACACACACACACATACTTACACACTCTTGTTTTTTTTTCACTGATACTGTAACAGACTGAATCCTGCATCCACACTCTCTGTATGTGTGTTAAAGTTGTGTTTATGTATTATGTGTGTGTATGTGATCAGGGTAGGGCATTGTCACCTTACTACATGGGCACTCATTTAATGCATTTCATTTCATCTCATTAATTAATTGCATGTAATGATACATAATTTACCTGCTCTAATCAACGTATTCTCATAGAACAGTTCATATAATACCCTACGAAAAATGGATGCACAACAGTTTGTATGACGTGCTACGTATTTGCGCCCCCGAATGACAAATGAATGACAGTTACGTAATTAACGTAAAGTTACGGGGTACCAGGTTAGGTTTAGGCAATATAAGTTACTGTGGTTAGGTGTAGGACAAGAAACATGGTGAGAATGTACCTTAAAATGACTCAAAGTTCACATGGATTTGAACATGCAACTCCAGGGGAATGTCCCAGGCAAAAGTCTGTTTTTTTGTGACCCATCCACCACCTTAGCCTGCCTCCTCATAAGCACTCGAGACTGCTTCCTTGTTAACTCCCGTCAGCGCATTGGTCATACGTGGGATATGTATGAATTTGGGTGCATTGCTTTTTACAGGAAAACACACTCAAAATTTGTAAGAACAGCCTGCTCTACTCCAATTTTGCAGAATTGTGAGCAATGGCGGAGCAATATGTAAAACTGAAACAGCAGTTAACACATAACCTAATATTAGTTTTGATTTCTGTGTAAAATTGGGGATAATCCACAGAAGGAGCTGTAAAAAATTCAATTTTCATTCTCAATTGATCACACTTTCTGCTGCTACTGAGCTGAAATTTGTTAGCTAGCTGATCTTAGCAAACGACAACACTGTAATAAGCGCCAGATATCTGAGAGCATTGAGAAGTCTACAGCCATGCTAGCAGCTCTGTAGGGCTGAACAAACATGGGTGCTTTGAGCTTAATGCTAACATGCTCAGAGTGACAATTTTAACATGTTAATGTTAAGCACAGAATGGTTACTATGTTCATCATTTTAGCCTAGCATGCTGGAATGATAACATTTCCTAATCAGCACAAAACACAAAGGACAGCTGAGGCTGATAGGAATGTTTTGGATTTTGTCTGTATTCATTTTCTGGGGAAAATGAATGTTTGTACCAAATTCAAAGGAAATCAACCAACCCCAGATGAGTAAGATATTGATATTTAATTGAATTTAGGTTATGATGTTAGGTGACCAAAAATTCAATGTCAGGACAACCTCTAATGCCAACTTCAATTTGACACAGAATACTGATGACAGCTGATATTGATATTATGTTGGTTTTGTGTGCTGGCTGGTGGGTTCAAACCTAGAACCCTCTTTCTGTGAGTTGACAGTGCTAACCACCGCACCACCATGCTGCCCAATTCAAATATTGCTAAACTCTGAAGCGCTTATTAACATGACATTACTTTTTACCAAGTGAGACCCACCTACTTCAAGCCAGTGAGAAGAACAAAGACAAAAGAAGAAATACAGTGAACTCTTCTGAAGTACTAAAAGCTGCTCTTACTTTGGCAGAAAATACTGTGTTCCTGTGAGACCCTATCACTCATAGCAAAAGACTGGTTGACAAAATTGATTTTCAGGGTTTCTTTATGAAAACATATAAATAACATTTTGCTCCAGGGTTAGGGATTTCACTGTCATTTCCTATGTGTTACCTGTTACCTTCTGTATATCAGGGCCTGCTGCAGCATCATCTCTAGCATGAATGTATTACAGAACTGGATGGCCACAAACACCAAACCAGTTCATCCGATGGCCTGGGGGAAGGTTTCCGAGTTTCGAGCTCCTCCTAAATTATGATTTTTTTCTTGTTTTATTTTGTGACTTATTTTGACTTTTTAATTTATGTCTCATGTCTTTTATTGTCACTTTATGTGTTATTTCCCTTGTATACATTTTGTAGTTGCATTGTTGGAGGGAGCCTGAGAACAAAGAATTCCATTGCCAATGACTGTTCCACTGTAATTTTTGTGCCTATGACAAACAAAGAAATTGAACTTGTAATGTTTGTCACATTCCATCAGTTATTCTTGAGATGAAACATTGTGATGATTTGTTGGTGTGTCCACTTATCCTCAAACTAGCACGTCTTCTTCAGCTGCAGGTACAGAGTGATTGCTTCTATTCTCTGAGAGCCTTTTGACAACCCTCTGAGGACAGTTATATTGCTTCCAATCAAAGCGGCCTGTATAGTATGGGCTTATTACAGTTGCTAGCAAGACAACACTGGTGTGTCTATGATCAGAGATGAGTCCTCACTCTTTGATTGTAGAGAGATGTGCACTAGAACTTTCATTGACCATACACTTTTGCGTAGCTCAGCCCTTACATAAATGGATTATAGGATCAAAACATGTTCATTTGAATGCAGGGATCCATGTAGTGGGCTGATCAATCTGAACTCATCCTGTAGATAGTAGATCAAGTAGTACAGAATACAAACAAATTTGGTATAGTCTTTCATTTGAGATTTTAATTTGCAAGATGTAAAAGGCTCGCATTTGCTGCCCCAATCAATGCCATTTTGGCAAGAGTTCATGTTTCCCAAATCTCTACAACAGAGGTGATGAGTAAAGGTTTCCCCAATATTGATAATGTATTGTAAACATGGAGGTTATGGTTAGGGGGTTAAGGTTAGGTAACATGTTCAGACTGAATGTAGAAGACATTCATACATTCACATTTCATACATTTAGCAGTACAGTAACTGTTTTTTGCTCTATGCTTTGTAATGCACAGTTTATGACACTAGAGATTGCAGTATCCAGAAAGTGATATGTGTCTGAGAGCTCTAAATCCTTAAGATGATAGTAAAACAGAGCTTTCCAAATGGTGTATTAGGGGTGTAAGGATCCATTGATCTGGATCACTATATCAATTCAATGATCAAAGATCTAATATCATCAATGCAAAGTAAAAACAGTCAACAGACAAAGCACATGCTGTTTGTAAACAATGTTTATATTGCGGAAACACGACGTACCTACCTGGACAGCATCTCACTCTGTTAATTTCTTGCAGCAACATTACCTTCTCTGTTTCAACAATGTTCGGCTGAAAAAAACGCGCACGCAAGATAAAATTCAACCAAGCTGTTCTGCCGGGAGATGCAGCAACTTAAACCAATCATGAGTGAGAAAACAATTATCTTGTCTGTGAACCTTGACAGTTATTATCGAGATGAATTTGATACCTTTGTTAAATGATCTTGTTGTTAATCCATGTTTTATGGCTGTTGGAAGAAGTCTGCCTTCAGGGCTCTAAGATAGACGGCTCTTAAGTTTAAATAAAAAGATTATGATTTGGGTTAAATGAAAAGATTTCTTTAAGAAAGGGCTCCTCGACAGAAAGCCCTGAAGGGTAACTTATCACACGTGCTGTTACTTGTGTGTTATGGGAGTCAATTTAAAGTGAACTTTACTGCACTTAAGCAGTTACAATTATTTATATTATTTATGTGTTGCTTTTATCTTTTATGGCCAAAAGCTAAAAAAGAAAGGGGTGGCAGCTTTTTCTGTAACATACAGTGTTAGAGATGATAACATTTTGTATCAATTGCAGGTCCCTGAATCACACTGAATCAAAATCGGATCGTGGGAGACTGTGTAATATCGCCAAATATCGTATCGTATTGTCCACAGAATTCATATAACATCATATTGTGATAAAACTAGTGATTTACACTCCTATGCAGTATGGACAAATCCTGTGTGTAGCAGTACCAATCTCTTCTTATAAAACAGGTAGTTTCAGTGTTGGATTATGATTGGCAGCAAAAGAAGAGGACACAATGAGATGATGTCATTGCACGAGCTCGAGTCAAAGCTCAAATTTACAAAAATAATGTAGACAACTTGATATAAATGTAACAGTCTCCTCATTGGTCCACAAAGATCCATGTGTTTTTCTGTTATCATTATTTTGTCTCTCCAGTGCAGTGGAGTCTTCAATGAATTTTTAAGTCTTATGCTTCAAGGACATTGTGATTTACTTGTTTCTCTGTTTTTTTTCCCATTGCACTTTGTTACTTTCATCTTTTACTGATACATCAACTTTTCCAGCAGTAATAGTAGTGTAAAAACCTTTTTTGATATTTAAATTTCCAGCATTCATGAAAGCAAGTGGATGGAAACATACTTTATAACATACATATTTTTAAACATACAAGATATAAACATCCAGGCTGAAAAAACTTGTGGAATGGATTATTATGTGAATGTAGAATATGAACACCTCATCACTGCCCAGAAGGCCAAACCAAATTCAGCACGGTGGGAAGTACAAGGTAACAATAATACCTTCCCCTATAGGTAAACAAAGACTACAGATGGATGCTGGTGTGGACGTGAGGCTTTTGAAATGCTCTGTGAACAACAGTGGGGGGGCAGCAGTAGCAGCGAGTGCATAGTTAGCATTAGTTTTCAGGTGAGCAGCAAGTGAGCTCCTTCTGGGGGATCCGATGTGTTCCCAGCTGATCGTGTCTATGAATATCACAAACAGAATTGGTGACAAGGGACAACCTTGTTTGACACAATTGACCATCAAATTCTACTGCAGAGACTGGATCACTTAATTGGCCTAAAAGGTTCTGCACTGAGCTGGTTTAAATCTTATTTATCTGATCGTTTTCAGTTTGTTGACGTTCATAATGAATCGTCCTTACGTACCAAAGTTTGTTTTGGAGTTCCGCAAGGTTCTGTGCTCG
>NC_065509.1:4286741-4310312 GCF_006386435.1 Epinephelus moara | reverse complement strand
ATGTATGGGGATTTTATTACGTTTGGATTCCTGACTGACTGCTTTGGAAAACGTGGAGTCACGGTAAGTAGTGTTTCTTTAGCGGTTTGCATCAGCTGTGATGACCGCTGACTGTATGGTGTGGGATAATATGAGTTTTAGGTGAAAACTCTCAGGTCCGGATGTTTATATGGGTTGTGGTTCATTTTTAGTTTCAGACAGTAACTTTGGCACATGCACCATGCAGTGTTGCCGACCCTCTCCTAGCTGCCATCCTCGTCCGGAGCAGCTGCCGCCTCCTCCGTAAAATTGTGACTTTCCACCCTCCTCCTCTTCACTGGCTCAAAAACATAGGCCACTGGGTTTGATGATAGATCAATATATCTTTCGGCTTCGTCCTCTGACATCTTTTCACTCGGTAAATTTCCTAAACTACTGCTTCTTCGTCCTCCTCCGTCTACAGACAAGTGTCGTGAAACCAACCAACCACTCCGATGACGTAGGCAGTGATGTAAAATAAAGATGGCACTGAGCACGGCCCAAAACGCATCGTAAATGCATTTAAAAAGTGTATTTTCTCTAAAATAGGCTGACTTTTCCGACTTTTTATTTCGTCAGTATGTCTTAATAATGCACAAATCTCCTATGCTGGTGTCTGTTCCGTTGTTTCATGTCCTCTTTAAGCTCGAAATCCACAAAACCAGCCTGAGACTGAAGGAAATCTGAAATGATGGCATGAGAGTCTGTGGAGCACTGCTGTGTTGTTGCTGAACCCTGCTTTGAGCTGGCCAGTGCTACACTATGATTGGCCAGTCTGTGTTCGAGCAGTGGGACTTAGCGAAGGGTCAAATACACTGCTCAAAAAAATGAAGGAAACATTTAATCATCACAGTATAACAGCGAGTCAATTAAACTTCAGGGATATCAATCTGTCCATTTAGAAAGCACAAGTGATTGAGAATCACTTTCACCTGCTTTGGTGCAAATGAAAGTGACAACAGGTGCAATGGAGAGGCAAAAGCAAGACAACCTCCAAAAAGGGAATGGAGCATGCCAAACGTTGTCTATAGTGCACACAGGCATGCAGGGGCCATACACAGTATTGAGTCACATTATGAGTTGCTGTGATAAAATTCACGCAATGTGGATGAGGCTGTGATTTCTGTTTTTTACCTCGATTTTTGGTGTGATTTTTGTACATCAGTAAAGATTTTCAACTTGACTAAATAGTTCATCAAGATCTGATTTCAGTGTTTCAGTGGGTTTCTTTTAGCAGAGGGCTTTCAATTGGAGTTGCAACATACCAGGCTGTTTTACCACTGTATTTAACCTGATTGAAAATTTGTATATTACTGTAGATCTTATGCAATTGTATTAGAGATTTTTTTTTTAGGACATTTGTTTCTCATGTGATGTGAGTGAAGTATAAGAATGTACATGGGCTTCTCACTCCAGGTCCCTGTGGAGACTGTGTTACACTGGTAGCATCTCCAATATTCATCTTTGATGCTCAGGATTACTGTTGACAGGTGGGGCGCTGGGTTGAGCTGCCCACGTAAAATGTGTGTGTGTGTGTGTGTGTGTGTGTGTGTGTGTGTGTGTGTGTGCGCGCGCAGTGTGTGGATTTGCCCATCACAGTGAGAGGATATTGATTTTAGTGCAGGTGCTGGCTGGTTAAAAGCGCTGGTCTTTACTCTACATCTCAATCCTCAGTGCATACCACTCGCTGACAGCAGCTTTTTATTTGTTTATGCCAAAAGCATCGCAGCTCTTATCCCTCAGCAGCCTTTTCCACACAAATCAATGAGAGCACGTCAACTTGGATTTTAGTTTGCTTTGACAACACACAAACACACACACTGTTGTTCACTTTTAAATGTATGTACACAAATGTGAGGATGAAGCAGCTCTTGATCTGAAAGTGTATTGAGACTGTTTGGTGTCCTGCAGGGTGACATGTTTACCATCTAAGAACAGGAAATACCCTCCAGGTACACTTGCTTTAGTTTACTGCGCTATCAAACACCAGCCAGTATCACCATGAAGTGCAGATACACAGGCACACACTCAGAGACCGTTTGTATTACATGTGAAGGTCTCTGTTGGTTGTTGCTACACATTCTGCCATGTATGTGAAGATTCATAATCATGCATCAACATTTTTAAAAGCACTGATTTGCCTGTCCACATAAGACTAATGCTTTCAAATGTATCCTCTCTGGTGATGTTTTCAAAACTCTTTATACATATACAGGGTTGGAAATACTGACTTCTTGTGGCTGATAAAAAAAAAAAAAATACTTTTTTTGTGTTGACATGTCATGGATGTATTATGCTGGAATTTGACTACATGATAAATAGTGTTGTTAATTCTTCAGATCTCTGACCTGAGGATGAAAGTCATATGGTTGAGGAGGAGCACCCTTAAGGACAACATATCCTCATACAATGGTTTGTATGACATCCTATGAATTAGCGCCCCACAAATGGCAAGTAAATTTACTGAGGTTAGGTTCAGGAAAAGAAACAATGTACCTTAAAGCCCAGTTCAGACTTAACATTTGCGAAAAGACAAAACCAAAAGAACTTTGCAGAGAAAACTTGCAGGGGTGTGAACTGGCCGGTCTGAACTCAACTCATGCTGGCTGATGGTGTCGCCTGCAACTCTGCTGGTCAAATTGCCGACAGCTGGTTTTACAATGTCAATCACGTCACCTGTTTCAACAGCCAATTGGCTTGTAGTGATGTCCGCTGGTCAAGTCATAATGACTGCAGACGGTGTGGTCGCTTGCTGCGACAGGTGCTCTGTCCCCACCTAGCCCTCTGTTCCTGACCTCACGGTGTATGTGCTTACACCGTTAGTTGCATTGGTGTGAACCAGCAGGTTTTTAGAACGTTGCAGAATGATGCATTGCAAGTAGTTGCCTGTTTCAATTTGTCTCGTCAGAATCTTTGGTCTGAACTGGGCTTAAAATAACCCAAAGTTCACTCAGAGTTCATTGAGTTTCCTAGTGACAGTATCGTGGGAAAGTCCTGTGTTTTGTAACCCAACCACCACCCCACCCTGCCTCCATCTTTACTCCCGAGGTTCTTATGATATCCCACAAATTAGTGCTCCGTGAGTGAAGTTACCTATTTAACATAAAGTTACAGAATTAATATACAGTTATAGAGGTTATGGTTTAGTTCACTCGGACTTCACCAAGTTCAGTACACCGCACCCCCCCAACACTCTCAGTGTTGGGGGAAAGTCCTGCGTCCACCATCACCCCAACCCGCAACCTGCCTCCTAATGCCTGGTTCACAACACGATATCAGCCTGATTATACACACAGCAACGTATGGTGTCGGCATGGATTATGAACGACAATGAGTGTCGTATGCAATAATCCATCATTTCATTTCTTGTAGTGTGTCATGGTAAACGACAACTGACACCATGTCTGGGATGCCTCGTGACGTTTCAAGAGGATGTCTAGCATGTTCGATTTTCTTTTTGTGGTTCACGATTTCTCCCGTCACATTGACCAATAGAAACACAGAGAGATCTGCTGCCGTGGACAAGTGCATGTCAACAACCCCCCAGGCTTTTTGATATTTCCTCTAGGGATGTTACCACACAGAGTAAAAAGGAAAAAATTATGGTGTGAAACAGCAGAAGCACTTTGTCAACCTGCTGAGTACTGCCATTAGCATCAAGCTAGCAAAGAATGTTACTTCTTCATAATGGAAACGGACATAAAGTAAGCTTTTCCTTACCACAACTGCAGAGGGTACCAGCTTCATTTGAAACAGACTACATTATAAACGGGCCGTTATTTATTATTCCCTCTATATTTATTATTCCCTCTGTATATATATATTTTTCAAACTCAACACTTCCTGTATCTGTTTCAAATTAAAAGTGCATTATAACTTCGGTTGAGAGAATCCCCTCATTTTCTAAACAGACTTTTATTGTGAAACATTTGCAGGAACTTGTGGATGATTCTATGACTTGCATGTTTGCATGCAGTAATTCAAATGTAGCTCCTGCCATCTGGTGGCACTTTTTATGTTACCACAGCAACAAGTCACGGCACGATTTTATGATTCCACAATCGTGTAATGTGACATAGTGACTTTCAGAACGGGCAGAAAAGTCATGTGGTGTGTATCAGGCATAATGCAAGTCCTGAGTCTGACCTGTCTGTCAGCGAGTCCTACTCCACCTATTTAGACTCCACCGTAGACAACGGCAGCATTTCTCCGACCACGTAGCTAGCCACAAGCTTCATGGCTTCTTTCAGACTGATAGGTTTAACGTTATCTCCGTTATTAGAACCAAACGACAGCCGTTGCTGTTTCGGAGCTGAAGGACCAGCGTTCTAAAAGTAATGGAAGTAACTGATGTCTTGTTTGAAAATGTACTTAAGTATTTGATTACTCAAACAGCAAACTAACGCGTTAGGTTACTTGTTACTGCAAAAAGTAATCAGTAATCTGTTGGCCAAGTCACGGCACGATTTTATGACTCAGCAATCGCCTAATGTGACATAGTGACTGCCAGAATGGACAGAAATGTTGTGTAGTGCCTCCCTCTTTAATCCTGTCATCATATTGGTCATGTGATCGCAACCTTCCAAAATACGTGGGTTATGCACAAATTACTGGCTCATCATTACATGGGATATGTGCAGGTTTTGGTGCATTACTTTTTGTGGGAAAAACTACAAGCAGTGCATGAGAACAGCCTGCCATAGGGCAACATACCCTCATACAATGCTTTGTATGATATTCTACGAAAGTTACAGTACTAACGTATGGTTACAAAAGGTTAAGGTTTAAGCAAGTAAACATACTGTCATACGGTTTAGGAAAAGTAAAATGTTGATGACGCACCTTAAATTGAAGTTCTGAACACCGATGAAAGTATCATAGGAAAGTCCTGTGTTTTGTGACCCAACATTCCATCCCAACAACCCAACCTGCCTGCCAAAGCAACCATTTGGGACCATTTCCTTCTTTACTGCCATCAATGCATTGGTCACATGATCGCAGCTTTAAAAATTTAGTGGGTTATGGGGCATGGGTGGCTTAGTTGGTAGAGCAGGCACCCCATGTACAAGGCTGTTGCCACAGCGGCCCGGGTTCGAATCCAGCCTGTGGCCCTTTGCTGCATGTCATCCCCCCACTCTCTCTCCCCCTTTCACGCTTACCTGTCCTGTCCATTAAAGGCAAAATGCAAAAAAATACAAAATTTAGTGGGTTATGCACAAATAATCTCATCATTACGCTCTGGATGTGTGTACATTTTGGTGTATTACTTTTCATAGGAAAATGTGTGAGCGGTGCATGGGAACAGCCTGGTTAAGGACAGTGTATCCTCATACGATGGTTCATATGATACCCAATGAAAAGGCTCACACAGCGGCTCATATGATATCCTATAAAGAAGCACCCCATGAATGATGTTACATACTGAAAATGTAGTTACAGAAATTAACAGTGTCAAAGGATAAGGTTTAAGCAAGTTTTGTGACTGTGGTTAAAGCCACTACAAGGAACTTTTAACTGGATATGCAAAAGTCTCATTTGCTGACCTACAACAGCAAATGAGACCATCGGTGTGAAGATAAGCTTTTTCTATATAGTGTATATCCATACCTTCAGGAAACTGGCTCCGGGTCCGCCCCAGGTCACTTCCAGGACGAAACGATTTACGGCACTCAGACGGCACACGTCATCTTACCTAGCTGCTTACATTTATAGTGACTCTTATGAATAGTCGCTACTCCTCCTCCTCGACCCGACGTCCGCAGGGAGTTAAAATAGTAGCAATCATCAGGTAAAAGTTCTGTGAAAGCACTGGACTCACCAACAGTCAGCCACGCTTCAGTCACACAGAGAAAATCCAATCCTCGGGAAGTCAGGAAATCCTTCAGGATAAACGTTTTGTTCGCTAGCGATCTAGCATTTACCAGCCCAATCCTGGCAGGAGCTGGCGGGTTCCACGGCGTTAGCTGTCTGGGGAGCCACACACAGAGGCCGCAGGTTGCGCAGATTCACCCCACGCCTGCGGGGATGAGGAGAGCAGGGGCCGCAGGGCTGGAACACCTCATCCGGGCCGACGACAGGTACCAGCCAGGCGTTGACAGAGTCCAGCGAGTGCCGAGAAATAAAGAGGCGAGGCACTGCTCCATACTCAGTCCAAGAAGCCGTGGAAGTGCTCGCCAAATAGACCTTCAGCCTTACCAGCCGACCGCTTCGTTTACCCCGGCGGTGGTGGCACTTACGCCGGAGAGGTGGAGCTGGGGCACGGCAGAGGTGAGCTGGGATCCCCGATAGGAGCAGGGGCAAAGTTTTCTCGTCTTGTTGTTTCATTCATCCCCAAAACAAACACATGCGCGAGCCAGGTAAGCGTCTTTAGGACAATATGCACTAGAGCTCATGGGAAATGTAGGCTTCATTCCGGCAAAATACTACTGCTTTTGTCCACAGGGTCGCCAAAATCAACTCAAAATGAAAGTTCCTTGTAGGGGCTTTAAGTTAAGGAAAAGAAACAACGGTCTCCTGGGGAAAGTCCTGTGTTTTATGACCCATCCACTCCCCCAACCTGCCTCCTTACCAGACATTGGACCATTTCCTTCTTTACTCTTTTGGTGCATTTGCCACATGATTGCAGCCTTCCCAAATATGTGGGTTATACATTTTTTGTGCATTACTCTTCATAGGAACAATGCATGAGAACAGCTTGCATAGGAGCACAGAGAGGAATGTGTCAGAGATTGTCAAACTCAGCAAGAGAAGAAAACGTTTGTGACATTCTGGTTTTATGGCAGGACGTTGTAAGGCAAGCCCAAAGAACCTGTGTATTAGTTGCATGTCATTACTCGAGTCACCAGTTAAAGACACCTTCAAGCAGGTAGCCCTGTTGCAATGGAGATGCAAATCCCTGCAGCACTGGGTTGAAGGCCCAAACAAAGCCAAGCCAGGCCAAGCCACTGTCGAAAAGGGGTATTGGTTGCAAATGGGTTTTTTTTTCTCCCCAGTTTGGATAATATTCCTGCTGTAACATGTCCAGTTGTGAAGATATTGGTTGAGAACCTTTACTGGTGATTTTCACAGTAGAAAGTGCTGTTTTTTTCCAATTCAGTTCAATTCAGTTTTATTCATAAAGCTCAATATCACAAATCGCAATTTGCCTCAGAGGGCTTTACAGCATACGACATCCCTCTGTTTGTCATTGCAGTCATTTCCCGGCTGTAATGACGGTGCAGAGACACTAAGATATGGAGGACCTGGAAACTCTGACCGGTTAGAGCAAACTGGGCTTTTTCAGGAGGGGGGCTTCAAAGAAACAGGCACTAAAGCAGAGCATCTCAGACAGTATGAAGAAAATAAAGGGTTTTAGACAAAATAACACGGGATGATACGGTCCAGGTTAAAAAATACCTTTAACCATGTAAACATGTTCTAGCAGAAACCCAAAACACAAGTATGAATCTGTAAATTGGTATAATAGGTTGTCCTTCATGTGGCTTTTCCACATAAGTTTTCAAATGTGACACCTTATTTGCTTCCTTCTGCTGAGTGAACCCAGAACGGGCTTACTGCCCATGGTGGTCGATGGGGGAACATTTTTTTTCCCCCTTTTACTACAAGTGGCAGCCATGTGCCCATTTCAGCCAAACTTCTTGTCCTTCATCTGGTAAGTTGGAATGAACATACTGCCCTCGGTAGGCAACAGGGGATAAACATGGACAAAATAATGATGCAGCCTGTTTCCTGCTGTATATTGAGCGACAGCTGACAGACAGAGGTCATGTGAATTCTCCTGGAAAATCAGTCAGCAGGACATATGTGTGTGTGTGTGTGTGTGTGTGTGTGTGTGTGTGTGTGTGTGTGTGTGTGTGTGTGTGTTTGTGTGTGCACAGAATTCACAGCCAACAAAGTACATATGTACTCTTCATCACACCATGGCAACCTGATTTCTCTCACTCAAGGATGTTAATCTTTCTTCATTTTTGTCATTCAGCTGCACTTGCTTTGTGCTGGCTGCTTTATTGGACACTAACACTGTTGCTCAAACAAACATGTACACACAATGTCCTTCCCTGTTTCTAGTGTGTGTCTGTGTCTGCGTGTGTGTACCTGCAAGCATGAGTATGTGGACTGATTCTCTTTACAGTAGGGGTTGCATGCTGTGCTTGGCTTCTTGTTTCTGGTGTTGGAGTGCCCCCAAGTGGCCACAATAAGAGCTGTAACTGAAGCAGACTGACACCAGGGCCTTTATAAAACACACATTGCTGCAGAGGTGCATAACAAAGCATGCAGTCATGCGTGTGAACACCAACACTTGCACGCTTACACTTGTACATGAACACACACATCCTCACACACACACACACACACACACGCACACACACCTGCCACCCCACAGTAAGCTGAATGTCAGCATCTTTTAGCAGGAGGCTAATAAATATCCCTAGCCCTCGGAGCTGTTTAAATTACCAGCATCTCACACTGTCTGCCTCCCAGTGTTTGTGTATGTGTGTGTGTGTGTGTGTGTGTGCACGTCAGATTAGGAGCGTGTGCGTGCGTGTGCTTTTGTTTCAATTCAATTATATCCATTGTGCCAGCCAGGCAAGATCAATCTTTCACGGAGAGTGAGAGCATTTCAGCAGATCAATCATTCAGGGAATCCAATAGTATTTCAAGCTCATCTATTTACAAATCAAATTAATCGTCATCCATTGTAAAGCAGCTGTAGCAAACAGGACACCACACAGGATGAGACTGTTGCTCCAAAGAGACAAAGCCATTGATTTTTTCTCAGGTGATACCCATTTGTTTTTGACATTTCACAGTACACGATGCTTTGGCTCCGGGCTGGTTATCAAAAGAAAGGAGTGTATTTTCTTGGCATTTGCTTTCCTTGTGGGAATTTATTTCTTGTAGAGAAAACCTGCTCCCATGCAAATGTCAAATGTGACCTCTGCTGTGGAACTGTTGTGTGCTACACTATGATATTTACATTCAACAAAGTCTATTATCTAATCAGAGGTGCCTTGATTGGGCAGTTGCAGATTTTGGTACATAGAGGTTTGGGTACTGTGCAGAATTTTATTGTTTCTAATTCTACTAAATGATTGGTTCTTATCAAATCCTGTTTTTGTTTTTGTTTTTTTCAGAAAACACTCATTTCCATCAGTTTTGTAACAGGATGAACATATTTTAAACACTTAGTTTTCTTGGCACCACCCTTAGGAAAATACATATTTGTAAATGAAAATCAAAGTGAAGTGCTTTCTTAATATAATCTAAGGCAACTCACAGTTTGAACCTGGCAAACTCAACACAGGAGTTCAAATCCTTGAGAACTAGAAGACACAGTATGCAGTCCAGTCAGGAGAGACAGAAGAATGTGTAGATAGTGTGATAATTATTAATATGCAATATGAATGTACAGATTAATAACAAATGATTTGTGCTGATTAATATCAAGAAGTCTTTGGCATTTGGATACCAAAGGGAGAAATTTTGTGATCGAGGGACATCTGAGCAGCAGCAAGACAATACCCCCATGGAGTCTAGACACTAGTAGTGATGGTGTTGGCTGATGACCCTGAGGCTGCTGACTGCTGAGGCAGATGAGGCTGATGAATCTGTAAAGACTAGGTGGTGATGGGGAGGTGGAGGGCAAGCACTACTGCAGCAAGACAGAACTACAGCAGAAAGAGAACCTTATTTAAAATGAGGAGCAGTAAAATGATAGGTTGAGAGAGAGGCTTCAGTAGATGGCGGTCATCGCACTCCCTGTTTGGGTCAGAAAATGTTGTCGCGAGATCAGACTTAAAAGAAACTCTACTTTTGTAAATACCAGTATTTCAAAGATGCATGCTTGTGTTTTTCCAGAATTATGAAGAAGCAAGGTCCCAGTCACTACATACATTTCATCATGTTCATCATGTTCTGTTTAATGACATTGATCTTCTTCATTGGCTAGTTGCACTCAACATGGACATCAACACTCCATCCGCAAGCCTGGGACAATTTCGTGTTTGCGGTGAACATTTCTCCCCAGAGGATTATGTAAATCCCCCGCCAAATAAGCAGGAAAGACGCATGCTGAATGTGCTGTTATATCCCATTATACAAGTCATGATACACAGTTGGATATCCAGATATAAGATATGAAATACTAGGGATAGTAACTATTGATATGTACTCCCATGATCTGTGTAACGTTACATTACTGGAAATATTTGTAAATGATATGGTTTTTTTTGCTTTTAGCTACATACATCAGTAGAAGGTGATATCCTTACCAGCAGTGTTGGGGGTAATGCACTACTTATGAAGCTCAGCACAAGTTTAATCAGGAGGACTTTCTCTGTGCTCATTAGGGCTGACCCAAAAAATTCAAAGCTTCGAAGCTTCGTTCGATGGCACGGGATTCGATTGTGAAAAAAAAAATTCGAAGCTTCAGCGCTTTTTTTTTCTGGTTTTTTGGGGGGAGGCCTTAAACGCAACACTAACCCCCACCAGTCCGATACTGACAGCAAGCGCACTCAGAGCTGGCAGACACGTCCAAGAGGTCATCAGATGTGTGGTTGCACTTTGAAATATGCCCCGACAACCCCCAGAAAGCAGAGTGCCAGATTTGCCAAAAGCAATTGGCATATCACAACTCACCAACAAATTTGGGAAATCACTTGAAAAACGTAAGTAGTAACTAGTAGGCCTAATATGCATTTTCCAGTTCCACCGGTCCGCTCTGAGTCTGGTGTCAGAGACACTTCTGATGCTCTGAGTTGCGCATCTGATTGATTGTGCTGCAGTGTGCGCCGAGGGTTTTAATTTAGTGTTCAATCAAAAGTTAAACACTACTTATCATATTTCACATCGTATTTAATTATTCTTAATAGGCGATTGTAGCCAAGTACCATAATGGCATGCACATAAAAACTCAGGTAAGTTCAATGTCTGGGCTGAGGCAAAAAGGTTGGGACTCAGTAGCGATGCAGTAACGAGACGTCTGTGTTTTTTCCTTTCATGTGGCTCAGAATCGCCTTCTCCCCCATGTTGGCGATGTCAAACGATTTCACACAAAGCTTGCATCTAGCTCTGTGTGTGAATTGGGAATCCTTGGCCAACCAGTATTTATATACGGTATTGTCAAGCCATCCATCCAAAAACTTGCATCTACCCATTGTGAACCACGTGAAACTCGTCTTCTTGTCGAAGGTGCAGTGTTGGAGTGAAACTTGATACCTGGGGGGCTGGAGGAGGGTCATGGGGCAGCGGACTGGACATACCACTTGTCAATCAGGTAAAAGGGGCGGTATGTTTTCTGAGACGTTTGCTCTCACACAAACTGTGCTTGGCCCGGCATAAAACACGATCCGGATTGATTAAATTATTTTTGGAAATACCTAATTTTCTATTTTAGAAAACAGTATTTTAGAACAGTGGTAATAGTCTGGAAACATAAATATTTTTCCATACTTTATTTTTCATTTTCCATACTTTTTAATACCTGGAAATTGATCAAATTTATTTCCATACTTTTCCATACTTTCCATACTTGCGTAGGAACCCTGTCTCTATTCTGCTGCTGTCAGCTATCATTTTAGGCAGAATCTTCACACCCTCCTCCACCCTGTTCACCTCTAGCCATCATATCCAAAGTCCAGGACAAGATCAACAAAGGCTCATTCCTCTACTCATCAAGATCATCAGCTCTTCTCCATCCTCCTCTCATCTCATCTTCACCACCTCGACCACCACCAGTGTCTAGACCGGGGGGGTTCCCTTTTCGACTATGGATTCATCACCCTCCTTAAATCATACCATCTCTACGGGGTCTAATCGGCAAAGACTTTCCACATTTTAATTCATAATGCATTATGTTTTGGCAGTAACAAATTGATATAATACTTCACCAACAGAATTTCAGTTAATGTTTTCAAATTTCCGATGAAACGTAATGCGTTACCATCGAAAATAAACTCTTTATTGTTTTCATTTTTCATTTACACAGATCTACTCCAATCCACTCCCACCAGTGCGTCACCAGAAAAAATATCACTGCTAGGTTACTGTGTCTTGTCATGCCATTACAGAGTTCATTATGGAAGGGTGCCTGTGATCGACACAATGTATACCATTCTGCTTTTGTGTAAGGCTGCTTGAAAGCAGTGGGGAGAAGAGCTACCCTCCAGTTTGTTTTTTCCTTGTCCCGATGATCAGCAAATCTGGGTGATGTTAGTATATATTGGATGTGTTTCCACTCACATCCCCTACAACTGCAGAGCAACGCTGGTACATGATAGTGTTCTTATGCGTAACTCTCTCTCTGTGCTGCTGTAGCTGACTGGCACACCAGGAACTGGCAGGTGGTTTTCTCCAGGTCTGGTGTATTAATTTGTGCTCGTCATAGTCAGTGTTAGAGTACTCAGATTACTTTTTTGTTGTAACTAGTAATGTAACATGTTGTCCGTGACAGTTACGTCTTTAAATACGTAATCCATTAGTTTGAGAACGAAAACAAAATACTACAAAACAATACTAATCTACAAAGTCTGGGCCTGTCCCATTATGCACGCTTGATCACACTTAGGCACTTGGACACCTGACGTCCATGTGCTTAGTGTAAGTGCGCAAGTGTATCCCATTTCTACAGCGACCAAAAGTGAAGTGCGCTTGATTTGTACTTTACCCACACTTATGGGAAGACCGCACCTGAGCGGTATTTGGCCAAGTATAAATCCCACAATGCATCAATGCTTCAATGCTGGTGAAGTCTGCCCACTATAGTTCAGTGAGTCTGCCATCATCGGGATTTCGACTGAGATGCCGCCGAAGAAAGTTCAATGTAAGAAAAATGTTTTATATCATATCATCATATCATAGCTTCATGATGGTACATGTTAGGAAGCTTTGTTAATGTGTCTGTGGTGAGGAAATTCACATCAAGCTTTGCCCTGGAATTATTTACTAATGACAGAATTTATCTGAAATAGGGACCACAGAACAAACGTTCCAATTCGGAAAACGATTACCTGTTTACCGGGGCTAAAAATACTGCAACTGATGGATACAGGTGAGTAGTTTGCTCCGTCATTTCTTTTGATTGATGACTTTATTTCCAACATGACAAATATTATAAAACAGCAGTTAACTTAATTAATCCTTCCCCTTTTATTCACTAATTAATAACCTTTAACTTTCCTTTAGATATCCAATGTAGTTTTATATATGCCAGCATATCAACTGACTTTCTTAAATGCATGTAATAGAAATATCATGAATTGTTCATGTACCAACATGAAAATATATTCATATCCATATACATACATACATCAGCACAACATAAATCACAGCTGCAGATCCCTGCTGATTATCCACACCTTTTTCATCCCTACATGAAAATTATTTCTTTATACCCTTTTCTAAACTGAATCATGTTTGGATAATGTTTTTGTTTGCGGAGAAAAACATCCAATGCGCAATGTAAGGGCCGTTGTCAAGTCTGTCCCAATTTCGTTTAAATATCCCCGCGTACTTAGCCACTTAATACATGCTTGAACACGCTACAGGCTACGTGACCATCACATCATATTGAAGGCGATCAATATTGATCGCCTTCAATATGATGTGATGGTCGTCTAAAAGGCGGTGTAAAATTTGCCCGACCTATCCGGAACTCAGGTAATTTTGACCCTCAATCAGAGACCTGTAACGTTAATTGCCGTGTTTCTGGTCATCGGAGGCCAGGCGATTAATAAAATATTCTTGAATACCTAAAACAAAACACAAACACGTGTTGTTGTTGTTTTTAGTCACGTAGCCTGTCCATAATGATTAAATGTCACGCTGCTAGCTTGCTAACGTCAGCACACGTAACGTATGCTAACGTTATATTACACAGTGTTTAATGATACAGTCTATTATCTCCCTATTACTCTAATCTTTCCTGCTTATCGCTCAAACAAATGATTAATTTCTAAATTAATATCGGTACTCATTTAAGATACCTTCATCAGTTACCGGAGGCCACTGTCTAACATCATCAATCCAGCTATACATGATGCTGTCATTGTAGAGAGTCAGTTCACAATGACAGCATAATGAATTGATGACTGACACGTCACCGCAGCAATGGTGCCGCCACAAGATGGCGGTATACACAAATCGCTCGCTGAATTCGTCTATAGGCCAATGTACGTTCTGCGTGGCAAAACGTCACCAAAGTGTGTGCGTAACCAAGCACACTCAGCCAAGTGTGGAAAAATGGGACAGCCCCTCTGTCTTCATGGACAACTTCTTGTCAGGCAGTATGCAGCCACCTGCAGAAGTATCACTGGCAGTGATGTATCGCAGTTGTGATGTGTTTGTGTGCCACCAGAGTTACTCAGCGAGTGAGATGGTAGATAAAGCAACTTTTTCATTGTGAAAGTATTCACATTAGTTTGAATTTGCAGGCAGAAAAAACAAGAACGTCACAGTGAAATGCAAACTGTGTCTGGGTGATAATATGTGTCTGTCAGCTGCGAAGAATTGAACTTCAAATTTGAAGAAGCATCTCCAAGCTAAGCACTGCTCCCTAACGCTGGTGGCGAGGCCCATTAAGGAGGAGAGGGATGGCGGTGCTACAGCTCCGAAACAGCAATGTCTGACTTTTAGCTCAGCCAATACTGTCACCCCGAGAAAGTTACATTTGCAGATCTACACAATGTGCTTTCCAGCTGTAATGATGACAATGACAGTGGTTTTATCCTCCTTCCACACCACAGATGTGCGTTGCACACACTCAATCTCATATCCACCCCAGACATGGAGAAATTGCTGTCGTCAAACAGTGAAACAAGGGCAAAAGGACTGCTCTATGGACCAAAGCTAGTAGTAGGTCAATGGTGGCAACAGAGACTGTGGAAAGTTTTAGCGGGAGAAAGCTTCACAGTAAAAAACCGAGTGTCAATTTAACTCTTAGAGAGTTGAATTTAACTCCGTTTCAGATAACATTTGGTCCCACTCTAAAATAGAGTAAAATTTACTCTATGGCCAGTGTCAACTTTTCAGAGTTAATTCTACTCAATTCAGTGTCAAAATTATCAATGAAATGTGTAAAGATATTTAACACTGCGGTTTGTTCACACTGTTCAGAGTAATATGATTATTTTACTCCAAATTTAGTTTTTCAAATTACACTCTAATGCGTAATATTTAATTGTTATTTCTCTACAGTGTTATTTTTTTTAAATCTAGGTCATATGACGCTATTTTACTATTATGCTATATTACTGAATTGCTGTGATCCAACCTATCAAATGGAAATAAACACAAACATACAATATTACAGTAACAGCATTTATTATGTTTTGTCAGTGAAATAACACAACGGTTACCCATACTTGCCTTGACTATAAACGTTATTTTTAAAACACAGTGCTCACCAAAGAAAACAATATGGTACAACAAAGAGAGCTGTGTCATTCACTCCATATGACATTTGTATGCCAAAAGGCCTGGGATAATGCAGGTTGTCAACATGAATGACAACAAAATCTTGCTTTGTCCTGGTCACCTCAAATGCATGGAAATGTTCTTGAAATGTTACTGTAAATAGAGGTGAAGTGAGCAGCGACTATTTCTCATGCATTATCAGAACTGACACAATCTGGTAAAAAAGAGGCATTTCAGATTCAACTTTGCCACAAATAACCAGATGTGGGCAGTAAACAAAACCATTGTGTTTAGCCCAATTCACTTTCATAACTTGAACATTATTGGGCAGTTGCATTGACATGGCAATTCCAGAACCTCCTTTTACCATTTCTAAAGACACCATTTTTCCTGGACCAATGTCTAACCGACTAAAAGTTGTTGGAGATCGCCACATGTATGCCATATGATTCTGATGTTTTTTAGCCAGCGTTTTGGTGATATTTTTAAATGATTTGACCTGTTTCTTGAAAAAAATTGTGCTTACCTTCATAGCGCATGCACCAGCTATCAAGTACAGGTCCTATTTTCTGAATGCAGCAGGGATAGTGGATAAGAAAATGGTGCTTTGGTAAAAGTTTTTTCTGGGGATACAATGTCTTGAACAGTTTGTGGTGTTCAACAATCAAGTGTTTTAAATATACACACAGACCTTGAGATAACATGGGAGAAAATACAATGTTTATTATTTGTAGTAATAAAAGAAGTAGGCCCCAACGTTGGTCAGTGGAGGTTACCAAATCTCCAAAAATGAGGGGAACATTACTCAATAAGCACCATGACTGAACCACATTCAGTCCCAGATCATTAGACTCTCCACCTAAATTCACAGCCACTGGCCTATTGTTTCTTTCCATGAATCCATAATCAAAATTTTGTATTCTCGAATTCAGCTCCCCCAGTGTAACGTGTTGTTCTTTAAAATACAAAAACAATAGCTTCAATTCATACTGGGCCACCCCTTCCAAAATGTCATGCATCTCATCAACTGAGAAGTTCTCAGCTGTGTGAAAATATGTCAGTGAATTCAATAAGCATGAACTCTTCACACCAAAAACGTAAGGAAGAGATGGATTACGAGCCATTTCTTGACAGTGAGCAGCGGGGGCATCTTTGGTGCCTAACACTATTTTGGAAGAATCTTCAGAGAATTCTGTTTGAAAGTCATCTTTTTCGGCTAAACAAAACCTGCAACAGTACCTGGCACTGACAGACTCCACCAGACCAAACAAGCTATGTAAGCCTATATTATCCCCCGTAACCTGTACCACACTACCACGAACATGGCCACCATATATTGGAATCTCAATACTATCAGTCTCTAACACTTTAATATCTCGAACAATAGGAGCAAGTATTTCACTAAAACCATACCGTTTAAGATCTTGTGCATGAAATAAGGCACACAGGTGTATGTTGGCCAAAAAAGAATTCCATTTCGGAGAGAAGTTTCTTAAGGTAAAATATATTGCACCTAGTTTATGAATACCTCACTTGGAACCAAGAGGATTTGCAACCTCGAAGTCATCATACAACATTTGGATCTGCACTGTGTGTGCTTTTCAGTTGAAAACAGAGGATGAGTCTTAAATAAAGAGCCATCACAAATATCTTGAGTCGTCAGTGGCTGAGCTTTTCAACATTTTTGCAATATACTGACTTTTAAATATTGACTCCAGTGTAGATAAAATTGGAACATACATGAATTTATCTTGAACAACTGTCTGATCATATGTTCCAGTCTCTTTATTTTGCCTTGTGTCAAATCTTCAGCCAATTACACATTCAACTGGTTCTACAATTCCACACTTGCCTGAGAAAAATTTTGCTCACTTGTATTCTGAATTAAGAATTGTGAAAGGATTCTCTAACTCCTCAAAACATGCTTCAACTTTCTTGCACATTTCAGTTTCTCTTTCATCACTAAACACATGCTTAATGACAGTTTCTTTAGCATGCTGCTGGATATCTTGAACAATCTCTTCCATGGAAATCACTACAGAATTCACTACACTTTGGCCTACACCTGCTGCCTTTAAGTCAGAAATTACACTGCTCAACTATTTACAAAGTTTGCTGAAGATAATTCTGGCTCAGCCTCTAAATTTTCAGACGACCCATCAACATCAGTGACATTACTTGTGTCAACACTTTGATGAGGTGAAAAATCACCTTCTTCTACAGACTCAAATGAACCACTTACATGACACTTGTTTAGATGCTTCCTAAAACCAGAAAAGCTGCCAAAAGAACGTGAGCATCCCACTTGCTCACATTTAAGATGAAGAGTCTTGCCAGTACAGAGACCATGAATTACTTTAAGGTGCTTTATAAGGCTGTTTGGTCTACCATGGTCACTTTTGCAAAGAAAACACTTCATTGTGTGATCTCACGCACCATTCTTGCTCGCAACTCTGCAAATCTGGGAGTTTCTTTTCCTGGCCTCTTTCGTCCTTGTGCAGATGGTGGTAGCAGATGTAGCAGCAGCAAGATAGCACACATGTCACTGTCCCAGCCTACAGAAAAACAAACATCAGGTTAGCGGTATGCCACATGTACATTAAATTGGCACAATTACATATATAACCAACAACAGCAATTAAAAACAGTTCCAGTCATACCATTCTCAACTTCAGCAGCTGACTCAGCATTACACATTAATTCCAAGAGCTCTGTGGCTGGCACCAGTCCATGGCTTTCCTTTAACTTTTGCTTTGAAATTGATGGGCCACCTTTCCAAGAATTTGTTGGCAGTGACCTCACCAAATAGGAGCCTGAAATCTTGTTCTATCTGTAATGCAAAAATACAGTGCATAGAAAGGAGTGATGAGTGACACTGCATGCTGCATGGGATATTTCAGTGATTCAACTAATGAAGATGTCTTACCAGTCCTGGTGTGTCCAGAAACCGTGGAAAGACTGAGAAGACATCTGCTGCTTTCTTTTCATTGTTGACCAGTGAATGACGATAACTGAAGGTAGTTTTCATCTTCTCACGGACAGTGTCTTCATCAGCAGAGTGTTTCAAAACAGCAATAGCTGCTTCCACTTCCTCATTAGATAACACTTTGTCAGCGGTGAAGGGTCTGGGTTGACCATGGCCTGGCCCACCAACTTCAGAGAAAACACAATTTTAATGACTCCTGCCAACACATTTAATCAATATAATTTGTAACTAATAAGTAAACTTACTTTTGGGAGATTTGCTGACTGAGGCACCTCTGTCTTCTGCAGTTTTTCTTTGAATGGTCTTCAGCCACCATGCAAGGTATCCTGAACCGCTCTCTGGATTGTAGAAATGTTCCTGTGTAATTAAATACATGCAGACGGATTATGCCATCAACATTTCTAAGGGCAATTATGTGTTTAATGTTGTAAGGACCTTTTTACTTACATATCCATGTTGTGAATATGGGTCTTCCAGATATGGAAACAGAGCAACTATCCCCTGTGCATACTTTACTCTGACACTTTTAGGGGGGGGGTTTCCTCACGTATGAATTCAATGATGACACTCAATTAGACACAATTAGAAACAATCCATAACTAATAATGTTTCTTTATAGCCTAAATGCATGATCCTTACTCATGTGTTTGTGTCATCTCAGCAGCAAGTATGTTTATCATCTGTCTTCTGGTCGCATCTTTCAGAGATTTGGTTTTTGCATACTCTTGCATGATGTGTTCACCACCAGGCTTTGTTGTTAGGATATCTTCAATCAACTTAAATGGAAATAAAATATGCAGTCAGAAAATTTTAAACCATACGACAGGACAATAATTACATAAAAACACTTCTCAAATGGAACAACATCCAGATTGGACTGAACAACAATGTCCACTACCCACCGCTTGTGCCTCATAGTTTATGTGGCATGGCCTTTTAGGTTGACTTCCTTCAGCAGCGACTGCTTCTTCAAGAGGGTCACACGTGGTGGGGTTCAGAATGATGGTATGGTCAGATGCTGCTGAGCATGATGATAATGATGATGATGATAGAGAAGCATCTGTGCATTAAGGAATATGAACAAAACAGAAGTATATTAAATGAACTGCTGATCATCCCATCCAAACCTTTAAGTTTAATATGAACACATTTGTGAATTGTCAGTGATTACCAAGTGGCGATCCTGTATATTTTCTAAATATTTTTTTTATAAGACAGTCAGCTGATGGCTTGCTCACCTCCAAACACTGAGGTACCTCCAGACACACCCACCGGTGCTATCGGCCAGTGGGATGGCCTACCACGGCATTTTACACAGTTCAAAGTCCGCGAAATAGGTGCGCTTCCCCGTGGAATATCATCCATCCGGCCACCGGCCTCAACTCAGAGATTCCACCATGGATATCAAGCGATCCTACGGAGCCCCCACGCCCGAAACAACGCTGGAGCGTTACGGCATTCACACGCAGTCCCATGAGTTGGCAAAAGCCGGGGGTTACTTTCTGTTCCATTATTCCTTATTTGGAACCTTCGGGCCGGGTTGATTTATTGTTTTGAAACTGAACTGAGTCAGAGCAAACAGTGGATTTTCTTTACCTCCTTGGTTGCAGGAAAACCTGGGGTGGAGTTTTCTTTTGTTTAGCGAACTGTGTGGATTGAACTGAATTGAACTGTGAATTGAACTGTGAACTGTGTGTTATTTGGAAATCCCAGAGTGGAGTTTTTTGTTTGAACTGGATTGAACTGACTGAACGGAGCGGAACATTTATTTTCTTCGGTTGAAAAAATATATACTGTCTTGAAACTGATTACTGTTGTATCTATATTTTTGAAAATTGAGTATAATTCTTTTGTTCTACAGAAACCAGGTAAAAACAATTTAATTTTGGTGTTGAGGGACCTGTTTTATGGGTTTTATGGTTTCTTTGTGGGGTTTGACTGAGTAAAAGAAAAATATTTGTTTCATGTGTCAAACCGCTAAAAAGATATAGGCCTATTTTGTTTATTGAAGACAAGAAGAAGATATTGACTTGGTTTACATTTTGTGCCGCTGAACCACCGATAAGCTTTTTGGATACTATTTTAATAAAAAACAAACCTTATGGTTCAACTTGGCTGCATTCTTTTTTTTTTCTTTCTTAATGCTTTGCAAAGTATCGGATTGGACTCGGTATCGGACTTGGTTTCAAAATAAACGACTCGATATCGGATCGGATGCAAAAAAATCAGATCGGGACATCCCTAGAAAAGAATATTACAGAAATTGTTACACATTTTGAAAGAACATTTCTTTCTGATGAGAATCAAAGCGTCAACAAAGTAAGCCTCATGTCTTCACAAAATGCTGTTAATAATAATAATAATCATCATACTAATAATAATAAAAAAAATTATTTGTATTGCACTTTACATTTTAGCAATCTCAAAGTGCTAGAGAGCAGGAGAAAAAAAGAAATTAAAACAGATTAAAATTAATACAATTACAATTGTTGAGTTGAAGCTGAAGTCAATAGGTCATTCCCATCCATTTTAAGACACAGCCAAAACAATGATCAACTTAGGTAGTTTAGAAGGAATGGTTTTATGATGAACTAGGTGTATTAACCAAGTAAAAAGTTGTGATATTGTTTTATCCTAATGTACTAACTAACTCTCTTTCTTGAAGGCATCAAATGTTAGGTCAGAAAGCTCCTCCCCGCCAAACACAACACGGAGCAGCATATTCTGTTAAAATAAATAAAAGGAAAAAACAACAACCAAGAAAAAACAGTTCGACAAAGAGTTACCCACTAAAGTGCTTCAGAAGTTATGTTTTTTTTACTTCAGAGTTAATATTAACAGTTACGTAAGTTAGCTGCTGCAGTATGAAGACAATACAGTAACAGGTTAGCTGCTAGTGCTAGCAAATAACTGTATTCATCCCCTTGGGGGATAAATAAAATGATTCGTATCTTATCTTTAGGGTTGGGTCGGTATGAGAAAAAAGAAAAAACGGTCCAGTTTTTGTAAAAAAACGCATCAAGTCGGTAATACCGAATTTTCGCCACTTGGGGGCGCAACTAACTCATTTAAAATAAAAAACGACCTTAGGACAACAGAGTGACAGTAACAAGTTGTTTCTTTTATTCCTTACAAATAAATTTTGCAGCTTACTCAATCAGTGCAAACAAGGGTTGCCTCCTTCGTCTGGCTCAAAGCCAAAGTGTTGCCATAGTGGCGCATTCCTTGATTTCGTCGAGACTAAATTGTCCGCCATTATCAACTCCCCGTCACTATTAAACAAACTCCAGGCTACAGTAGAGGCACATGCGCACTCGCACATCCTAACTCAGTCCCCGCCCCACCCCCCTCTCTCTCCTGCTTGCTGTGCGCTTGGTGAAGAGGCAGACACAGGTGCTCACAGACTCGGGCTTACTATAAGCGGAGCGGACTACGTGTAAAAATGTCCGTGAAAAATCCCCGCGATGTGAAAAATACATGCCAAACAGTCTTTTGTGTGACATTGGTGCGCAGAGTGAAGTCCGCGCGGTCGTGCTTTGCGCGCACAGGGCTTGCGGATGTCCACTTTTACCGGGCGGACCTCCGCGGCGTCCGCTCCGCGCACGTTCTGCCCGAGTATGCGGCCCGGTCAGTCTCAAAAAATAAAACCCGGTCCATGACGGAGTACCGGACCGAATTGGTATTACCGAGAACCGACCCAACCCTACTTATCTTATATTATATTATGTTATCAACCATCTCTGGCACAAGTTATTTAATTGCCGCTAGGCCGTGGTGTGACTTTAATCCATGTGCTTAAAGTGAGTAAGTGATTAGCTTGCCTAGCGATTAGCTTGCCTAGCGACTAGCATACTAATAAACAATAATTTGGTTGCTAAAACGTTGCCATACAGCAAACAGCATGTATCCATATCTCAGCAGCATTTAGAAAAAACAAGTAGTTAACATGTTACATATAGGTGCATCTTAACACAATAAGAACATGTGAACATGTCGAACTTCTGAACTGTTAGCAACTGTTAGCATAGCCTAACTTAACGTTATAGCTAACGTTACTCGACAATATCAAACAGAAGGGTACATAATTGCCAACATATCCTCAGTCGACATCTATGAAACTATAAAACCGTGTTTAGTTGAAATACAATTATTAAACGATGTTGCCAACATGGGAACGTTAATGTTACTTATCAGACTGTGGCACCACTCTCTCCTTATGCCTACAGAGCTGCTATTGTCTCCCCTCGTGCAGACAGGCGCGTAATCACAACACTCTGTAGTGTTTTTCTTATTCTTCGTAGGTTTACTGGCAGTTGGCAAGCACTCTGTAGAGTTGAATTTTTCACTGCAGGTCTGCAGGATTTTACACTGACTTTTAACTATACTCTTGGAGTTGGTTTACTCTCCATATAGTTGTAAATACTCTATCTAGGTTAAAATAAGTTTACACTGAAATACTGACACCCCATTTTTTACTGGTTCCTACGAGAACAAGGTGGAACTCCTCCTATGATGCCTTGTACAGGGTCACTGGCATTCCCATCCCAGACTTGACTAACTTTTGCACCCAATCAGGCATCAGGTGTATCACAAACAGGGAATACCAGTTTTTAAAAGTACTCCATAGTTCTGAAGTCACTCACGACAGCCTTGGACTTTCTTCAAAAGGAAGAGAACTGCTTTTATGGAACCGTCCTGCCGTCACTGGAAGCCCTGATGGCTAAAACATTGGGTTTAAAGAGCAAACTCTCCCATATGACCATATGACATCTGGCCTGCCCGATGTCATAATTGAAGTAAACTTGTTTTTGCTCATACTCAGTAACAACCTTACCCCAAAAAAAAAATCATTGACAAAATTTACATTGTAGCTTACAGAAGGTGTAGGCTGTTTTAGTAATTCATTTATAATAGGATGTGCTCTTTTCATAGAGGCAGATAAAACGAATGTCCCCAGATAGCACACATACATCTGGCCGACGTCGGCCCGATGTATCAAGTTTACATCGTTAAGACGTAGCAGGGAGAGCATTTGCTCATTGCCAAGACGTCGCTGAGACGTTGGCCTTTAATCGAAAATGACCACCACGCGACGTTCAAACGATCAATAAAAAGCTGCGCTCAGTAGGCGCTCCTTCATTAATATTCATATGCTT
>NC_065509.1:4283174-4285914 GCF_006386435.1 Epinephelus moara | reverse complement strand
CTGGGCCGACCCAAAGCCGACGTAACAGAGACGTTTGATGAGCTGGGACAAAAGAGTATTAAATTTAAAGATATCCGCCCATGCGGCCGACGCTTGTCAGACGTTATAAATTCAGGGCCGATGTGTAGTCCTCAGGCCGACGTCGGCCAGATGTATGTGTGCTATCTGGGTCTCCACTAAATTTGCTATCTGATTGTTGTAACAGCCAAAAGGCTGCAAAGCTACTACGTGTCTGGCACCCTCAGTTTGTGTTTACAAAAAATTCATTTTTTTTCTTTTTGTTCATTGCAGTTAGATTGCAAAAAAAACACAAAAATACATGTAATTTGTACAAAGGGAAACCACACAAGTAAAACAAACAAACTATAACCCTATGTGTTTGTCCTTTCTCAGATCATTCCATCATTATTGTCATCTCTGCATTCGAAGGCTTCATCACATTGTCACAGCCGTCTAATCAGTTCCACAACCGGATAACCTTCCATCAGCTTCACAGAAAGCTATGGTAACGATCTCGTCCAAAGCACACCATTAGCCCACCTATACTAGCCAGCGTCAGCTCCCCTTTTCCGCTTAACGCCAGGGCCACACTGCCTGCGAAGCGCAGCGCACCGAAATTCTCGCGCATGCTGGAGAACCTCCGTTCACATCAGACGTGCATTTCTCCACGCCGTCGACAAGCGCTTCTGCTCCCAGCTGTTTTCTCCGTCACATTTGGGGCTGTTTTTCCATCATGGGTAAGTAAATAACCTCATGTATGTGCACTTCTTAGTAATGACTATTATCCGTGCAGAAAATAGACCAGACGCCGAACTGATCGCTGCAAATCGTGAGCCTGCTGCGGAGCTTCCCGGCGTGGCGCGGCCAGTGTGGACGACACAGTCGGTTAACATGGGCGCCGAAAGGAAACTGCCTTCTCTTCTCGGCACTTCGAGGCTATTCGCGGCGCTTCCGCGGGCGGTGTGGCCCTGGCGTAAGACGTGCACGTTAGTGTTACCACGCATTGTATCCGTATCCGTCGGCGTCTGTAGCTGCCTGTCTGTGCTCTCCCTAACCCGCGATTTTAAACTGATTTATTTTAGCTTTGGAGTGACTTTTAAGCTATCTGCTTGGACATCAGTTGTTTTTATTTTTGTTTTTATTTATCTCATTTAATCGGACGTTATTTTAATCACTGGATGTCCAAGCATTAGGGGTTTTAACAGCCAGACACGGCCTGCTTGACAGGTGGGAAAACTTCCGCCAGCATAGCCTATATATGGCTACATCTATGCACGCCGATGTGGACCCCCAGCTTGTAAAAGCTGACAAAAAGATTTCTGACCTGAAAGAGGACATTCGCCGGCTCTCTGGTGAGCTAAACATCAAATCCTCCATGCTGACCGCCCTCCAGGAGGTGGCTCATGAACAGTCGCTCCAGATCGCCTCACTCACGGCGGCCCTCCAGGACACGGTGCACTGGGATCCCAGCGCTTGGCCTCCACCGTCCTCCAGCTCAACACCGAGTCGCCGGTGGTCTTGGGTGGAGATGGTCGGCAGGGGTAAAAGAGGCCCTGGCTGCGCTGCCTCACCTCCGCGCCTCAGCCTGTCAAACCGCTACAGCGCCCTGGCATCGGACGGAGATCCAGACGCAGGCACTGCAGGCGCTGCAGGCGCTGCCGCTGCGGCTCCTTCCCCGCCGACCGGTGCTGTTCCAGCCGCTCCCCGCTTGGAGGAGTCGGCCTCGGCGTCTAACGGTGCTGTGGCTCCCTCTCCACCGACTGGTGGTACACCTGCAGCGCCCTGCATGGATGGATCCGCATCTTCCTCGCTGGCACCTGTGGACCGGAGTGGAACGGCTGCAGGACCTGACCATCGACTCCCATCCCGGACATCGGCTTCACCACATTGTGATGATGAGCGCACGTTCGGCACGAACATTAACTTGGCCGTGCTGAACGTGTGCTCTCTTTTAAATAAAACTTTTATCATAAATGACCTGATTTTAGATAACAAGTTGGACAGTATTCTTTTAACAGAGACATGGCTTGGCACTGACGCACCAGTTGTTCTCACCGAGGCTTGCCCACCAAATTTTAATTTTTTATTTTCTACTAGGGGAGGTAAAAAAGGAGGCGGAACTGCTTCAGTCACTAAAAATTCACTGCACTCTACTGAAGTTTCTTTTAACAGCTACTCATCATTTGAGTATCATGCCTTTGTTTTTAGCAGCCCTCCTATTCTTTGTATCACAGTTTACAGACCACCCCTTTCCATTCCACCTCTTTTATCACTGATTTTTCAGAACTATTAACAATCATACACACCACCTATAACAGAATTTTAATAACTGGTGATTTTAATTTACATGTTGATAATACCTCGGATCCAATGTCCAGAGAATTTTTAAACCTTTTAACCTGCATGGATTTTAAACAGCACGTCACACAGCCAACTCACAACAGAGGATACACCCTGGACCTGGTCATAACCTATGGCCTGTCCA
Source organism: Epinephelus moara (assembly GCF_006386435.1). Taxonomy (NCBI): domain Eukaryota; kingdom Metazoa; phylum Chordata; class Actinopteri; order Perciformes; family Serranidae; genus Epinephelus; species Epinephelus moara. The sequence continues at coordinate 4,283,429 of NC_065509.1, read as the reverse complement.
CTGGTGTGTCCTCTGTTGTTGACCTGGCTGTGTCTGACCACTACTGTGTGTATTTTAACATCACCAGTTTTAGCCATCAGGAGGCCCCGGTGAGAGCGTTGAGGAAACGCTACCTAACTTCTGAAGTGGCTGCAAATTTTATCGAGATTTTACAGAGTACTCCTGCTGAAATTTTACCTGCACCCTGTGATTTTATTGTGGACAATTTTAACAGTAAATTAAAGTCAACACTCGACTCAGTGGCTCCACTTTTAA
>NC_065509.1:4265322-4280594 GCF_006386435.1 Epinephelus moara | reverse complement strand
TGTGTGTGTGTTTATATGTGGGGGTGGGAGGGGCGGGTTTTCAATATGTATGTATTATTTTTGTTTGTTTTTATTCTATGAAGCACTTTGTGCTGCATTTTTAATGTATGAAAAGTGCTATACAAATAAAGTTTGATTGATTGATTGATTTGATTGATTGATCCATAAAATGATAATAATAATGATTATAATGATGATAATAATAATAATGATAATACTATTAATAATAATAAAAAAAATAAAAAAAATGTCCTTCACCCACAACTACCTACTCGGAACCAGCTTTCCATTAATGCCAATTAGTGCTCAGAATTCACCCCAATGCATCTCCCCTCCACTTCATCCTAGTTTCGTTACGCAACCTCATACTTCCGACTGTCTCTTGTTCTCACCCCTGAGAAGTAAATCAATGCAGCCTCTGTGCCTGGTCACTTCCCGCAGTGCTCTGAATTCGCCCCAATGCATCTACGACCCTCCACTTTGTCCCAGTTTATCTAACGCAACTTTATACTTCCGACTGTCTCTCGTTCTCACTCCCGAGAAGTTAATTGACGTAGCCTCCGCGGCTCGTCACTTCCTGCAGTGCTCTGAATCGCCCCAATGCATCTTCGACCCTCCACTTCGTCGCAGTTTTTCAAACGCAACTTCATACTTCCAACTCTCTCTCGTTCTCACTCCTGAGAAGTAAATCAACGCTGCCTCCACTGCTGGCCACCACATTCGCTCCCACGGTTGCAACAGTCGTAACCATTTCCTCCTTCCAGACCCTTGTTGTCTGTCCCAGACAAGCATTAATGGACAACCTCCTGTCCCATGTTTATCCCCTTCTCTCATTCATTTATCCTTCCTCAACATTTTGTAATAAACAAACTCAGCCACCCACACCCCTTCATCCACAACCCACGAAACGTACCCTGTCTCTACAGCAGCCATCCTTCTGGGGGCATGATCGCATTCGCTTAACATGCTATTCACACAGACACTCACCCTGGCCTCAGACCTGCACCAGTCCACCAAGTGTCCCATATCCTCAATTGGCGACTCTTGCTCTCCCGTTATTAATTCCAGAAATTCTGACAATTGGCACCAGCCTCCAACCTTTCGACTGTTTACTTGGGTTGTCTCTTCGCACGTAGCCACTGTAACCATTTATAGGCAGAAAATTACTGACCACATTAAAAATCCAGGGCACCATCGTCTTTAGTAAACATCACACATATGCAATGTGATTCGAAACTCCCATGCACCCTTGAAGCTCTCTTTGGGGCTCTATCCGAAGCCGAGCTCACGAAGAGACAACTCCCCCACTCAGTCTCACTCCCGGGATCCCTCCTGTGTTCCTGCCTTTGACTCAACGTGTTCATCACCGTGCTCGCCTGCTACCCTTCATCTCTCATCCCTTCATCCCACATCCCTCAACCCTTCATCCCTCATCCCTCATCCACTCGACCCTCAACCCCTCATCCCTCATCCCTTCATCCCACATCCCTTAACCCTTCATCCCTCCATCCCTCAACCCTTCATCCCATAATCCATCATATGCAATAAATCATTCAAAATCTTAATCTTATTGGTGTGGTCTTTGTTAGTGAACCAGCTTTTAGTTTGCCTCTACAAACAGCTAAACCAAATACTTTGATAAGGTAAACGTAGCCCATGAAACTTTGGTTGTCTAATAATTGTCATAGTCATTGTGCTCAGAGCCCAAACATTACTTTGAGGACAAATTGTCATTAGGCTCTTCTGGTCTGGAAGCTTTTTTTCCCAATTAATTTTGGGAATATTGAAGAGGGTCCACAAGACAACCGCATTCAGTACGGCAGGAAACTCGGGATGGTGGTGATGCAGAGTTTGCAGACAGTATGTGAAGTGCTGGCATCTTCTGATTCAGAAAGATCCTGTAGGTGTGTTGTGACCAAGTCCCATTCATGGCAGCAGTAATGTTAGCTCTCTCAGTCTGTGAGCATGCATTTACAGCTCACAGCTAGCCTCTGCGCACTCTGGGCCCTCACTTTCCACAAGGTTTCCCTCTTTCTCTCTTTTTCAGTCCTTCAAGTCTCTGCAAAAGTTCTTCATCGCTATACTCTGCTTCATAAGTTGAGGCACGGAGGGAGAAATGCCACAGCAACAAAACATTAAACATTTGGTGAGCAGAAACAAACTGAATTTGACTTGAAGTTACTGCCGAAACTGTTTACTGGCTCTGTATGTGGAGTGTTTTTACATTGTTAAAACAACCCTCAGCCTCCTTAAATATCCAGCCATTTTAAAAATCTGATCAGCACACTTAACGTCATTCACAGCTGTCATAATGTGTACTACTGTAGTATTATTATTATGATTTACCATTTCACACATACCACTTAAATTAATTTAATGATGATGATGATAATAGTATTATTCTTGTGTTTTTCAGATAAGAATGTTTCTTTTTCATGTCTCAAGTTCATGCATTAACCATGAAAAACCCAGTAGTCTTATGAATCAGGCTGATCTCTAATCTGTTGCAGACTGCTTCATCACTCTTCATGAAGTCTTCCCAGAAGACTTCAGGACATAATGAAGATGCAGAGGAGATTAGCCAAGACACAATTATACCAATAAATCTCTTTATCTCATGTAAAATATCCCTGAAGCCTAATTTCACCACTGTGCCTGTGTGTTAAAATCGAACACAATATAATACATGTATGATACATGTATACGTGTAATTATTCATCAGTGCATGTGCACTGTGATTCATGCATGTGCACTGTGATAAAGTTAAGTTAAAGTCATACAGAAACTGATCTTGGCTACTTGATATCAGTAGTGCAAACCACAAACACAGCACTGATATATTACCAGAGGTGTGATCTTGAATCCCATTATTTCAATTTGAATCAGATTTGAGTCACTTATTTGGTGTTTCTGGACCCAACTTGTCAAAAAATAAATAAAACTGAATTATTGCCCCAGGGTTATACACCTCCATACACCAGTCAAGCTTCTCTTACAGTTTATGTCCATGTCTGTAGAAAAATGGATGCTTCACACACATCTTCCCCTGACAGCACAGAAGATCTATACAACCAGCGCAGTTTCACAATTAGTGTCACCAATTCAGTATCTGACCAAATGTCTTCCCTTCTGTTCCTGAGATATGACGCTGAATAACGTCCAAAAAGGGTTGTGTGAACAGTGAAGCTGACCTTTGACCTTTTGGATATAAAATGCATATGACATATGACAACCTTCTGGATACACACCCAGTGACTCTGGATGGGGGTGCTCAAAATAAGACTCTAAACTCACAGATTTCACTGGAGTTTCATAGGAAGTTGTATGAGTGTTGGCTGAAGGCACAGATGAAACTGCCCACATGCAGCATGTGTTTGGTGAGGATTTTTATGCCTCCGCAGGGGCATTATCCATGGCCAGAAGCAGTATGTTTTCAAGTTTCCATGTCCCACTCTCATGAATGTGTTATCTCAAGAACACCTTAAGGGAAATTCTTCAACTTTGCCATAAATGTCCAATTTAACTGATAAGATTTTGGCAATTATAGGTCAGAGGTCAAGGTCATCTTCATCTTCATCTTGCATCTTTCTCATTCTCGAAAACAGGTTATCTCTAGAACACCATGAGGAAATTTCTAAAAATTTGGCACAAACATCTGGTTTAAGTCAAGGATGAACTGATTAGAATTTGGTAGTCAAAGGTCAAAATCAAGGTCACATTCTTGTTAACGCAATATCTCCAAAAACAACTTAAGGGAAATTCCTCAAATTTGCACAAACATCCACTTGGACTTAATAATTCTAACTGATTAGAATTTGGTGGATGAAGGTCAAGGTCACAGTGACCTCACAAAACATGTTTTTGGCCATGACTTAATAGTTCATACTTTAATTAAGACAAAATGTCACACAAATGTTGCTCTGTCCCACTGAAAGACCTTGAAGAACATAAGAAGTGATGACATTTTATATCCAAAAAGGTCAAAGGTCAGTTTCACTGTGGCATCACAATGTTCAGCAAAACACTTTTCTGGCCATTACTCAACATCATATCTCAGGAACTGAAGGGGAGACATTTAGTCAGATCAGGGCTTGACGCTAACTTTTCTCCCAAAGAAGTGTGCTCCTAAGTTGAAAAAGTAAGGAGCGCACAAAGAACTTTAGGGGCACAATGTAAATTGATCAAATAATGTGTGTGTACAAGCAAAATTATTTAATGAATTTGTATACAAAATGTACAGAAAGGTAAAATCATCAAGTTTTGAAAAAAAAATTGTCTTTAATGTTATATTATCTTTGCAATATGATTATCTTATATAATGTTATTACTATCCTAAAACATTCTCCAGGTCCTCTGAAACTCAGCAGGACTTATTTCCACCTTGCCCAGCAGCGGTACCATGGCGAACGGTCCCAAACTGCGGGGAGAACGGAGCAGGCTTCCCTGGAGGTCCGCCGCTTTTCCCGGTCCCTCTCAGAGGCGGTCCTGGCTAGTTTTACGCCCTGGGCGAACCATCCCTCGGCACCTCCCCCAGTGAAAGTATCACGGTTCTGAGTAGTATCACGATACCACGGCAAAAATGAGGCAGATTGCGGTCGCCCACATTGCCCATAACAAAAACCATCCCTGGTCCCTCTTCTCTGCCACACTTTGACTTATTCCCACCCAGCAGACAGTGGGACTTACATTCATTGTGCCGACAGTGGCTTGGAAAACCGCCCATAACCGTGTCACACGGGGAAGAGGGAAGGTGGCTGGAGTTCCTCCAACATTTGCGGTTAGATTATCATATTTTTTTATTGACAAAAATATAGGCTGCTTCGGCTGATTTTTTTATGCACACGTGCCCCTAAATATTTTTTACAGCTCGCACACACCTATTTTTAGTCGCAAATGCGAGTGAAACGCTTGCACTGTCGAGCGCTGCAGATACTGAATTGGTGACACTAATCTTGGGTGTCCATCTTGAAATTGTGCTGTTTGTGTTGATCTTCTGTGCTGCCAGGGGGAAAGATGTGTGTGAGGAAGAAGAAGATACTTTATGAAGGTAAGTAAGAGGCTAAGTTCCATTTTTTTCACTCTTTCACTCTGTTGTCATATCCATACATGCAAACATGAATTAAATGGAGAGAGGGGTTCAGTGCCTTACTCAAGGCACCTTGGCAGTGCCCAGGCAACTCTCCAGCTACTAGTCCACACTCCACAGTTGGTCTGCATAGGGACTTGAACTGGCGACCCCCCAGTTCCCAAGCCAAGTCCCTTTGGACTGAGTTACTGCCGAAGCATCCACCTTTTCACAAACATGAATGTAATCTGTAAGTGCACCTTGACTGGGTCACAGAGACATACAGTGCCAAGGCAATGCTCTAGTTTTACTATACTTAATAACATATTCAACAAGGTAACAAAGCTATATATTTGATTTAAAGTTGCCAATTATTGTCTTCTTAATTAGCAGATGCTCTTTTTCTGCTCTTTTTTTTTGACAGCACACTTTGACCAATGTTTACCCACAGAAAACCAGTGCAGTTCCTGGATCCCAACTAGGGCTGGAAAAGCAACATTCCCGCCACTGCTCGGATCATCAAAGAGAAAGTTTATGATCCGGCCACCATGTTGGATATAGTCAAGCCAAAAACAAAGCACAGACCACAGCAAACATTCTCATTTACAGCAAGACAGTCACTACAATATGTTTGTGAAAAAGGTGAGAAATGGGCAATGCAGCATCAGAATCTGGATTCACATTAAATAAGTGCTGCCTAGTTTGCAGTTAAGCAGTGATTGACATGACTGACAGCTGTGTTAGAGACTCCTCGGCTCTGATTGGTTGTTTTTGCTATTGTGTGGTAATGCAATTAGAAGGGCCACGAGAAGGCAGAGGATTTAATTCACAGATAATCTGTCTCATGTACCTCTCTGTGGATATGGTGACAAATTCAGCAAATATGACAAAAAGTTTTCAAAAAGTTACTAACCACAGCTTTAAAGGTAATTTAATACATAAGGTGATATCAAGCAAGACTTGTACAAATAACTGACACCAACATTCAAGACACATTTTGTGCATAATGTATCTGATTAGAGTAGGGATCCAACTGAATGTCAAGTGGGAAAATAAAGCAGTGAGAGACAACATTGATTGGCCAGTCTGACGAAAGGACAGAACACTCACTGGCTGGTGTCATAAACCCTGTGTAATTCCTTTTCTCTTCCCAGTCCTCATAGTCCACTTTGTGTTTTAAGTGAAACGCTGCAGTGTGCAACTGTGCCTCACTGGACTTCATTTACATAAACGGTCTCAATAAATTAGGTATGAAGGTGGATGAAGCTGCACCTGCTTAGTTTTTGCTCACACCAGCAATTACCATGCCAAGGTTCACAAATAGTTTTGTGATCTAGTCTTTTCCCTTTCCAATATTAACACTCCCAGCTGCACTGCATGACATTTTTTAATGTAAAAACACATCCATCTAATCAGTCTTAATCACTAAGCTGGGCTGCAGCAGAGAAGGTCATACCATTCCACTAAATAAAATATTTTTCTTTTTCCTGCTGTCAGAATGATCACTGGCAGGGAGTCTTTATACAGGTGTTTGCTGAACAGCAGTGTGTAAGGGCTCCTCCCCTGGAGAGCAAGAAGCAGCCACAATACTGTGTCATAAAGCACCACTTCGTACCACATTTGTGAAGTTTAGTGACATCACATCATAGGATTTGTGGGAATTTAAGTGTACAAAAGTTCAAGGGCATTATAGTGCAGCAGTGTCCAACTTTTTTGGCTTGTGACCCTTGAAAATGTCTGTGAGTGAGCTGATTAAGACTTGAGCGTAGGGGTGGACCGGCCAGTGGGAAGTTCGGGAAGACTCCCAAAAGGCCAATCCATTCCGGGCCGAATCAGCCGGTGGTCATAGAGGTTTTTGAGAGTGGCGTTACCTATAGGACAGACACATCCACAACAAGAGAGAGAAACAGGGCAAACAGTATCATTTCCTAACTCAGGAAGCCTTCTTTGAGCAGGTTAGATAGTAATATTCAGGTGGATGATGATGGCGAGGATTTCATATAGGATGAAGACAGACTCTTAAAGTGTAGATGACCTAACATGACTTCAGCCAGATGACCTGACATGACTCTGACCAAATTTGAGTAGGTGAAGAGAAGCAATTGTTCCCAGAACTGGAAATCTAAGTAACAGGGAAACAGCAGGTTAAGTGACAGGAAACACCTTCTAGTGTGAATGTAGGAAAGCTTGTAGGTGTGTCACCTGATACTGCTTGTTTGTCAGACACTATAAATTGTCATGATATACCAATTCTTTTGCTTTCTCATGAGTGAACCTTCAAATGTCTCTTCGTTCCACAGCAGGAACAAATTTGTCTTTTCATTTAGTCTCATGTTACCAATTTTTGCAATGGATAGAATGATAAAATACATTACATTGAGTGTGCAAGGCAATGGATTAGAAAAACACATGAAAAATATGAACTTGGTGTGCAAAGGCCTTTAGACTAACATTTATTGCTTTGTTAAGCCATGCTCGGAAACACTTCATTCAAACTCGACAGAAACAAAATAAAACTCACTTAAACCATCTTAGTTTGACATCTAGTTACTCTTCCAACAATCACCAGCTCTGGTTTGGTCAAAATAAATACTTAATTCATCATGTATGATGTTAAACATATGCTGGATCTACATGCTGTCTCCCTGCTCCCTGCAGTCTCTCTCTATTACAGCCTCTCTAACCAAACCAAGGCTCTGCCAGAGACTGAAAAGCCAATCGACAGTCAACAGACTGGAGTCTCCTTATCTTTCTTTGCTGCTCCAGGTAGGTCAGGTCATTCTGCAAACTGGGTCTACTCTGAAAACAATGGATTGTGGGTGAATTTGTGTATAAGTGATTAGGAGCAGGTCCTGGAGAAGCATATATATTCTTGTCTGCTGCTGTGTTTGTAATATTAAGAATTGAAAGCAGGACGTTGCTGAAAAAGAGAGTGCACGCTCAGCAAAGCCTTGCTGGTAAAAAAAAAAATGGACCAAAAGGATACTAAACATAGACACTGCTACAGTGGGACATAGCAGTGGTATTTGATGTTCATCCATCCACAGTGATTTATTGATTGTCTACACTGAAAGGTAGAATCCTGTCAGATGGTTTAATAAACAAACACATGCATACTTTTTTGGAAACTTGACAAGTCGTACTCCTTGTCAGATATGGCTGTATTTAGAAAGCAGTCCTAGCTGGAAGTGAACAATGAATGCAGTACAGACTATGGTGACACTTATGTGTTGTGGTGCCAGTGGGTCCAAACATAGCAGACTTTTTATTCAAGGTTTGAGTAGGAAAAAAACAAAACTGAAGATCACATAACAAAACCAAGGAACAAAGACTGAACTGAAAATTAGAATTACCATCCAGCCAGTCAAGTTTGTCTTACAGTTTACATCCATGTCTGTTAAAAAATGGATGCTTTACACCCATATTCCCCCTGGCAGCATGGAAGATCTATAGAATCAGCACAGTTTCAAGGTGGATGCCCAAGATTAGTGTTACCAAATCAGTGACTGACCAAATGTTTTCTCTTCTGTTCCTGAGATATGACGTTGAATAATGGCCAGAAAAATGTTTCATGCAGAACATTATGATGTCACAGTGAAGTTGGCCTTTGACCTTTTGGATATAAAATGTCATCACTTCATTATTTTATCCTATTAGACATTTGTGTGAGGTTTTGTCATAATTAGCGTCTGAATTTGAGTTGAAAATGAGTTATGGCCAAAAACGTATTTTGTGAAGTCACACTGACTTTGACCTTTGACTTTTGACCAAAGAATTATAATAAGTTTATTCTTCAGTCCAAGTGGACATCTGTGTCAAATTCAAAGAAATTCCCTCAAGGTGTTGAGGGTGATGACCACCCTGCCTTCACTGTCCAGCAGTTGCTGGATGTGCGGCGGCTGGGTAGGGGTTTCCAGTATTTGGTTGACTGGGATGGTTATGGGCCTGAGGAGAGGTCCTGGGTTTCTAAAGCCCTTATTCCTGCTGGCCTCCTTCGGGACTTTTATCGCAGGTTCCCTGACAAGCCGGGTAGGCTGCCAGGAGGTGTCCGTTGGTGGGGCGTTGTTCTGTTTTTCTCTCTCCCTACAGTGTGTGTGTGTGTGAGTGTGTGTGTGTGTGTGTGTGGCAGGAGGCATGGCTGGCTTTCCACTCACTCTCTCCTGTGATTCAGCAGACAAGACACACCTGGCTGCAATCTCCACTATCAACCCTCCATATAAGCCTGGTCATGACTCCACTCCAGTGCTAGACAATTCCATCCTGTTCGGTCGAATATACCGCCCTTTTGAATTTTCCTCCAGTATTATCTGAAAAAAATCTTGCTGAGTGTTTTCATAGCTGCTTACCAGTGTCTCTTTTTGGTGTTTTTTAGTGTGTGCCATGCTGCCAGCATCAGTGATGTGTTCAATATAACATAAATTATTACCTAGTTGTGATTATGCAATACTAAAATAAAAGAGGTTGTACATATAGTATACACATTTGTTTTACAGTTGTCCCTATTTGTCATTGAATTTCAGCACAATATCTAATGTGCTGAGTAAGAAGAGGAGCACTAAGCAGCCAGTAGTTAACCAGATAAAAACAGCAATCAAACAGCTGAGCAGTAGTTAACCAGATAACTCAATCCTTGGCAGCTATCACAGCATCATTATCTACAGTAGCATTATTAGGCAACTTTGCTTTATTTCAACTTCGCAAGCTGCTAGCTCGTACAAATGAAAAGTCAAATGGCATTGTTTAATGTTATAAAAGACGACACACCTCTATACTAGGACCTCATTTCTGCCTCCTCTTTTCTCTGCTTTCTGTATGTCGCACTTGAGGGCTTGGAGATCTTTTCATGATGATAACCCAATAATTTGACAAATTATGACCTCTTGTTTTCTGGCAGTCACAACCATTACCTGCCTGAGATGCGAACAGATAACTCGCCTCATCCCCCTCTTCCACAGTGAAGTGACTGAGCATGGTGCAGGACAGGTTCAGGGCCAGGTCAAATAATGACAAACAACATGGGAGTTGTTGCTGTTTATTTTTTCTTTTTCTTTTTTTAAGACAGAGCATGAAGAAAAGGCGCCAGTTGTGGCTGCAAATAATTACTATTATTTTTTTATTTTATTTATTTATTTATTTTTAGGGCTTGCAGCTGCGCCCCAACAGTGACTTTACAATAACATACAACATATTTAACACACATTGGTAAATAGAATTAAAAGCCATAAAACAAATTATTATGTGTATATATATATATATNGTGTATACTTATTTTATCATTGTGAAACACAATGTATTGGCTCATACAGGATAACAGTGACACACTATGGCATCGAAAACGGCAGCTGAGTACACTTGATTTGACCAACTGTTTACTTCATTATTTCACAGACTTAAGTTCATCAGATTATTTAATGATAAAAGAACAAACTTGAGGAGTTTTTAAAATAAATATGTCTATTTGTATTTAGTTTCCTAACTCATGTCTTTCTCGTGTGCACACTGGGGACTATCAGACAAAGACATGTTTGTTCATTTATTCAAGTGCACTCTTCATTTATAAAACCTGAGAGGTCATATCTGTCTTTATTTTACATAATGATATTAAATTCACAACACTTCTTCCTTTTCATCTTTTTGCCACAGGGGTTGCAGTTTCTTATGTCTACAGTTTTTGTGCGTACGCATGGGTCAGAGCTTCCGTGGAAGACTGGATATCTACTTGTTTGTTTTTTGTAGATCCCAAATTTTGCATAGAAAGTGGTGTACTCCCTGTTCTATGCGTACACCACGTTTATAAATGAGAACCCTGGTCCATCTCCTTCTTGTGAAAGCAATATTTCAAGAGCATCTTGAGAAAATTTCTTTTAAATGGGACAAACATCAACTTGGACTCAAGGTTGAACTTATGAGAATTTGGTGGTCAAAGATCAAGGTCAGTGTGACCTTGCGTTTGCTCATTCTCATGAGTGGCTTATCTCAAGAAGGCATGGAGAATATTTCTTCAAATTTTGGCACAAATGTCTAATAGAATAGAGTGCTGATAGTTTATGTCCAAAAGGTCAATGGTCACCTTCACAGTAACATCATAATGTTCTGCAAAAATACTTTTCTGGGAATTATTCAACATCATAACTCAGGACTGGAACAAGAGACATTTGGTCTAAAACGTAACTGGTGACACTAATCTTGGGTGTCCACTAGGGATGTCCCGTATCGACCGCCAATATTAGCAAAAAATGTGCATCGGCATCGGATCGGACTGCATGGAAAAATGCCGATCCAAGAACTCTGATCCAGTTTTTCACGGAATCCGATCCAGGTTGCAGATGGCAGACACACACGGAGGGAAGGGTAGGAAGAGTAGCGGTCAACTTAGTTAACTGACTATTTGTTTTCTGCTCTGGTTTTTTGAGAGTGATATTTTTATTTGGTTTACACTCTTACTGTTTAAGTAAAGAGCACTGATGGCATTGTTTTGGGCACAATTAGTGAAACTGGAGCCATGGATGGACTATTGCTTGTTTAAACAGTTGTACAGTATTGTGTGTGGTTTTTTGTCCACTCTGTTGGTCCCAGGAAACAGCAGCACCAGGCTGGCACTGACACTACAAAAATAACTGAAAAGGAAAGGCTGCATTGTTTGTTAAATGTCAACAATGTCTTGTGGTGTTAATCTTTTTTTAAGCAAACCAGCTATATTTTTTATTTAATGTTAATGTTAAAGTTTAAAGTTTGTTTATTTAACCCTGTTCACAATAAACGGGTCAGTTTCTCATACCAACTGTTGTGGATCATTCTAACTAACCCGATTAAGTAGTTGTTCTTGTTAGAGTAATATCGCTTGATCAAACCTTTTCTAACATGACTGACAACAAAATAAGTGAATATGTATAATACGCGCTTAGATCGGATCGGTATCAGTATCGGCCAAAACTCAAGGCTGTAATATCGGTATCGGATCGGAAGTGGAAAAAGCTGGATCGGGACATCCCTAGTGTCCACCCTGAAACTCTGCTGATTGTATAGATCTGTACTGTCAGGTTGAAGATGTGTGTGAAGCGTCCACGTGTAGGAATATGTAGCTTCTTTGCAGCAACATCCATTTTTGAAGCATTGTCAACTGTCATGTCTACATGTAAGTCTGGACAGACATGGATGTAAACTGTAACTGCAACCTGACTGGTTCACAGAGGCAAATAACTGCACGACAATATTTTTATCACAAATAGTGTCGGCTGCAACCTTCATCATCTGGTTTTAAACAGGTCGAATGACATTAATGATCAATCTGTTATTTATAACAGCCTAATACTTGCAATAGACAAGTTAAAACACATCAGTATTACTCTTACATACTTTACAAAAATGAGCAAGACATTTTTGATAGCCACAAGCAGGAATTTTAGCCTACAAAAGTAAACTGATCATAATAATTTTACTGATTCAGAAGGTAACCAAAAAACTATTGATCTACTGATTGTTGTAGACTCATTGATAATTCAATAAAAGGTTTGTCTCATTTGTCTTTATTCTGGTGACAGCAGCAGCTTGTTGTTCATATCTTCATTATGTTATTAATTATTCATGCTGAGTTGGCAGCACTCCAAAATACACAATAGTTCTGTGCAGCATTTTTCAATATTATATGTCGCCAGTTCAGGTCTCCTCAGCATTTTGCTTTCAAGTCTCAAGTCAAGTTGAGTATTGCAGCACACAGACAGCTCTTGCTTTAGCTTATTCATGTTATCTATTCCTATAATGGTTTATTTTCAGGACAAACAGGAAAGGATTTAGGACAACTGCTCATAAATTGGGACTGTCCAAAATATTTTGGGATATTTAGTCACCTGATAAAGACTGAAGCACGGATTTTCCATGTCCAGACTCCAGCTCTATACATAACACAAAGACATGAGTTCAAAACTAATCTTCTCATCTCACTTTCTGATAGAAATAAGTGCATTTCCCAAAATGTTGAACTTTTGTGAAACATTTTGTCCTCATTAGGTCTCAGCAACATTATATAGGTAATGGGCAGGAATTCTCTAGAGCTCAGCCTCAAGGTAAAGCAAGTTTAATTTGTATCGCACATTTTGGCAAAGAAACAATTGAAAATGCTTCAAATAAAACATCAAAAGCTTCTAGACAAAGTGCAAAAGAAACACTTTATCATGCCATTAAAGAGCTAGAGAACAGAAAATAGAATTAAAAACAAGACTAAGACAGGTATAAAATACGAAAATAAAAGTTACGGGATGGTGTTGGAAATAAAAAAATATTTGAATTAGTAAAAGTCTTCAGCCTTGAACTTAAGAGTTGCAGCAGACCTTCAGTTTTCTGGGAATTTGTTCCAGATATGTGGCCCATATAGACTAAATGCTGCTTCTCCACATTCATTCTTGATTCTGGGGACACAAAGCTGACCTGTCCCAGAAGACCTGAGAGGTCTCAGTGGTTCATAGTATAGCAGAAGATCAGGGCCCTGAATCGTTCAGTGCTTTATAAACCAGCAGTAATATTTTAAAGTGGATTTTCTTACAGACAGGAAGCCAGTGTAAAGACCTAAGTTATTTTGTTGGTGAAACCTTGTGAGTTGTAATGGAGCCTAATTTTGTGATGTTACCTTTGTTGCTGTTGTTCCTGGCTTCATGTGAGCAGACGAAATCTCTGCTAGCAGCTAGGCTACTTCATACAATGTAAAATGCCATAGGCTTATGCTAATGACATTATTAGCTAGTTGTATTTGTGGGGAAAATGTATCCAGCAAAGGACAAGTGCTTTGTCTGCTAATCCTGCGAGTTATAGTGAAGCCAGTTTGTGTACTTGTTATTAAAACTGTCTCTACTAAGCCATGTTTAATGTGTGTTTTGAATTTTACATTACTTCACAGAAACCTCACCAGTGTTTTGGAGGTGTAACTGCAGAGTGACTTAGACAGACCAGCCCACAAATAGAAATGCTCACAACAGCGTAGGCCACGTGCATAATCTATGGCTAAGGCTCTGCACAGAGCTGACCCACAAGTATAAATCTACTTTTAAGCCCTGTGCATACTCCACAAGAACAGAGAAATTTGTTCTTTTTCTCGAGGTGGCAAGAACAAAGCTCGTTCTGGCCAGGACATTTCATACTTCTCGAGAAACTCAAGTGCAGAACTCCTGGGAAGACCTCATAGGCCCCTCCCACTGCTACATACGTCACACACGCTAAGCATTGTGGAAATCTGACAGAACAACAAAAACAATGGCAGAGATAGCAGTTTTTGAGTTGATGGAGGAGGAGGAGGAGGAGGAGGAGGAAAACAACATGTTTGAAGCAGAGGAGGAGAAATATTTGTTTGAATATGCCAATTGCAGAGGAGGTGGAAAAAAGTAGTGAAAGTAGGTGGCATGTTTGACCACTCAATACGACCAGAGTTGAGCAGGGCGAGTACAGTGTCTTGGTTCAACAGATGCGGGAAATGGACGACGAGAGGCACTTCTCTTATTTCAGGATGTCAGCCAGTCGTTTTGATGACCTTGTCCATCAGATCACGCCGTTCATTCAGCATGCACCCACACACAGGATCTCTACCCAGGAGAGATTAGCGGTCACACTGCGAATATTAGCTTCTGGGAGCTGTTCAACCTTCTGTGCCAGAACCTCCCAGAATGCAACACTTCCGCTTTTCCGCATTAACCATGCCCACTTCTATTTTCTGACCAATCACACAATAGTTCTCCGACACCACAAGAGGAAAAAGTTCTGCCCAAGCAGCAAGAACTCCCAAACCAGGGCTGCAAGAAAAGAATGACATCATTCTTTTCTCGCAGCCCTGCGAGAGAGAACAAATTTCTCTGTTCTTGTGGAGTATGTGAGTTTGACAGTTATGAAACAATTTAAGAGTTTTACCAGTAGAACGTGTTGCATCATTATGCTGTCAAGCAGTGGGATTGCTTTTTGTTTAGTGTATAGCTTCCCATAATGCAATATATCTGACTGTAAATATGCTTAATCTAGCTCTAACTGAGCCTAGACCAGGGGTCTGCAACCTTTGCCATTAAAAGAGCCATTTTTGACCAAAAATAATTTGAAAAAATCTGTGTGGAGCCGCAAAACATGTTTGAGCCTTATAATCAAGGTAAATAGCCTATTAAGTCTAAATTAGCGTATACTTATGGTCTAAATAAGCATTTGTTAATATGTTTTACCACAAGGTGGACACTGT
>NC_065509.1:4239890-4264088 GCF_006386435.1 Epinephelus moara | reverse complement strand
CTGGAGAAGAAGCTGAGTTAGTGACATGCAGTACAGCCGAGTTAGCAAGATGCAGTAACAGGACTTGAGTGTTAGCAAAGGAGAGAGAGAGAGAGAGAGAGAGAAGGAGAGAAGGTGCTCGGTGTAGTATAGGAGGTCCCCCAGCAGACTAGGCCTAAATCAGCCTAACTAGGGGCTGGTACAAGGCAAGCCTGAGCCAGCCCTAACTAAGCTTTACCAAAAAGGAAAGTCTTGAGTCTAGTCTTAAATGTGGAGCCGGTGTCTGCCTCCCGGACCGCAACAGGAAGATGATACCACAGGAGAGGAGCCTGATAGCTGAAGGCTCTGGCTCATGATCTACTTTTTGAGACTTTAGGGACCACGAGTAACCCTGCGTTCTCAGAGCGCAGTGTGCTGGTGGGATAATATGGCACTATGAGCTCTCTAAGATATGACGGAGCCTGACCATTTTAAGCTTATAAAGATACAAATTCAGAGTACGGGCCAGGAGCACGGTATACTATAATAAATAAAAGTGGTTGCAAGGTTTTCCAGGTCGGATGTAAAAGACTAAGAACGAGGCTTTCAAAGGAATTATAATCTAGTTTAGGTTTAGGGCTGATTAGCAGACTAGAGTTAAAAATGGCTGCAACTCCCCCTCCTCGACCGCTGCCTCGAGGAATGTGGGTATTATTATGACTGGGAGGAGTGGATTCATTTAGACTGACATATTCATCGTGACACAGCCAGGTTTCAGTAAGGCTGAGTAAATCAATATGATCATCTGATATTAATCTGTTTACGAACACTGCTTTAGATGATAGAGACCTGATATTTAACAGTCCGCATTTAATTCTCCTCTTTTGTCTTTCTGTCACAGAAGAGGTTTTAATTTTTATTGTTATTAGGTTGTTATGCACAACTCCTCTTTGTTTAATTTTAGATTTAGATCATTTAGGTGTTCGGGGGACAGACACCATTTGTATAAAACTATGGGTGGGTAAAGTTAAAGTTCCACTGATTGTGGACACACAATGAGTGTCTCCGCATTTGACCCATCCCCTGAGGGAGCGGTGAGCAGCAGCGGGGCCGCGCTCGGGAATCATGTGGTGATCTAACCCCCCAATTTCGAACCCCTGATGCTGAGTGCCAAGCAGGGAGGCAATGGGTCCCATTTTTATAGTCTTTGGTATGACCCGGCTGGGGATCGAACCCACAACCTCTCAGTCTCAGGGCGGACACTCTACCACTAGGCCACTGAGCTGGTAACTGCACTACAAGCTCAGAGAAGCGTGTAGGACTGCGACTCTCATTCCTTGTCTCAATTCTGGGTTGTCAGGGTTTTGAATTACTAATAAACATGACCAGGTTTCTAGATATGAGAGCAGCTCTATCCAAAGTGGGATGAATGCCGTCTCTCCTAATAAGACCAGGTTTTCCCCAGAAAGTTTGCCAATGACTAACGTTGTTGTTTGTTGGACACCACCTGGACAGCCAGTGATTAAATGATGACATGCAGCTAAACATCTCATCAGTTGTCCGATTTTGGAGGGGTCCAGAGAAAACTACGGAGTCCGACATAGTTTTAGCAAATTCACACACCCAGGCAACATTAATTTTTGTGACCTCCGATTGGTGTAACCGGGTGTCATTGCCGCCGATGTGAATAACAATCTTATTAAATCTACATTTAGCCCTAGCCAGCAGTTTTACATTTGACCTAATGTCACCCACTCTGGCCCCAGGAATACATTTGACTATGGCCGCTGGTGTTGCTAACTTAACGTTTCTCAAAATAGAGCTGCCAATGACCAGCACTTAGTCAACCAACCGGCATCAGACACCAAGGAAAAAAGATGTCCTTTCACGTCAGCATGATATGCAACAGGTAGCCGTTATTGTTTAATGGCAATTTAACGACATTGATTGGAAACTGATTCTAGGAGTATGGGCTGTAAAAAATCAGCCCATTTAGATAAATCCTGCGTTTTTGTGACTATTTTAGTGCTGTTGTAACTAATATTTTAATATTTTCTTTAATTTAATAATTTTTTTGTCTTTATTGTAAAAGATAGGCAGGGCTTAGCCCTGCTAGCCCATTTATACCAGCCGTCTCTGTATATATTAAAAATGAATGTGCCACCTCTCTTGATGCAGCGGCTCTACCACACCCCTAGGTGGCACACGAGACGTTATACCTTTTCAGTGTTGAGTAGTGTTAGAAGAAGAATATGCAGACTTGCAGTAGCGCACAACAACAAGGTTAAAGTTTAATAGAGCACAGGAAACATACGTCTGTAAGTACAAATATATTGCTCTGAGTTTATTTGCTTATGTTATGTAGAGTAGATCACTTGCACTATATTGTTTGCCATTGTAATGCCGTTGCGGAGCAGATGCTAATTTCTGTTAGCGCATCTAAGAAGATTTCCATTATATGTTAGCATTATGCTAGCAGACCATGCGCTAATTGTTTTTTCCACATTTGTGGCACTCATGCCAGCTATATTTTGAGTTAACCTCTGTCTTCTTTTTATTAAGTAAAGGAGCTCCGGGTCATGTTCACTTGATGACGATTAGCCTAAATCACGGAGCAGTCTGCTTCTCCTCCAAGTGCTACATGTAGAAGCTTCAGTGTTGCTTGGCTATCACTTGTGCCTTGTAACCAATCAGTGTAACCAATCAGTGGGGGCTGTAGGCAGGACATTGTTACACAGAGTGGGGACTTCAGGTATAGAGATGGCTACATCAGAGCCAGAGGAGCACGTTTTAAAATAAACATATTTTATTGGTTATCGGTGAAAAAATGGCCTAAAATACATAGAAAAATATCTGGGGAAAGAATCGATTTTTAGAATCGCCCGAGAAAAAAAATCACGATTAATATAAAAATCGTTTTTTTCCCACCGAGTGCCATCAAGTGCCAAGGCTCCAAAAGTTGTCACAGCGCTTGGTGAATGAGCACCTCTGAATATTTGCAACTAAAAACAGCCTAGTTAAAATATTAAAATAATGTCAACTAGGAGCAACAGTTACAATTAATTAATACAATTAATAATTAATAATTAAATTACAATTTAAGTCTATAAACACAATGACTGAACAAACGTTACTATTTCTGTGTGCACGTTTTGTAAATAATAACAATAATAACATCGTAGATTAGCTGGGCTAACCGTTAGCTGTTAACGTTAGCTGTTAGAGGTGTCTGTAATAACCATAGACTGTAAATATAGACTAAAAATAAGGTAATAACTCAATAAACGGTCCGTGAATAAAATATTTTTTCCAGCAGATATCTTAGTTACATCATGATTGAGCTAGCAAAGCAGTTTTGTGTTGCTATGTGTGGTATTTATTCAGTTATGGGAAATCACGATGTCTAGAAAGCATCAGACTGCAGCTGACAGGGACAGCTAACAGCAGCAGCAAAGCTAACATCAGGACGTCATCTGCTAAAAGCCTCCCGTTGTTGGATATGACATGAAACTACTCCAGTTAGCTCAACCATGTTGTAACTAAGACATCCGCTGGAAAAAATATTTTTTTTCACGTTGACAAGACAGCGTTTTGGGTGGAGCGGTCGCTATGAACGCGGAGCTTGCTGTTTCTGTAGGTACACATTTCCTGGAGACACCTGCACGTCTCGGCCACGCCCCCTCCATTGTGATTGGCTAAAGCGCAGCATTACATTCTACAATGTAAATTGCAGAATCTGTCTTGAGAGATTACAATTACAGTGCACAACTGCAATGTTTGTCCAACACATTCTCATTCCAACTCGTCAAATATTGCTGCTCTGTCAGTGGACTTTTACATATAAATATGATGTGCTAGGTATCCTCCTGCATCTGTTGTTGATGTTCCAGGACAGCATGTCAGTTTATGCTAGTTACATACATTGTGTCTCTTCAAAATACACTTCTGTTGTCAAATGAACTGCATAGTTTCTGTTTGTTAGATGCATCCAGTCTTTTTCAAAATAAACTTACAATGTTGGTAAAACACCTTGGTTTTACATCTTGTAAGGGTTTGTTGGACCTATAGGGACTTTCCACTTCCTTATATCAGTTGTTGCCGGTGGCATTACAAACTGAAGTTGCCCAACAGGGATACAAACTGACACCACCAGGGGGTGTATGACATCACAGTGAAAGGTGCCTTAGTATCTGACACCAAAATCACTGACAATCTGGTCTGTCGATGTTTACTACTGCTGCCACGGCTACTTTTTGGGTAATGTTTTTCCAGTAACACTCCTTGATGAAGGTGCGTAGCAGTGCAGCGGCTTCTCAGCTACCGGTGACTGGCATACGTACTTACTTGGCAAAGTGTGTAGTGAGGTACAGTTTGACTGAACTTTTTGAAATGGCTATTCTCAACATAGTGATCAATCCAGAGCTAAAACAGAGGAAACGAACGAGGATTCGTAAAACGAGGATTTGTATTGGCGTCGCTTTTCCTCGGTGGAAAGCCCTGAAGGAAGAAATTGGGCTGAGGGCAGACACGGATGTTGCCTTGCTGCTGTTGGATAAGTAAGTGACTTGGTTTATAATTATATTATGAGTAGTATGTGTTGCTGTTACATGTACTGGACCTAGTACTTTATTATTTTCTTGAAAATGGTGCTATGAACGTAATGTAATGTTAGCAGCCTGGTGTTCGGCACGTTGTGTAGCGTTGTGTACACGGTGTGTGGCGAGTGTTACTCTGTGTACGGTGTGTGGCGACTGGCGAGTGTTACCCTGTGTACGGTGTGGCGACTGGCAAGTGTTACTCTGTGTACAGTGTGTGGCAAGTGTTACTCTGTGTACACGGTGTGTGGCCACTGGCGAGTGTTACTCTGTGTATGGTGTGTGGCGACTGGCGAGTGTTACTCTGTGTACACGGTGTGTGGCGAGTGTTACTCTGTGTATGGTGTGTGGCGACTGGTGAGTGTTACTCTGTGTACACGGTGTGTGGCGAGTGTTACTCTGTGTATGGTGTGTGGCGACTGGCGAGTGTTACTCTGTGTACACGGTGTGTGGCGAGTGTTACTCTGTGTACATGGAAGTGCCGCTGGCTAATTAGTTGTAATAACGCATTATCCGCTGGGAGGCGACAGAAGTTACGCACTATAGCTTTAATCCTTGCTTAAATATTTTGTTGATACACCTCTGGTATTTTGGAGCATAAATGCCTCTGCATGCTTGTGGCATGTGTGCCATTTATGGAAGACTGGGCCACAGTGTCTTGCACTAGTATACACAAAACTTAATGATTTGCATGACTTTCCACTGACTTCCACACTGTTTAGTGTCACTCAAACCAACCACAGTCAGGGGTCACTTTGCCTGCAGATCAGTCACGACAAAATGGAAATAAAGTGCAATCTATTAGCCAATAAAGGAGCTCTCATTTTCAACTTGGAGGAAATCCACCTCCTGCCTTGATTTCATTGAAATTAAACTAAACCCTAGCCTGTAATATGCCCTGACACACACACACACACACACACACACACACTCACTCACAAAACATAACAGCCACACTGGAGTATCTAATTTTGTTGAGAGGATGACTGACAGGCTCCATCATCAGCATGATAGGCCCCTGACAGCATGTCAGACACAGCTGAAATGACCCGCCCTGGGTAAATGATAATATGCTAATAATACCCTTCCAAAATAAGAGACAATTTAGGGGACAAAATGGAGCAACAGAGACAAATGATTCACTGACAGACACAGCAGCTGTGTTTCCAACCCACCAAAGTTTCAGAGAGTTTTGGAAATGTCAGAAAAATAGAGCGGTAAACAGGGTGTTTTCTCCAGCTGGGTTGAAATTATTAGTGGGGAGGAAAGCGATTATAATTGTTGAGACTCAACTGTCATGGTTCTGTAGTGATCATGGTGTACAGATATTTTACAGACAACGTTTCAGTCAGTCTAAAGTCTTGTTGTTAGCTGTACAAGTCCTACATTTAAATAACAGGTGCGATCTCATTCGTAGTTCTGTGAACAATTCAGCCTCAAGCAAGCCTGACAATACCTGCACATTTCACTTTTGTTTTTAGATCTAAATGTGACTTTCTCAGTCAGTCCTGATACTTCATTACATCAGAATTTGCAACAAACTAAATGGATGCGAATGCACATACATAAGGGGGGAAGGTGACAAGGGGAAATAGAAACGCAGACAGAGTCTAAGTGTGTGTTTGAGTGTGCGTAACTGAGATAAGCATTACAGAACCCAGTTAACCTTTTGAATAAAGACAAAAAAGGGGATTTTAGTCTAATGTGGAAAGGTTTATTGGCACAAAAACTTAACAGAATATTTCAAAACAAAACTTAAGGGAAAGATTTGTACTGGCTACCAAAAGACACACACACACACACACACATACACACACACAGCAAACCAAAGGGAGGTGAATGTGCACATACCATCACTGTACTGGGGGAGGAAGGCCTCGGCAGGCAAAAACTGTATTTTGAAGAATTGTGAATAAAAATGGGAAATTCAAAGCAGAGAGAGAAAATGCATATTAGTTTTAGTCACATATTTGTCATTTTTATCCCTAATAGTTGTAGTTGAAGAAAAGACGTTACATTTTAGTGATACATTCACTGTCATTATCACTTTTAAATCCTATCTCAAGACTGCTTTTGGGTCTCCTCAGTTGTTATTACTTCAAGATCATTTTTTAAAATATTATTTGACTGTGACACTTATTTAATTGTATTTTTGATTTCTCTGTAAAGCACTATGGTCAACATTTGCTGTTTTTAAATGCGCTCAATGAATTCTCTTGATTTTTCACCACAGTGTGTCAACTTCACTTTGGCATCACACATAAATCTGCAGAACTGTCTGACAGAAATGTCATTTTTGAGACTATATTCTGCACAGACATGAAGACAAAGGGAGAAAGTAAAGAGTAAGTGGGGACAACAGCCAAAAAGGTGAGAAACCAAAATACAAGGAAAGGAAACAAGAGCCAAGAGAAGGGGTAATAGAGGAGGGAAAACCAGAGGAACAGTCTCAGAAAAGAAGGGGAAGAAAGACCCAAGAAAAGGAGACAGGAGAGAGGAAGAAAGAGTTGTGTTTTATCACCCTAGAGGCAGCAGCTTTCCTCAGATAAGAGACAGAAAACAAGCAGCAACTGGTAATTGTTTTGCGCGAGCAAGTCCCAAAGGCTTGATGGCGAGAAATCAGCATAAAAAGATAATTAAAAAGTTACTGTGAATGGCTGAGCCACTCAGCCTGTTTATTTGTGTGATAGCGGGAGTGAGAAAGTAACAGAGATTGAGGGAGAGAAAAAAATAGCAGTCATGCCCCGGGCGAAACATATGGAGGCCATGTTACTCAAAGTCCATGCAGTCAGATGATGGGGGTTTCAAATCTGCTGTAGCTGCAGAGCAGAAAAATCCGACTACGTTTAAGAGGAATGAGAGTTTCACTCAACAGAATCTCAGACATGCTCAATGAACCTGAAGAACCTACGGTGGCATGCATACGTTTGGGCACCCCAGGTCAAAATTTCGTTTCCTGTGAGTAGTTACTTAAGTACAAGATGAACTGATCTCTAAATGGCATGAAGTTAAAGATGACACATTTTTTCAATAGTTTAAGCAAGATTACTTTTTAATTTCAATCTTTACAGTTTCAAAATGACTAAAAAGGAAAAGGGCCTGGAGCAAAAGTTTGGGCACCCTGCATGGTCACTGCTTAGTAGTGCCCCCTTTGGCAAGTATCACAGTTTCTAAATGCTTCTTGTTTGTTCTTCCTGCAAAAGGCTTATAGCTCTGTGACATTCTTGGGCTGTCTTGCATGCAATGCTTTTTTGAGGTCTGCATGCATTTGTTATTTATTTTGTATCCACTACTGATGTGGCTTATATTACAGCTTGTTTGGCGTTCACTTCCTGCCGAACTACCTTCATTTCATTACTACTTAAGTTTTTGGAGTCAGTCCTCTTTAGGCTTTCATTTGGACATTCTTGACTTAACAAATTCAACTATTCTGATCAGGCCACGTCCACACCAATATGTTCATTTAATTTAATTTTAATGAATTTTATTTTAATTCATTTTAAAATGGCATCTAAAAATGAGAAATCTCCATACACAGAAGCATTTTAGCACCATTTCAATATTAATCGTTGTCAATCCTAAAACGCCTGGAAAGGCATATCACATGAATATCTCATACACTGGGCATGTGACTGTAAATAGAAGGCAGATCCCCTTTACTGCATTTGGTCGCTTAGTTACAGAAAATACTGTGGAGATGGTAAAAACTCCGACCAGAGATGTCATTGCTTGTACCGATGGTGAGGTGAAAGTAACACAAGTAAAGACCCCTTCACACTTGACAACATAAAAATTCTCAATAGGCCCATTTTTTCCTGTTGGAATCTTTAATAATGCTGTAACTCACAGGAAGTAAACAGGGACCAGAGCTGTGGACGTACTTCAGCGACAGAACAGCAGTGAAAAGATCTATGAGGCAGGATGGAAAACAGATTGGAAGTCCTTACAAAGCAAATACTGTGACATCAGAGCTGTACTGGGAGCATCATCCATTGCCACAGGAAGTCATGGCAATGACAAAGGGGATCAACTGGCACGTGCTTTCAACTTGCAGGGACAATGGAATTCATCATTATATGAACACAGGTGCAACTTTTCTTAAGACCATTCTTAAAAACAAATTTAAGAAAAAACATAATAAGATATTGGTGACTAAGGTCCAATGTTTCTATCTTTCTCAAAGAAAAAAGGGGAATGAGCATTTCCCAAAATGTTGAACTATTCCTTTAATGTAAAGTAGCTCTCTGCAGTCCATCTAGAGCTGCTGGTGAGATGGCCTTGAGCAAAAAAGTTACATCTGCAGACAGCAATAAGAGGCAGTATTTGTTTTGTGCACAGTTTTACTTAATAATGGGAAAACATACACATATGTCAGTCTGTGTGTGTGTGTGTGTGTGTGTGTGTGTGTGTGCGTGCGTGCGTGCGTGTGTGTGTTAGCTTGTGCCTGAACAGGGGCAGCCTTGACAAAACAGGCAAGATTGCTTGATAGGTGTTATTGCTTGGAGCTGTGATGTGAGTGTGTCCTGCGTAAAGCTCACATGTGGCTTTATACCCCCCCGCCACAACATCTCCTGCCTTAGCAGCTCCACATCCATTTCATTACAAGCACACACACTAAAATGGAGAAAAACGGAGAAAAACAACACTGCAGTAGTCAATTCTCTTCTTCTTTTGGTGGTATGTTATTAGATTTCTAGAACCCCACCACCACCATCACCACCAACAGCAGCATTCACATCTAATGATGCCTCTCAACACCTGTAATTGTGAACATAAACATTTGGGGAGAGGAGAAGAGAGAGGTATCTCCAGCTGCTCCTCTTCTTCTCCCCTCATCAATATGTTTGTGCCATAGTTTCTATGTACTATAGATCTATTATATTGATCACCAGCTAACTGGGCTAGCCTGTTGACATTTTGTTACCCCCCATGAGCAGTCAAAGAATCAAAAGAATGGACAGAAGAAAAAGAGAGAGAGAGAGAGAGAGAGAGAGAGAGAGAGAGAGAGAGAGAGAGAGAGAGAGAGAGAGAGCGCTAGGGTTATTTCTGTGGATGACCAGTGGAATCTTAATGGAAAATTATTGAAGTAATCTATAGTGTGTTGGTGACTATTAGGTGTAAGACTGATCAAATGTCTGCACATGCCTGGATATTTGAAGAATCCTGGTCTTGGACTTGTCGTTGTAATGTTTGAGCCGTTTTCTGAACTGCTGCTTTGATTTGGGATGGAGGGTTACATATTTGATGACGTCACTTGTTGAACCGTCTCACAGCACTCCCTTTTGTTTGATATTGCTTAATTCACTCTGCTTGGCACTCAGCTGCTTTGTCTCCCAAGAGAGATTACACTGAGTACACTCTGCTGCTCTGAGTGTGATTTTCTGAATAACCGCACTGTATGTTCCAACAGTGCTCCCAATTTATGAACGGCCCAGCTTGAGCCAGAGTGCGCTCCAGCACTCAGTGCGTGTATTTCAAAAGCTCTAATCAAGAACAAACTTAACATTTGTAGTTCCACTCCTGCTCTGACTCTACAAGCAGAAAAACACCAGTTCAGTGACATTCTGTCCATCAGTTTCATATTATAAAGTGTAATAAAAATTACAACCTCTAGGGTGCTCCAGTAGGAAACTGGGTGTTTAGTTTAGATTAGTTTGGAAATACAAGGTTTTTTTCTTAAGCCCCGTTTCCACCAAACATTTTCGGTATGGCACCTTCGGAACCGAAAGTACCCTTCAGACATGGTACCTAGACCCTAGCATTTCCACTGCAAACCGTACCTTTAAATGTGGACGGGGTTGTTGTCACTCACTGCTCCGTCCAGCTCTCACTGCATTTCCTCATTATCAGTGACACAGAGGAAAGTCTGCACCCCGTTTCTCGTCCACAGAATGAGGCTGCACGCCGACATTTTCAGAACAAAATAGCTCAAAACAAAACAGGCTGAGTCTCTCTCCATGGGATATTTAAAAATTGTGGGTCTGTGCATTTAGTCCTTCTCAGGAAAGCTCAGGGGTTTAGTGTTGCGTTGGCCTGACGCTACGTGAGGAGTGAGGATTAGAAAAAGCAATTCACATAACCCAGCCAAAATTAATACATGTAAACGCTTGAAGATCCACTCATTACTAAAAGTGTATGTATATAAAAACTTCAGTAATGGTCAAAGTTGTAATAAAGAATATTTAAGGTGTGTTGATTAAGTCATGTCATCAGCTTGTGCATTTAGTAACATTATGAGTTAATGTTCCTCTTTAAAAATCCCGGAAGTCGGCCTAGTGAATGATGTTATTTTTTCTCCAACTCCGGCTACTGCAAGAGGCAGCAAAACATCCTTACATTTTATAGTTACAGTCTACTAACGATATGAACAGTGGCTTTTGTCTCAAAACCAGCCACAACTCAGCCCTGAGCAGAGTGACCCTCCTCTATCAACAGACTGCAGTGTTCACAGCTCCACCTTTTAGTACCAGATCTGTGTACTAGGTACCCCCAACAGAGGGGGTCCCAAAAATGGTAACGGTTAGGAACGGTTCCATTGGTACCATCCACAACTTTTTGCAGTGGAAACAGAAAAAAAGTGTACCGAATTGAACCGTACTGTACCGTACTGCTCAGCGGAAACGGGACTATAGAGAGCAGTGCTGTGCTAGATGTCACAGTACCACTACTAGCCAAGCAGGTAATAGAAGCCCATTAGAAAACCAAACCTCAATGTGTCCCACCTCCAGAAGGCAACTGACTGTACACAGTAGATCTCTGAAGCACACACTCTACGGGGTGCATGTTTTTTTAATTCTCTTGATGTGAGAGGAAGTGATACTGATTTAGAACTTGAATCAGTGGGCCTTGAAGGTGCAGAGACAGACTATTAAAACCTGTTAAAACCGAAAGACTGGGGGACTTTGAGAGCGACTTTGCAAACACAGTGTGAAACAATGCACCGATCACGAAGAATATAGTGATGTTGCACATCAAATTAAACAGCAGAACCTGGGCTACAAGGCTGTATAAACCCTTTTTACATGCCCCAAACAGCTCAAACAACAACTAAATAAATAACAACAAATCAAACTCCATACAGCACCGAAATGCCGACCCACTCGGGGTCAACAACAACAACAGAAATCGTTTCGCCAAGCTATAGTTGTAAAATTTCTCTTACCTTTGTTGTTTTTGCCTTGAAAAGCTCATTCTGCTGTTAAATCACGGTACATTCTGGTAGACCAACATGTTGTGCTGCATTCAAATGAATCCGAGCGAACATGACGGGCTTTAGGTTCCGGGGATAAGCATAAAATTACCACTCACAGCAGCCGACATCTCCCCCACAACGGCGTTCTGCTGACTCTGATTGGCTTACAGTGCTGTCAATCTCGTTTTGGTGGGTATAGCGTCATTCTATTGGCTCTAATGAATCAAATGAGTGTCAATCACTCCAATCAACCAATCCGTTGCGGAGATAGAGCCTCCAAAGCGCAGAAGAGAAAATGTGTTTCACATGTAGCAGGTGTGTATTGGTCAGTTTGGAGTGGGAAATACATGAAAACAACAAAAAATGAAAGCTATAGGATTGTACATGACAAAAATCACATGCAAACATGGTGCTATTTTGGAGAGCTGAATTTTCTGTACTAAAACCTCTCTAATATTGTTCTGCTTCACTTTATCAGAATCAACCTTTGTAGAGTTAATGTTCACATATTGTACTATGATTTGATAGAGGTTTAGAGCTGCTGCTGCATCATTCCAAAGGGATACTCATCCTGAAAATGCTTTTTTGTTTAGGCAAACCTCAAAATGTTTCATTTGTGCTGTGTGCCATCTTCATTTACTCTTCACATATACTGATATTTACACATCTTAACAAATCTCACAAGTGTTCCCTTTACTATGACACCACAAATAGATTGTGGAGATATATTCATTTCATTATGAATATGTAATTTTCGAGCAGAGGCCTATAAAATAGACTTAGGGTTTAAATTAAGCACTCAATATGCTACACTGACAATTGAGTTTACCTCTTTGTTAGCATCTTATAGGAACATGCCTTCACTGAAGGACTTGGCCTAACCCTAAAATAGAGACCATCAAAGCCAAAGATCCAACCCTGTCACAAAAAAACCTACTGTGCACTCCAGTACCCACACTACTGTTACTACATGGTATGCTAGAAAAAAAGGGCAGCAGTCAACTGTTGCCTCTCAGCAGATTAAGAAACAGACTATTCAATGTTTTATATAGGGGTTTTACAGTGTTTCTAAACTGCACGCTCCTTTTGCCGAAAGCACCTAAGCGCACTGAATCCATCTGCAGCCCAAACAGCCGATGGGAATTCATCCCTGCCAGTGCGAGACAGCTGCATTTTTTCCAGCGTGCATTGTCTGAGGAGAACTTGACAGACTGACAGATGAACAGCAACGGTAGCTAGCAGCAGGTAAGTTATGAAGCTGTTGATGGTGGGAGTTCAGTTCGCTTGAATTTCCTCATACATTGGTGGTGTCTTTGACATATCTAGTTTTGTTAAAATAACATTAATCTTAATTGTTTGATGATTTTGTGTTTATTGTAGCATATGGCCCGCGGCATTGAGTACTGTGTGTTAAAGATAGCTAGCTAACATGCTTGCTAGCTTGTTAGTAACGTTAACGTTAGCTTACCAGCCAGCCTTGGTAACAGCCTGATATGGCAGCCAGTATACCAGCCAAGGTGTTAGCTAGCCGTTATAGACATAGAGTAACAAGCCTTGCTGGTTTAATTTAGTCAGAGATATTTAGCCAGTTACTCTATGTAAAGGTTTTACATGAGACGAACTAACTTATCTGCTGATAGAGGATTGAAAGCTTTAGACTAGCTAACGTTACCTAATGTTATTTTCATTAACTAGCTGTTCACTCATGTCTGTATGCACGGTCTATTATAGTGAATAGAGAATGCTGCAGATAATTACAGGAATAGCTTCACAGTTGGTAGGTAAGATACTAGTAAATTACAGTTACTGACTAGAGATGGAATGAAAGGTAAATTACATTTATTTCACGTTAATATCAGAATTACAGTACATATGAAACCTACAAATACATTTCGTAGCCTACAAATAGTTTATTAATATTAACTATTTTTTGTGTTTGTCTGTCATTTGTCTTTTACAGTGAAGAGAGAACAATGCAGTGGGGAGCAGAGAAGTGGAGAGAACTGAGGATACTGAATGAGTAGAGCAGTGGAAAGGATGCAGTGTCAGCCCTCCGTTATTAAGAGGTAGGTAAGGACCAGAGTTGGGTATAACGCGTTACAAAGTTACAAAGTAACGCGTTAGAGTACTTTGATTACTTTTTGCAGTAACGAGTAACCTAACGCGTTAGTTTGCTGCTTGAGTAATCAAAACTTAAGTACATTTTCAACCAAGACATCAGGTACTTCCGTTACTTTTAGAACGCTGGTTCTTCAGCTCCAAAACAGCAATGGCTGTTGTTTGGTTCTAATAACCGAGATAACGTTAAACCTATCAGTCTGAAAGAAGCCTACGTGGTCGGAGAAATCCTGCCGTTGTCTACGGTGGAGTCTAAATAGGTGGAGTAGGACTCGCTGACAGACATATTTCAGACTCAGGACTTGCATTATGCCTGGTACACGCTACACGCTGGTACTCACCAATTATCCCCGGTCATCTTTCACGGCATGTGGGATGTCATCGGGTTATTCTTGTCCTATTTTTATCACTTTTACTATTATTTGTGTCTGTTCATGTGCCAGCTGACATGTTGTTGTAGTCTAGGGTGACCATATTTTGATTTCCAAAAAAGAAGACACTCGGCCGGCCATGACATAGCCTACTTAAATGATACTCGCAGTTTACTCAAAGATGCCTTATCATTTTAATATATTTAAAATTTATATTTATGGATAGAAAATTCAGTTATATTACAAACTAATATCTCTCAAAGACAGAAATTCAGATAGGCCCCAATAGGGGACACATACACACACTAGAGTGTGGCGATCCGAGTCCGACGGTACCCGACGGGTCGGGCCAGGTTTGGTCAAAAATGTAGCTATAAATTGTATTTGGGTTCGGGTCGGATTTGGTCAGCTTTCACTGAAAATGTAGTGTAAAAATGAATTAAATCCTATTGTCTGTCCTGTTTATTGCTTAGGCATTGTTATTTACGTGACAACACCTGAACATAACACACACAGACACACATTGGCTGTTTGTTTCTACCTCTCTCCTCGCTGGAAGTCTCGGACCTCCAGCCGCCTGCCTCCGCCTTGATTAAACGCTGAAAATAAAATAAAAGAGGGAGACAGTTCATTCCTATTTTATCTTATTTTGTTTTATTTCTCCCTCTCCTCTCGCTGGAAGCGTCGGACCTCCCGCCTCCCGCTCCCGTCTCAAACACGGAGGTCTCCCTCTCCGCTGAGCACGCCCGGCCTGTTAAGTAGCCTGTAACCGTAACAACTGTGTGACACAAACTCAGTGCTTTGGTCATTAAATAATGTCGGGCTCGGTTCAGGTTCAGACAGAAATATGTGGCCCGTGCCGCACTCTAACACACACACACAAACACACGGAAAACCGGACATTATCGTCAGTTTATAAAAAAACCCCGGACGCCCCGGATGGGACGTGAAAAGTGGACATGTCCGGGCAAAAGAGGACGTTTGGTCAGCCTATATGTAGTCACCTAAAAGCGTCAGCAGATGGCAGGAGCTACATTTGAAGCGCCATATGTAAACTGTCAAGCTACTGTATCTTCCATAGGAAGTTTGACAGATGTTTCAGAATAAAAGCCTATTTAGAAAATGGAGGGATTCTCTCAGCCGAGGTTATAAGAATTTGAAACAAGTGTTGAGTTTGAAATGATGGTGCGATATGTTAACTTTACAAAGACAACGGAGCCGATAAAAAGTAAATAAACACACAGAGGGATTAATAAATAACAGACTGTCTATAATGTAGTTTGTTTCAAATGAAGCTGGGAGCCTCTGCAGTTGTGAGTAAAAGCTCACAAGTCAAAAATGTGTTTTATCTGAAAGAAACATGCAATGTTTACATCTAAGATCATAGAAAAATAGTCAACCAAGTGCAATGATGTCCTCCAAGATAATATTTGCCACTTTGTTTGCAGTAAACAAAGTTTGTTGTTGTTTTTCAGTTTCAGTTATATACTGGGGAGGCATTTTGGGCATTGGTGGGGGGGGCATGTGTCCCCCTCAATGTATATGGTGACTACGGCCCTGTCATGCATGCATAATTAGGCTACAGTTGTCTGGGTGCGCAAAGGTGAAGTGGCTGGTCTTGTCATACAAAGTTTGATGGAGTGTCAACTGGACAATATGGAGATATTTGCATCTTGAAAGCCGGACTACAAATGTGGATAGACAGGGAGAAACACACGCAAGCCTAAGACGTGGTAAGATATGATATTCCTCACTATATGAAGTGACTGATAACAAGATCTGTATAATGGATTGTAAAGAAATTCGTCAGGTTTTTATTTTGTAGACAATTAATCTGGATTTATAACATGATGGGATGACAGCACAATGATGTGTGTGGTATCAGTGGAAAGCTCTGCTCCTGCGCTTTCATGTGATATGCGTGGCATTTCTGTGCGGGCATTCACGAGTAATCCATCCAAGAGTAATGTGTGTGCAAAGCTGTATGAATGCTCTGTTATACATAATTTTAGTGTAACTTTATCATTTTTTTTCGCTGTGAAAACACTGGACTACCGACAAGTGCTTGGCCTTGTCGGAAAGCTACAATTCCGCTGTTTCACGTGAGCTATGAGGTCGCGGAGAAAATCAATAGAGAAGAACAGGTGTGAATTTGGACGCACTATGCATCGATCATAGGGTTAATTTGTAAAATTAGAAGTAGGGGAACACTTTTTTAAGCGGTGACATCTAGTGTTGTCACCGTACCAAAATTGGGACCCACGGTACGATACCAGTGAAAGTATCACGGTTCTGAGTAGTATCAGGATACCACGGCAAAAATGAGGCAGATGTGCCTTTTGTCATTTATAAAAAGATAAATCACTTTTCTATAATACATCAATGATATTTCAATGGAATAAATTACTTATTGACTTATTCATACTTCAAAAACAGCATCAAGAAGTGATTAATATAGGGGGGATCAAAATAAAATGAATAAATAAAATAAAAATCAGCCAGCCATCCTCCTCCCCTGACAAGTAAAGAACAGTCCCTTCATAAGTAAAGAACAGTCCCTAAAGTGCGGTGAGGTTTGTGGGCCGTTATCTGCCACAGAGAGAAATGTGAACGGCTCGTTCCTCCTCTGACACATCACATACCTGTGTGCCGCCATGGCTCAGTTGTCCAGGTACTACTGGGCAGTCATGACACCAAGAAGAGGAAATTACTGGACCTGGAGTTGGACTCGCCGGTAAGCCGTTATGTTGCGGCGCAGAGCACTATGAGCCTCCGCCGTATTTGACCGCCGTATCCTGTCTGTGACCCCCGTTCAACCCACAACCGGCAGGATTTGATTTTCCTTTCTGCTGCTGGTTGAAATCTGTACTCACACAGCGAGCTGAATGATTTAATTTGCGCGCACAAAACTATTTTTAGTCGCAAATGGGAGTAAAATGCTCGCACATAGAGCTCTGTGGAAAACAAATCACTTCCGACAAGTAAAAATAAATAAACAATAACTTTCACTGCTCAAAGATACTCACATGCCTGGAAAACAAACCACTACAGCAGCATATTGAGTGCCAGGTGGCCGGCGCGTGCCAGGACGGCGCATGGACACTCACCGTCTTGCAATTGGACTTTGAACTATCATATGTAGGCTACTGTGGAGTTTTACTACCGCGGTCTACCATTACCAGTATACCCTGCAACACTTGTGACATCAGCCAATACTGTATGTACTTTTTAGATGCGAAAAGTTCTAGACCCATGCAAATTAGTTCCGGAACGCACCAGGGCCTTTTCTGAAAAGATCCTGGTACGCTTTCCAGTATGTTCCGGCTCAAATTAAGCACTGCTTACGTCGAAAGACAATGTGTCACTAGTGAGTTTTTAGTCACAGAATAAGATTTTGCAAAGACTGGGGATCTTGCAGTCAGTATTTGAGAGACTGTTAGCTTCAAACAGAAAAAAACAGGTGGACAGAATTGCTGCAGCCCTCAAAATCCCCAGTGAGTACGCTATATGATTATAGCTAGCTAACTAACCACTTTCAAACAAGGTTGCTTGTAACCTAACATTATCTGCTAGAATGTTTGCAATAGCCCATGAGCCAACTGTACATTTCAGCCAAAGATTTCATACTTCACTTATAAAAATGTTTACATGATGTATTCTGAAGTCAGCAGGCTTCAGCTGAAACATACAGTTAGCTCAAAGGGTACGGTGACCAGATGTCCCCGATTTCCGGGGACAGCCCCCGATTTGGGTGACCTGTCCCTCGTAAAAGCTTTTCCCCGATTTTGACAACGAATGGGGGAAAAATGCGTGCAGACTCAAACACCAGTTATTACAGTAGTCCGTAAACGCATCGCCAGAGAAGACGACGTATGATGTACAGACGTTATCAGGAAGCACGACCAGACACAGCAGCATCAACAACAACAATCTAGAGGCAGCAAAAAGGAGAGAAGAGAAGACCAACGGCCACATTAAATGGTTTGTTGTGTATGAACTTATTTGTTTTGTGTGAGCTGGCAGTGGACTTGACTATGTGTGTGTGTGAAGTGAGGTAAAGTAGGCTAAGTATGATTGTAACATGCAGTGTGTCTGTTTAATCTGAACTGAAGACCTAACGTACAGTAACGTTATAAAAGTCAGTGAACATTAACATTATGTCACTGTTTTTATATCTGTCATTGGTGAAGCTGTAACGCTAGCGTGAGATTACCAGGTGATGACATTGTATGTGGCTCTGTTTTAGAAAAGGAGGAGATAGAAGACTGCTTTGGTAGCATAGGATTTTCCTGGAGGCATAGGGACCTGAGACTGTGTTAAAATAATAAATAAATAATAAGTAAATGGTTAATAGTTGTGTGTGTTAACTGCTGTATTTTGTGTCGGGCTGGCACCAGACACTGCTGTGTGGGTAACCAATGAATTTAGTAGTTATAAATGCAGACCATCTGATTAGATTATGCCCTATGTCACTGTTTTGTATGTCACTGTTGTTAGTGAAGGTGTAACTTGTTAAATGAGATTACCATGAGATGACAATATTATTATTATTATTATTGCACTTTATAAATGTAGGCTATTCTTTGATTTTAATAAAGTAGCATTTTGTTGATGTTGTTTAGCCTTGCTGATGCTGTTGCATGGGTGATACAGTTATTTTTATTGTATGAAAAAATCATATCTGCAGTAGAAAGTTGCATTTTAGAAATTTGGTTTGGTACATAGTGGTACATGGTCTGAAAGGTTTTGGAACCTCTGATGTAGGTCTAGCACATTTCAAACAGAGGCATTTACATAGAGCATATAAAAAAGAGCACAATGACTAAATTATATAAATATATTACCAAAACCGATGTTATTTCTTTAAGAAACTATTTACTTACTATTGGCTCTGTTCTTGCAGTTTTTCTCATGTTCTCCTCTGCTCTTATTCTACCCAGGCTCCTGAGGCGGAGGCTACGGAGGTGGATGAATGAGGGGATCACAGTGATGTCATCCCTTTTTTTGATTGCCACCTTTTGTGTCATAAATATCAGTTGAGGATTCAGTTATGAGTTGAAACCTTTGACCAAAAAAAATCCATCCTAACTCATGATGTCACTCATTTGTTTGATTGCAACCTTTTTTGTAATAAAAGCTGGTCAAAATACATGAAAAAGTACTTGTTTTATATTTCATAATGATAATATTTAATGATTTTTCACCGCCGCACTGAAAATGTCCCCGATTTTAATCTCAGAAATCTGGTCACCTTATCAAAGGGTACTAGCAAACATTCCAGTAGCTAACATTAGCTTGCAAGTAGCCCCTACAGTGGTTGGCTAGCTATGGCATAGCATACTTACTGGTGATTTCAGGGGCTGCAGCAAGATCTGTCCACTTCTTTCACTCTCCACCCTCTCACTCCACAACTTTCTCCTCCTTTTCTACAGTCTGAAACAAATGCAGTTAAATAAGCAAACTTAATCAGTTCAATCAATGGAGGAGAAAAACTGGAGGGAATGAGCAATAGCTAATCACAGCGCAGTTAGCAACCTCAGACGCAACCTGCAGCCGCACTTTTGAGAGCTGACACAGAAAAGGCACAAGAGTAGCACCCTGCACCTGACCTTGCGTTTTCCAGGCGGTTGAAGACGCGGCGTGTGTATGGCCTGTTACTCTTCCAGAATCATAGCAAATATTTCTTTGGAGAAATGCCACTGTGAGATACAAAATATGTCGATGGACTGGACCTAGATGTTACTCAATCTTTGTTATATTAAAATTTATATTTATATTTAGGCTATATTATGTATATTGTCTTTGTACTGTAGTTAATGTAGGTCAAAAAGGATTTGCAAGGGCTGTCGGTAGCATAGTGGATAGTGCCGGAGCCCCATGTATAGAGGTGACAGCTCGCTGCAGCGGTCGCGAGTTCGACTCCGAATCCTGTCCATTAAAGGCAAAACGCCCACCAAAAAAATCTTAATTAAAAAAGAAAAAAAGGATTTGCAAAACATTGCATTCGGTATAATATAATAACATCAGTTGATAGAAAGCCACAGGATAAAAATGAGTTTTACTAAGTGATTTGAAAGAGAGAGAAAGAGATCCTCATGCAGGGAGTTCCACAGATGAGAGGCCCGAACAACAAAGGGGTGGTCACCTTGAGTTACAAGTCCAGATCTACAAGTCAAGATCTCAAGCAGCCATCAGGCTCATAAGGAGGCATCAGATCACAAATATAAGCACAAGCCTTACCATTCAGGGCTTTTTAAACAAGCAGTAAAATCTTAAGATCAATTCTAGCACTCAAAGGTTACCACTGAGGGCCAGCAAGAATTGAAGGATGTGGTTGCTTCTCTTAGAAAACCCTGGCGGCAGCATTTTGTTTAAGTTGCAGCCTTTGGATGACTCACTCATTGATACCAGAATAAAGTGCGTTGCAAAAGTCACGTCTGGTAGAGATAAAAGCATGGATGACTTTTCTAGATCTGCAGATGAAAGGAATGACCTGATCTCAGTTAAATGTCTCAGTTGAACAAAGTATAACTGTTCACTGCTGAGCATCAAAGACAACTCTGAGTCAAGAAGTCCACCTGGGTCACAGGCCTCTTTCTGAACATTATTAGATAAGGCGCTTAGACTAGATGAGAGATTTTAATGCTGCCAGTGCTGAGGGGCCAGGAGGGCTCATTCAACTGCAGGAAATGTTCAGACATCCACTTCTTATTTTCAACAGGGCAGGACATAATAAAGGATACAGCAACAATGAATAAATGAATGGTTTGATGAGTATGTAAATTATATGAATCATATGCTATGGCTTTCAAATTCTCCAATCTCAACCAAAGTGAACAACTATGGCATATACTGGAATGATATGTTTGACAGTACTCTCAACTGCCATCTTTAAAAAATGAATTTAGCAAAAATAGTTTTCTTGTTACTGTGTCCAGAAATTGCAACTTAATCACCGAAAAAAACAACAACACAAAACTGTGTAAGCAACCAGACAATTTTTCAGCACATCAAACTGACAGGATACACAGTTTCAGCCATATATCTGGGCATGTGTGTTTTTCTGTGTCAATTCTGTCCTTGCAAAAGCAGTGCTGGATTAAGAGACAAGTATGGTCAAAGCCTTATAGTGCACAAAGCTTTCGACTAATACCTGATGACACACACACACACACACACACACACACACACACAGACATTCACTGAAAAATTTCTTTCATTCCCAAGCTGCTCTTCCATCCCTGTCAGTCTTCTGACACTGCAGTGTTCCACATGGCAGAGCAGAGTACAGCCCACATCTCTACAAATGTACCATTCGCTTTAAACACACTGTCTGTCGAGCTCTCAATCATGTAGATCCCTGCAATATGTAAAAGCACATCTCTGCACTGTGTGCTGTATATACACTGAAGATGTCTACTGTCTGGTTTGATGTAAGACACTGCTTGACATTTACTCACATGTGGTGTCAGACAGCTGGGTAAAGGACCGTGCCATTTTTTAGCTGATTTACCACCACTCACATGTACATGACATTATTCCTGACCATCTACGACCTACCCTCTACCCTGCAGGGAGCCATTAGGTTCCATTTGTAGCTACTACAGTGAGCTTGTAGAGACTTGAAACAGTGGTACTGTAGGAAATCCGTTACAATGAACAACATAGTTAGGGATGCACAATATGGTCAACTGATAACAATAACTGATCATTTCCTGCTTCAATTTTTGAGTTAATTTGACTAAAATTTATAAAGCCCATTTTGCCCAATTAGTTTAAGGCCAATAAACAACACTACACTTGTACACTTAATATTGTGGTGTTTTGGGTTAAATGGATGGAGTTTCCCAGCATGCCGTAAGACAATTTCACAATGGTTCGAATGGGTTACAGTTACTGTTGTGGTCTTATACACAGTTAGTGACCTCCAGCCTGTGTGGATATTAGAGTGTCTAACATAAAGTTGTGCTGAGGTGAAATGAAGAGCACTTTCTGGTTCAGAAGTCATCGATTTTTCTTATTCTTGTAATCGGGAAACCAAAGCTCACCACAATTTCAATGAAATAAAAAAAGAAATTGTTGCAAAATGAGTACTTAATGTTCCTGTGTTCATATGACATAGACTTAAATGCTCAAACAACAAAACAAAATAAAAAAGTTATGTTAAACTAAAATTCCTGTCAGACAAGGGTCATGTGACACATTCATGTTATGTTTGGTGTACTCAAAACTTTTATGTTATTGTATTGTACTAAACTAAAAGTTTTGAGCGCAAGCTGTTTCCAAAAGAAAGTTTAAGCTGAGTGACCGAATTGGGGTTTACAGTGTACATGAACATATTAAATACAAGGGTGTGAAAGTAAAATGACTTTTAATTGGAGCGGCAGTAGCTCAGTCCATAGGGACTTGGGTTGGGAACCGGAGGGTCGCCTGTTCAAGTCCCCGTCCGGACCAAAAATATGGAGCGTGGACTGGTAGCTGGAGAGGTGCCAGTTCACCTCCTGGGCACTGCCGAGGTGCCCCTGAGCAAGGCACCGAACCCCCCAACCGCTCAGAGCGCCTGTCATGGGCAGCCCACTCTGACATCTCTCCACTTAGTGCATGTATAGGTCCAGTTTGTGCATGTGTGTGTTCGGACCTGTGTGTAATTGATAACAGAGTGAAAAATTGAATTTCCCCTCAGGGATTAATAAAGTATATAAAAAAAAATAAAAAAAATTGGTCTTAAATTTATAGCTAACTGTAAAATCAAAATACAAACTAAACAAAATAAAATTATAAAAAAAAATAGGGCTGTCAAAGTAACGAGTTAATTTAGGTTTATTAATCACAGAAAAAAAACAACACTGATTAATCACGTTTCGTGGTGCCCTTTGACCCCGTGCATGATTAAAGGCCACAGTGGCTTTGTCACATGATGGAGGCAGACGAGATTACGCTGCTTGGCCCCATGAATGGAACATTTACATTTAAAAAATGCCCAGATGGGACTGTTGACAGGAGCACAGTTATCTGCAGTTTCGATGTCATTTTCATGCCATCAAAGTACTGCAAGCCTGAAATATCACATCAATGCAAAACATTTAGCAGGGAACCGAGAGGTCATGCTAGCACAGCCTTTGATGCTAGGGCTTGCAGCCAGCCTTGTCAAGCCACACCCGACCAGGCATTCAGACACAAACTGAGTAAGTCTACCTGTGACAGACAAATTAACTTCCTTGCAAAATGGATTGCAGAGGACTGCAGACCAGTTTTGTTGGTAGAGGACAGGGGGACAATTGACCCTTTGCTAAGTCCCGCTCCCGGAAGCAGACTGGCCAATCATAACGTAGCATCGGGCCGGCTCACACCAGGGTCCAACAACAATACAGCTGTGCTCCATTGACTCTAATGCAGTTGTTTCAGATTTCCTTTTTGGTGTGAATTTGTTGGGGCTGTTTAAAGGCTCTGCGATGGATGTGAGCCACTACTACTGTGTTAGCTTGTACTAATGCGCTGAGTTTAACCTGTGTAACAGCTGGGGAAACTGGCAGTTGGGGATCACACCCTCAGCACAATCATGTTGTCTTTCTCTGAAACTGTGAAAGACTTCCACACCAAGAATACCATGTTTGGCTCTCTAATCAGTGTGCTGTGCTTTTTCTTCTTCTCCTTCTCCTTCTTCTTCTTCTTCTTCTTCTCCTCCTCTGTGTTTATTTGCAGCTCACAAACCAACTGTAAAGGGGTGTACCACCACCTACTATAACATGTGCAGATGCTGCCCTCGTTAAAGGATAACTTCGGTATTTTTCAACCTGGGCTCTATTTCCCCATGTGTATGTGTGCGTATGATTCATGGGTACCACTCGTTCTAAAATTGGTTCAGTATTGAGGCGCGAAACGAGCTAAAACGGTAACGGAGGCAAATGCGTCCGGTATAAAAGTGCTTTTTTTCACCACTGACCGGTTCAGATCGCCAGTGCTA
>NC_065509.1:4218464-4239509 GCF_006386435.1 Epinephelus moara | reverse complement strand
ATGCTATTTACAGAGATAGCACTGGCGATCTGAACTGGTCAGTGGCGAAAAAACACACACTTCATACACACATACTCACTTACAGTACCCAGCAGGGCAGCCCTCCCCCTCTCTGCTCCAACACTGACTGACAGCTGACTCCACTCATAGCACTGGCGATCTGAACCGGTCAGTGGCGAAAAAAAACACTTTTAATGCACAAACTTATACGGGACGCATTTGCCCCCATTGCCAATTTAGCTCGCTTCGCGGATCCGGTTGCATCCGCCTCCCTCAATACTGAACCAATTTTAGAACGAGTTGTACCCATGAATCTTACGCACACATACACATGGGGAAATAGGGCCCAGGTTGAAAAATACCGAAGTTGTCCTTTAAGTCAATGGAAGCAGTCTGGCTTTGTATTATCTGTGCTATTCATAAGCTAAAATTTCATAATTTGAATAATACAAAAAAAGTCAAATTATTGGCTGATAATTTAACTGTCATTGTCATCATTTTATTTTTGTGAAACAAAAGACCTTCTTTCTTGCATGGTAAAATACCTTTACAACATCACAAAAGCATAAAAGTAAGGATTAATGACTTCTAAGTTCAA
This sequence comes from Epinephelus moara, assembly GCF_006386435.1. Taxonomy (NCBI): domain Eukaryota; kingdom Metazoa; phylum Chordata; class Actinopteri; order Perciformes; family Serranidae; genus Epinephelus; species Epinephelus moara. The sequence goes on along the minus strand of NC_065509.1, from coordinate 4,238,911 downwards.
ATTTTGTTTCATTTTCTGTAAGGGTCATAGCAAAGGGTCACAACTAAACAGGTGAGAAGGGGAAACCTGGCTTACTGAGATCATATGCCAGTTTTACCAACTAACCCTGCATCAACCAGCGATGGGGCCCACATATTTTGCGTGGATGAGCAAATATTACTTTGTGATGTAACCACCGCTTTGTTGGGACTCTTAACCACCATGTTATGTATACTGGGAGGTTGCAAAGGTGATTTGGAGCAGGTGGGTGTAGAAATTAGGTGATGACAAGAGGTGGGAAATGATGAGGCCACCGCGGGGTCACAGGGGAGGGAATGATGTGTAAATTTGTGGCTGGGTGTCAAATAAGAGAAGTTGAAGGAGCATGAATTGGCTGTTACCATGCAGACATTCTTCATGTATAGCAAATTTTCAAACCAATATAGGCAAATGTAATCAATAACAGATTAGTCAGGAACCCTTCCGTCAAATATTTAACCAGTTATTGCAACAAATGGAAATACAGTTATGTTTGGCGCTGAGAGCTTCACTCTTGAGGTGCTCCCTGGATTAAGGAAGCAGCATGCTATGCCAAAACAGGGAGTGTGATGCAGATAACCTCCAAGTATACAAGAGTGGGCTTAAGCAAAATATTAAATACCATTTTGACCTAAGAGCCACGTTCGGACTCTGAATTAGAGAGGTGGAGCCTGGTGTGGTAGAGGTAAAGCTTTGCCACAGCAGCGGTGTGTGGCAGCATTAGTGTAGCAGGGATCATTGAGTAGAAAGCCATATTTAAATGGACCGCCTTGTGTGGGAATGGGCTATGAGTGGTGTGTGACTGATTAGAAACAATGATCCAGTCACCTTGCGGTTGAATCCAAACAGGGAACCTCCCTCTTTATTCAATGGTCCAGTCCATTTTTTATGTGTCAATGATGACAATCCCATGAAGAAGAATCTGTTTAAAAAAAATACACGACATGGCAAAATAAAAGTCTCAGTCTAACCTGTGTTTGTTGCTTTTCAATTGTCAGTTTTCAGGGCTTGATCAGCTGTTCACTTAAGTCAGTCTGAGGTACAGTATTTTAAATTGTAACAGCTCCACTGTCCTTTAAATATTTCAGTTTCATCAGAATTTATGAAACGTTCACATAATTACTTGAAATTCCAATAGTAATTTATGAAGTCTACCTGCATATTACCAATATGTATTTGTTTAGTAATTATAATTACCAGGTAAATTGTCTACCAACATGAAACTGCAACCAAATAGTGTGGATTAAAAAAAGTTAACAATAGTTCTATAAAGATACATAAATGAAGTGATGTAACCTATTTATTTCTCCTAAATCTAAATAAAACAGCTAATAACTAGACTAAAAGCCCAGATGCTGACATCACCAGTAATGTCTCAGTAATTAGCTCAATTTTTGTATGGAAAAAAAAATGTGCTAAATATACACATAATTGTGTAACAAATGCTTGTATTAGGCAGCACAGTGGTACAGTGCATTGTTGCTTTCACATCAAGAGTGTTCCTGGTTCCAATCTGGGATAGGGGTTCGAACCCTGGGGTGGAGGACCCCTTCTGTGTGGAGTTTGCATGTTCTCCTCATGTCAAGGTGGGTTTTCTACAACTACTCTGGCTTCCTTCCACAGTCCAAAGATATGCACATTAAGTTAATTGTTAGGTTTAGGCACAAAAAACACTTGGTCATGGTGAGAATCAAGATCATGTTTTTGGCTTAAAATGTTCTTCTGTTCATTACCCTCCTTAATCTCAGTCTTGACTCTGTCTTTATTCATGTATTCTTAAAAACATAATTTCAAAGCATTAAACATAAAGGAGTACTTTGCTTAGCCTGTGGCCCCCATGACCCGGCCACAGATAAGCCGATGAAAAAGGATGGATGGGTGGATAAACATAAAGGTTTTAGAGCCATAAAGCTGTGGCCGTTTTGGTTTCACATGTACTCCAAAAGAGTGAAGACTCCAGAGTTGTAATATACCACAGCAAACACTCGACTCACTTAAAGTTTCCCTCTGCTGTAGTAATCCTGCAGCAGTGACATTCCTAATGGCCTCGCATTTCTTCCCACTGTCATGCTGAGAGAAACATTTCCCCGTGGATGGTTTTAATGTTAGTCTCTTCAACAGCTGGGGAGGCCGACAAGTCAATTATATTTCAAGTCGTTGAAGCAGCGATTCTCTTATCAGTGACCTGTCAGCTTTGATCTAATGGTGCTGGTGTTTGATTAACAGGTCCGTGTAATGCTGTTGACATCTGAAGTGAAGCTCACCACACCTCCGAGCTCCATCAGTCTGACGCCATGCCACCTCAAAGCAAAACAGGTGAAGACGTCTGGATGGGCATCATTTGGCAGATTGTGTGTGTGCGTGTGTGTCTGTGTATGTGTTCAAGCGCACAATGGTGGAGAAATCTAAATTAGCCCCCACATTTAGTGAAGTCACGCTCCTGTATTTTTATTCTTCTTTCGCACCCATTTCCTCACCAGCTTGGAATGTCCAATTTCCTCTGCACTGCAATTCTTGTCACCACCAACTCTTCTGTTAACAGCTCTGAACAGGTCAATATTTGTGCTATCCTCCACCAGTTTCAACCAGTTTTTCTGAAAAAGTGAGACATGTTCATGGTGTTTATGATAAGATAAGGTAAGCTAGAACTTTCTTGAACTGTTTATCCAGCACAGAAGATCTATACAATGAGCACAGTTTCATGGTGGACACCCAAGATTTGTCACCAATTCAGTATCTGACCAAATATTTCCCCTTCTGTTCCTGAGATATGACACTGAATAATGGCCAGAAAAGTGCTTTATGCAGAACATTATCATGTACCAGTGTAGTTGACATTTGACCTGGATATAAAATGGTCATTACTTTATTATTTTATCCTATTAGACATTTCCGCTAAGTTTTGTGATGATTAGCATAAGATTACTTTACAAACTCTAATCACTTAAAGGACAACGTCGGTATTTTTCAACCTGGGCTTTATTTCCCCATGTGTATGTGTGCGTATGATTCATGGGTACCACTCGTTCTAAAATTGGTTCAGTATTGAGGCGTGAAACGAGCTAAAACGGTAATGGGGGCAAATACGTCCCGTATAAAAGTGCTTTTTTTTCACCACTGACCGGTTCAGATCGCCAGTGTTATTTCTGTAGATAGCATATTGTAGCGGCCCTGGGGCAGTGGTGAGTGTAATGAAGTGGAGTCAGCTGTCAGTCAGTGTTGGAGCAGAGAGGGGGATGACGTCCCCGCTTGGTACTGTAAGTGAGTATGTGTGTGTGAAGTGTGTTTTTTCGCCACTGACCGGTTCAGATCGCCAGTGCTATCTCTGTAAATAGCATACTAACTTAGCCTTTCCCTTACCTCTGGGCTGTGTGAGGTCACGAGCTTTGCTCCACTGTGTCTGTAGCTCTCTCTACTTGTGGGACAGCCGTTTTCTTGAGTAAGAGGTGTTTCGGGATTGGATGTCTTCTCTTCTTCGGCTGGCAGTAGTCATCTTGGGAGAAGTGAGCACTGGGGTGTTGCGCGACATCCTGTTCTTGTGTTCGGGAAAAAGGACTGTTTATTTGAGCACTCCAAAAACTCCGGTAACACTCCAGGGGATAGCACGTAAAAGACCGAATACCGAAGTTGTCCTTTAATTGTTGAGTGAATGTTTGTGCCAAATTCGAAGAAATTTCCTTGAGGTGTTCTAGAGATGTAATGTTCATGAGAATGTAACAGACAAGGTCACAGTGACCTCGACTTTTCACCTTTGACCGCCAATACCTAATCAGTTCATCGCTGGTGCAGGTGGACATTTGTTCCAAATTTGAAGAAATTCCCTCAAGCTGTTTTTGTGATATCACGTTCACAAGAATGAGATGGATGCAAGGTCACAGCGACCTTGACCTTTGACCCTTGAGTACCAAAATCTATTTAGTCCATTCTCAAGTCTAAGTCAAACATTGTGCCAAATTTGAAGAATTGCCCTCAAGGTGTTCTTGAGATATTGCATTCTTGAGAATGAGACGGACAAGGTCACAGTGGCCTTGACCTTTGACCACCAAAAACACATTACTTTATCACTGAACCAAGTGGATATTTGTGCTAAATTTGAAGCATTGGCATGTTTCTGTGTGTGGTTTTGTCATTTCTATGCCTGCTGCAACCCAAATTACCCATCTGGGACAATAATAAAGTGAACTTGAACCTCAGCATCCCATGTCTCTGCCGTCCATCTCTCTGCATGAGCTAGATGAGTTGTAAAGTTTGATTGGCAAAGCAAGAAAGGGTTTCAAGTCGAGTTCTGTGGCGCATCCTGGTGCTAGCAGTCTGCTGCTGAAGATGCTCCTTTGTGTGACCACCACATCATGGAGAGGGTGAGACTCATTGTCCATGATGCTCTGCAGCTCACACTGACACCGGCACCGAAGAATCGAGCTCCACCTCCAGCACAGACCTAGCTTTTCTGATGGGCCTGTTGATTCTGTTGGTGTTGACTGCCCACACCCTGCTGCCATGGCATATGGCTGTATATACTTAACAGTTAATGAGGTCACAGTAGTGTCACATCAAGGTTTTTCTACTTCCTGTTAGATGCTGATTTTGTGCTTCTATGTCTCATGTTTGTACATCTTATACTGTCACTGGTTTTCGAACATCTTGCAAAAGCACTGCAGTTGAAATTAGCTGTTGAACAGCAGCACATTTACAGAAATGTTGATCAATCTGCTCTTAAAAATGAAATTACTAATAAGTCTTTGGTAGTTTACACTATTACAAATGTCCGGGTTTTTTGACTGAGGTTTTCTTACCTCTGGAACAACACTTTCTTTCTCCCAAATATTTAAAAAATAGCAACTTGGTCAATAACACTAAGCTTCAAACTATGATACTCAAGGTACCCCTCTAGCATTAGTTTTGGAAATGTCCGTTTCCGCTCCTTATATGCCACAATGTCTTTCAAAATAAACTTCTGTCTTCACAGAAAACATATGTGTTGTTACCGAAACTACTTTAGATTTAAGCAAAAACAACCTGGTTAGGTTTAGAAAATGATCATGGTTTGGGTTAAAAAAAATAATGATTTACAGTACTCCAGCGAGTATGTCATGTGACGTACGCCAATTACTACATTACATGGTTGAAAAACTCAAGTTGAATCCTGCTTTCAGACTGGACACTAACAGCAATCTCCTGGGTCAAAGTCCAGTGTGTGTTTGACCCATCGAACACCATCTCCCTCTCGCCCTACTTGGTATCTTTTCAACTACGTTATTGCCTCGGACGGGATAACATTGGAGTTAGTTACAAGTGCGGAGTGTTCCATACAGACATTGCAAGATGCCTTGTGCATTGACACCAGAAGCTCAGGGTCACTGACCAGGCTGCAGTATTTGATGCCCTGGCAATGACGAATCAGTTTGTCTGGAACATAACCTGAGATTCACGGTTTAACTTTGGCTTTGATATTTCCACAACCAAGCTGGACGTACCACTACCCTGGGTCTCTGTGGTGACTCCTCACACTTATGCATTGCAGTAATACACAGTAATACACATACAGTACTCGAGTTGAGTTCTTACCCAAACATTGGAGTCTCCGCTCCCAAATTACGCAGCGCATCTATGCCGGTGAATCCACCATGGTGGATGAATGATTCAGTTGAATTCGACTCCCAAGACGATCCTCACCTAGCTGTCAATTCGATTGAGACTGGCCAATAGGAACGTGGCCCTGCCCATGACATTATTTTCACAGTGAGAGCAAAATCCTGACACGAGAGCAAAGACTTAGGTTTTGAGAGAGAGAAGAAAAATGTTTTGAGGGAAACAATTTTTTTTGAGAGAGAGAGAAAATGTTTCACACTGATAGCAAAAAAATAATATTTGAGAGTAAAAAAAAGTTTTTTGAGAGAGTTTTTTTCTTGGAAATCATTTTTTAAATCTCAGATTATTTTTTTATATTCTGACAAAATACTTTCTCTCAAAACTTTTTTTAGTCTCAAATATTATTATTTTTTGCTATCAGTGTGAAAACTTTTTCTCTCAAATATTTTTTTTCCCTCTCATATCATTTATTTTCTCGCATGTAATAAAGACACAAATATAGCTCCATAGGTGAGCACTTTAATTTATTGGGCTACAGTTGCAACATGCAGATTATTATCAGGTCATTCAAAACAACTGAAAATCATGGACACAACAAATGTCATACTTACTCTTATATCAGTATGGTTAATTGTAACTAACTATTAAATGTACGTAATAATTAGATTGTCATATTGTCAGATGTATTCTATTATATTTCAAGAACACATGTAAACACAATATTACGCTATTGTACTGGCAACATAAAGAAGGAGACTTGGAGTTCTCTTTTTTGTGAATACGTTTTTATTCCAGATACCCATATCAATCTCAAAAGTAGAAAAAAAACAAAGGAAAAAAAAATGGAAAAACAGTAAAATAATTTATTTGTTTGGTCTATAAAATGTAAGAAAATGGTATAAAATGTCAACCACTGTTCCACAAATCACAAGATCCCAAGATGCAGCCTAAAATGTCTTGTTTTGTCCCAAACAAATATCATTAAACATTACTGTTACATGTAGAAGTATATGATCTCAAACAGATACTTCTCATCAACATACCATGGAAATGAACTGCATTTTCTGTATGGTTTTTCAGGTGCCTCAACTTATACAAGCATTAATACACAAGGAGACCAGGCGAACCAAAAATTGGAAAAAAATTGCTTGTGTGCATGAGTGTGTGCACAGATGTTTTACACCACAACACACCAAAAAGCAGAGGAACACATATTAACCCCGCTGCAAACTACACGTCTAAATTAACCAACAACCGACAACCGATCAACCGAGGGCAGTAATAGTCTCTGACCAACATTAACACTGTTTACACACAGACATTGATGAAAGGGAGCACAACAGACCTTGAGCAGCTAACGTTAAGTTAATACTGTAATAAACCTTTTTTGATACAAGAAGTAGGCATCTGCATGGGAGTGTAAAGTGCACAGACAGAAGGAGGGAACCAAGAAGGTAAGGTAACAATCAATTTTTATTTCATAGCATTAAATTCATTTAAGGAACAGCTCCACTAGCAGATGAGATCCTGAATGAACCCTAGGCTTCTCCTCAGAACCACCTGTGGACCAGTAACATGCACGTGTAAGGGCACAAGCCAACGACCCCCATAAAGCACTGCAAAACTGTCACTGCACTGCAACTCAGTAAACACACTGCAACTCACACTGAGGATAAACCCCCGCAGGGCACGTCACCATATTGCACTACAAAACACATCAAATCACACTGTGGGCTATGGGCACCCTAAGGCACCTGTGGATACGCCTGTGGCATGCTCGGCTCTCCCTAAGAGTGAAATGCTGCTCTGGTTAAAACCACTAACAATAACACACACAAGAAAACACTTTAACACACAGACAAATGATGTTTAAAAGTTACTTATCTCTCCCAGGGTTTGAGACCTTCCCTGGGGTCTGAGCTTTGGCGCGGGACGGCCACTGGCAGTAACTGTGATGGGGGAACTGGCCAGTCCAGCGCAGCGAGGCGACTCCACAGGCTACAGGAGAGCCTCTACACATGGCTGGAAAGCGGACAGAAGCACTCCTATGGTCCCCACTATCCTACCCGTGTCCCTGTCGGATTCAGGAACCTCTCTCTGCTCCCCGCTGACTATCTTTGCCGCCGGCAGCCCTAAACAGCGTGCGAACACCCTCCCCCCGAGATCGAGTGCACAATAACCACTGCTTGGCTGGGCTTTTGTCCAGTAATGCTCACCAAGCTCCGCTCCCCAGAGACAACTGCCGCCCCTCTCTCCCCCTCTTTTCACTCTTACCTGCCACACTCACAGCTGCAATCACTTGGCTCATCACCCTCAGTGCCAACACACTCTTCCCGAGCAATGCACCGAGTTCATAGCAACGTCACTCACTACAATACCAATCATACCCTCATTTTTACACAACAAATGTAGCTAAACCCACCATCCGGTGGTAGTAATTTGTGCATACCGAGATTCCCCACATAGATGCCCCCCTTATGATTTGATACATTGCGTAGAATTGCATCTTAGAGAACATAACACACGTGTTAAAATATAATGAAGATGACGGTGCGTATAAACGCAGCGGCTTGGTACTCTATGCTAGTGCTAGCTACTAGCTAGTACTGCTAGTGCTAAGTGCTGAACAGAATTTCGTTGTACAATGTACAATGTCAATAAAGTTGTCTAATTCAAATAATTAAAAGACTTGTTCCCTTACCGCTCTTTCGTGCGTGTATTGTTTGTATTCTACTCTTCGTCTTCTCCTTTGTCTTTTTCCTCTTCTTCTTCGGCGAATAATACACACACAGACCAACTTCCGGTATGGACTTCCGGTATGGATTGGATATATGGCGGCACCCATGTCCGCCATCATGTCTGCAGCTGGGTCCCTCTCCATGTTTTGGACAGCTGTGGAGTGACAGAATGTCCCAGCATCATGGTTCTTATATTGCCAGATTCCAGAGACTCTCCCCTCTTCATATATGGCAGAATATGTCAACTTCCAACTTGCTATGGTGAGATACATGTAAAAATGTAAGAATTTAGTCACACAGATTTGTTTTTTCATTGATATAAAAATTAATATAAAATACAGGCACATAGAAGGACATGGAATGATGGCAAATCTGGTTAGCCCATATTGTCCTGAAAAAAACAAAACAAGATATAGCATGTGTATGTAGCCTTTATAATGACTGTGATATGAGCTTAAAAGTAAAGGCAGGAAAAATTTTAAATCCACACTTGAATGTTGGGCATTTTCAAGAAAATATGTAGTTTTCTTAAAAATCAACTGGAAGAGTAACGTCATGTGCCTGCATAAGATTTCTGCTCAGTCATTCTAACAAAACCATAATGAGCTTGTTTTCTTCACATAGCATGGGCAAGAAATATTGAGAACAAAAAGCATGACTATGAAAATCTCTGGAAACTTTTATGACACAGGGGAGAGGGGGGTAGGCAGCCACAGAATTGGTCCTATGTATTTTGTATTTTTTTATTATTTGTATTTTTTTAATATATTTTAAGTTTCAATTTGCACTCCATGCCCTGAAGTTGGGAATTTTAACCTACAATATTTGTATTTGTATCAATAAAGATCAACATTTTTCCCAATTCCTTTTTCATTTTTTTCATGAAGGGGTTCTTGTTTAATTTATATTATTTAATTAATCACAATTAAAAATTAACCCTTAGATACCAGTTTTGATCATATACCACTAACTGCTTTTTTGAAAAATACACTATAATTCAATATTCTAAAAGCAAAATTGACTTTGATTATTATTAGTATCACTGGTTGACCCATCTGAAGAAATGATTTTGCACTTGTCCTGTGCATTTGACCCTAACTATGTAAGAGCAGTGGTGCTGTGTACACACGTATATATACATATATATATATATGTATATATATTTAAGCAATATCACACAAGAGGGAGTGATGTTGTACTGTATATCGTCACGGCTGTGATTCGGTCATAGGCACGAGGCCGCAGGCCTTACAGCAATGACGATATACAGTACATCACTCCCTCTCATATGATATTGCTTTTATACAACAGTTCAACAACAGCTTAAACAGCAATGCTGAGTAAGGAAATGTTAACAAAAGGCGATGAAATAAATTATTTAAATATGTTATGTAGCTCCGCGAAAAAAAACAATTCCCCCGGCCTGTTGCCAGCACACACGCCAGGAACAAACAAGCTACTTTGTATTTACATTGATCTGCAACTGTGTAACTTCGTCCAGGTCGGCTGATGAAACGTTGGCAAACCTGGATGTTGGCACGGCCGGATTCAAACACACCTGGAGGTCTGCACAGAAGCGTCCTGGCTTTCCTTTTCCTCGTCCTCTCTTGACGACCACTCATAATTTAATTCAAATGTAATTTTGGGGAAAATATCCATCTTCTTGGTGTAACGCTAGTGTCAGTTTGCGTCAATGTAGCGAGTGTAACAGTTGGTTAATTAACGGTTGTATTTATATTTATAACACCTGTGAGCGGAGTGATTTTACTGTTACATGTCCCAGTGATGTTATACTCTATATATATATATATATATATATATATATATATATATATGTACATATACATATATATTCCACCTATGCACATGTCAATCATAGTACATGACAAAAAAATGCAATTTTCCAGTGTTTGCTATTGCATTGATCAAATATTAAGCGTAGATGAGTGGGCTCTGGTTGAGCAATTCTGCCCGAAGCAGGAGGTAGGCACTGCTAGATAGCCACAAGCTAGTATCTGAATCTGATTTTTTTTTTTTTTGACGTGGATTTATAACAAACATGTTGGACAATGGGCCTCAAAACAAGAGGGATTTGGGTTTGAATCAGCTCGCCGGCCAGCGTGGCCCCTTCTACATGGAGTTTACATGTTCTTTCCGTGTCAGTGTGTTTTTTCTCTGGGTTCTTCAGCTTCGTCCCACAGTCCAAAGACATCTAGGTTAGGTTAATTGGTGACTCTAAAGTGTGCATGTGAGCATGAATTGTTGTCTGTCTCTATGTGTCAGCCCTGCGATAGTCAAGTGACCTGTCCAGGGTGTACCCCGCCTCTCGTCCAATGTCAGCTGGGATAGGCTACAGCCCCCTTATGACCCTGAACCAGGACAAGCAGTTACAGATAATGTATAAAAAGAAGGAAAGTTTGAAACTGTCTAGACTGCCTCAAAACATTTAACTGTAAAATATATATATATATATATAAATTGTAATACTGGTATATGCAGACTGTTTTTATAAACTTTTTATACATCCTCCTACAAAAAGTAATGCACCCATATTTGTACACATCCCATGTATTTTGAAAGGCTGCGATCACGTGACCAATGCGCTGATTAGAGTAAACACGAATGCAGTCCTGACCATTCTTGTAAGGAGGCAGGTTGGGATATTGGATGGATCACAAAAACCAGGACTTCCCCCTGGAGACGTGTGTTCAGAACCGTATAAACTCCAAGTGAACTCTGAGTCATTATAAGGTACGTCATCACAATGTTATACCTAAACCTAACCACAGTAACTTTGATTGCTTGAACTAGCCTCCGTAACTTTACGTTAACTACATAAAAGTATGTAAAGGATGTAACATCATTTATGAGGTGCTAATTCATGGGACAAACTGTACAAACTGTTGTGAGTGCATTTTTGTAGGATATTATACAAACCATTCTATGAGGATTTAACTGCTCAAACTATTATAATGTTTGAACCAAGTACCTAAATTAATCAAATAAGAGAGCAAAAAAACTATTTAACCCAACTACAGTACACAGTAATGATAAACATCAGTCAAAACAGGGTATGGCCATTTTGCCTTCTTCTAATTTCCTGTTCCTGTTTCCTTCTTTCCTATTTCCCTTATCTCTCTCATTGCCTCTCCTAATCTCCACCCTCCTGTTCACTTATTTCCTTCCTCCTTCTCTTTTCATTCTCATCACAGCTGTAGATACTGTAGGTGCCGGTAAAGGAATAGCAAAAGAGAAAAAAAGAGCTCTCACCTTTAATAAACATTTTGTCGTTTACAAAGAGATGCCCATTCTTGCAGATACATAATTCATAGGCAGGGCTCTCTGTTCTCTCTTAGTAAGAATAAATATCATCTTTTATTTTACACCCCGTCCTCCCCTACCCTCCTCCCCCTCCTCTCCTGTCTCATTTCCTCTGATCCCAGCGTTCCTCCACCTTTCCTTGTCATCTATGAAGGATTTCTTTACAAAGCCGAGCAGTGACAGTATGCTGTGTTAGCGTTTAGTTTAAACGTGTGCGCAGGGCTGAGCCATGCCCTGTTTTGAAGACGCAATAACGCTAATCTATTCACCAGAGGCACTGGCTTACACACTCACACACATTCTGTAGTCCTGGAAGCACATACTGTACACTGTAATACACAGACGGTGAGATGATAAGGGTGTCTGCATGGCAGCTTCCACCAATATGTCTTTTTGAAGGTTGATATCAGCTGGTACGGGAGGGGAGATGGGTTTATTCACAGAGACTCTATAGTCCTATGCTGAAGGTTGAGAATAGCAACCTTATGTGGATACATTTGCATTTGCACTCTCAGTCACCCATTGGCACTGAGAATGGTAAGAGAATTGTAAAGCCATCTCCAGAGTGATGGTGGACGAGATGCATGCAATGCATGGAGCAGCATGTCAGAAACAAACCATAAACACAGTGGAATGCAAGTTTTATGGCAAAATGCATGAAAACAAGAATCAGAAATGCCTGGCATATGATAAGTGTGCAAAGAGAGTGGCAAACATAATCACTTTGAGAAAAGAAGAAAAGAAACATGCACAGCGTAGCATAATGTGTAAGTGATAAGTATGAAGAGAGTTCCTGAAGCTGAGATTGGGAATGTGAATGCAGTGGATGCTACCTCAGTGAATGACACTCACCTCATGGTGGTCATGCTCCTGGGCATTGTAAAATTCAAAATTGATTGTGATGCTACTTGCAGTATCATGCAAAGTCTTAGGGTTGCTGTGAAACTGCGCCTACTTGGGGCAACAAAATAGTTTGTCTTAGGTGCGTTGGTACAATAGACAAACAAGAAAGGACAACAGAGGAAATAAAAAAAACCTTGATTTGACAACCTAATATGTTATACTACCTACAGCCCTATCAGCAAACAAATAAAAGAGGTCATATCTGGGCACTGGCATATTCTATCTGTTCATGATGTGGGGAATTTATTATTTTCTAATTTTACCCTTTTTGTCTATTCCAGAGGCCACAATGTACATGGCTGGTACATGCAGACACTTCCCATACTGCATAAGCAGGGAGTATAGACTGCCCGATGGGCTTATTTCTTGCCAAAACAACAAGAAAGCCAATACTTTTATTATAACCAAAAACATTACAAGATTACAAAATGTATTACTTCTCGTTTCACTAATGTCATTTACCAGCTTTCATGTCCTTGTGGTCTGCAATATATAGACAAAATCAGCTGCCAACTCAGGACCAGAATCAACGAGCATAGAAGCTCTATTCACAGAGCAGATCCAAAATTCCCTGTTCCTAGATACTTCCAGAAGGCCAAACATCCAGCCACTGCACTCAGTTTCTGTGGCAATGTTATAATTAACCCTAGCCGCAGACATGCAGATCTGGAAACAAAACTTCTTCAGTGTGAAAGTAGATGGATCTTTCTTCTCAAAAGTGAACAGCCTATAGGCCTGAATGAAACACTCAATTTGTCCTGTTTTTTTGTAGGCATCTGCATGTACCAGCATGGCCTTGTTGGACTAGCTTTGTCATGTTTTGTCATTTGTGTCTTTTTTTGTCCTGAGTTCGCTGGCCCGTTTAATGGCTCAGTGTTGTATGGTAGCCCCTGCTGCTATGCTAACTTGTGCAAAGTTGGCAGGCATTAAACTGACCGAGAGGAGAGCGGCTTTGGCAATGGTAGCAACAGAAAGAAAGCTGATCTGGTGGAGAGTTGCAACAATTCAGGATCAGACTTGAAACGATCATGTGCAGGTAATGTTTGACTGGACAGGTTTTGATACTACCAGGTGCTGGGTAGTCACCTTCCGTTACTAAACACTGGAGACATACTGTCAGACCTGTTGAAAGCAAAAGTGTTTACAGTTTGTGTCATCAAAAGTGGTTTCTGGCATGTCAAATAAGGGGATGTTACCGGACGACACAGTGTAGCAATTCGTCACACCTGACTGGAGATAACCAAGATCTCAGGAGCTGGACTTATTGGTCCAGCTCCTGAGAGCTTTCAGAGAAAGCTGACACAAATGATGGAAGAGCTTCTTGGTCTGTACATTATTGTAGATGATGTGCTGATCACAGAACAAGGTGAAATACAGGAGGCATCTAAGTGTGATTCTGATGAAAAGCTGAGACTGTTTTCTGAGCTGATGCAGACAAAAGTGCATCAAAATAAATGCAAGTTCAAGGGAACACCTCTTGACAGCGGATGGACTCAAAATAGATACAGAAAAGGTGTGTGCCATCAAACAGATGTTTAAATCAACAGATGTGAAAGCAGGTAAGAGGCTGTGTATGGTGAATTAACTCACCAAGTTTTGTTCTTGTCACTCTGACCTTTGTGAGGTGTTAAGGCAATTAACACACAAAGACTGTGAGTGGAGTTGGACAGCACAACATGAGGAAGCGTTCCTCAAACTTAAAGAGAAAATCACAAATGCTGAAGTATTACAACCCAGATGAAGAACTGACTGAATTGACCAGGTCTGGACACAGTACTCATGCAGAAGGCTAAGTCTGTCACATTCCCAAGCACAAATAGAAGAGGAGTTCTTAGTTTTAGTATTTAGCATGGACAAGTTCCACGAGTACATTTAGGGCCGGACAGTTACTGTTTAAAGTGATTACAAGTCATTAGAGACCATTAAGAAAGCCACTACTGAGTGGGCCCAAAACACAAAGAAAGATACAACACATTTAGAAGTATGATCTGCATGTAGTGTACAGGTGTTGTGTTTTTTTGTGAACCTGAATTATATAAATAATTAAAGTTAGAAAGAAGAGAAAAGCTGTTTAACCACTATAGACATCAAATTGTGTTTAATCAAGTGCACAGTGTTTGAATTATGTTGTTATTGTACAAATCAAACTTTAAAAAAAAAAAAAAAAAAAAAAAAAAAAATCCGGTTTGGTGACCTCAGAATTGCATCTCTATTTTTTGCTTATAATGTGGTTCTGTTGGCCTCATCCAGGGGCGCCGCCAGGAATTTTGGGCACCATGAAAAAATATCACATTGGGCCCCCGCCACGCAGCTGTTGTCACCACATCTCTAGGACCTAACTGACCCATTAAAACTAACTTTGAAGGCTTGCAATTGTCTTGCCAGTACAGTATTTACTGCTAGTGAGTTGTACATGCAAGAGGCTGGAGAGTTTTTAAAGACTTATTAGAGCTACCTGATAATAGAGAGTTACAGTAATCCAGCCTTGAGGTAACAAAAGCGTGGACCAATTTTTCTGCATCTTTTCGGGTCAGGATAGGCCTAATTTTCGCAATATTATGCAGATGAAAAAATGCAGTCCGTGAGGTTTGTTTTAAATGAGAAATAAAGGACATTTCTTGATCAAATATTACTCCAAGGTTTCTTATGGTAATGCTAGAGGCCAGAGCAATGCCATCTAGAGAAACTATGTCATCAGATAAAGAGTCTCTGAGTTGTTTGGGGCCAAGAACAATAACTTCAGTTTTGTCTGAATTTAACATCAGGAAATTGGTGCTCATCCAGGTTTTTAATGTCGTTAAGGCAATTATGAAGTTTAGTTAATTGATTAGTTTCATCTGGCTTCATTGATAAATACAATTGTGTATCATCCACATAACAATGGAAATTTACAGAGTGATTTCTAATGATGTTACCTAAAGGAAGCATATATAGAGTGAATAGGATTGGTCTGAGCACAGAACCTTGTGGAACTCCAAAACAAACTTTAGTACGTAAGGATGATTCATCGTGAACATGAACAAACTGAAAGCGATCAGATAAATAAGATTTAAACCAGCTTAGCACAGAACCATTTAAGCCAATTAAATGTTCCAGTCTCTGTGGCAGAATTTGATGGTCAATTGTCCCAACCCTCACCAATGGTCATGAGCTATGGGTAGTGACCAAAAGAATGAGATTGCGGATACAAGCAGCTGAAACGAGTTTCAGCTCGGACATCTGGAGAGAGCTCGGAGTAGAGTAGAGCCACTGCTCCTTTGCTTTGAAAGGGGCCAGTGGAGGTGGTTTGGGCATCTGATCAGGATGCCTTCTGGGCGCCTCCTGTTAGAGGTGTTCCAGGCACGTCCAACTGGTGATAGGCCCTGAGGCAGACTCAGAACCTGCTGAAAGGATTATATATCTTGTCTGACCTGGGAATGCCTCGAGATCCCCTAGGAAAGTGTTGCTAACTTTGGATATTTATATATATATACTTTGGAATTCTGTTTGGAAAAGGCCCAGAACTATTGGTGAATAGTAACTCCTCAAACCCATTTCTTTCTGAAAATTGCGCATTGCAAAACAATAACCTCAAATGTCTTTGCTGCTGAAAACTTGCAACAAGAAAGAGTCATGGCAGAGAGAAGGAAATGGTCCATGTCCATTTTCTACTCTATTAATACCATTTAGATTCTGTTCATAGCCAGTAAGGGAATCGATAAAGAATTGGACTGATTAGCAGATTTGAGAATGGCATTGGTATCTATAAAGTCTTATTGATATCCATCCCTACATTTGACATTTTTTTAACATATTGGAATCAAAACTGAGAATTGATTAGAACAGGACTTTATAAGCAGAATCAAAATTAGATTCAGAATCGATACAATTTAAAAGATACCCACCCCTATTCATATGGTTTGACACTTACTGACCTCTGAAGACAGACTTGAGGTGATCCATTCTTCCACAAAAGCTAAAACACTACCAATTTTCATCAAAATGGTGTGCCAGGGATGGCCAAACAACAAGACTAAGACACCAAGTAACTCTTGTTCCAGAAGGAGCTGTGCTGTCAAGTGGGATAACAGCATGTTCAGAGGTGAACATGCTGTTATCCCTGATGCACCGTGGAAAGACATCTCTAACCTTTTACACTCATCTTGGTGTGGAAGGATACCTAAAAAGGGCTAGAGTGTGTCTACTGACAATGCATGAATGACCTGGGGTCTCATTTATAAACACTGTGTAAGCACAAAACAAGGTCTGAAAGAGGCGTACGACACCTCCCACACAAAAGTTGTGATCTATAAACATAGACTTTAAGGGAGAAACTTTGAGCAGACCATGCTAAGCAGACCACAGGCAAAGGTGGGCACAGATCTGTTTTTGCTGGACTGACAACAAGTGCAGAACGAGGACTACTCAGTTGCTTTACTAGAACATTCTTACCACAAAAACAATCTTCTGTAACCAAAAGTGGAATGAGCACAGCAGGATCTGAAACACAAATACCAATGTCAATATGCTTACTACAACAAGTTAGCTTGAGACCTGGACAAGGTGAAACTAGGGGATTATGTGAGAATATAGCCACTTGCAACCCACACTGTCTGGAGAATAGGCATGTGCTAAGTGCTAAAACCAATGCTACAGTCAAGGTCAAAATTTTAACCCCCAAGGAACTACGGAACATTTCCCTAAAATTCTGCCCAACGTTTGTATCATTCATAAAACTTACAAGGTAAAAGATTCATCAGTGTTAAGGCCTATGGGGTGCCGTTTGTAAAGTGGCTCACACTGAAATTAACAGCAACACTTTGCCGCATTTAGCTTCAAACAACGTTTAAAAAAGTGGTGTGATTTTTTTTTTAAGTCACTTTTTACCACATTTACAGTAATATTTGAAATATGTTAAATATAATGTCACAGTTAAATCTGAATATTAAATCTAATGTAAACAATGTAAATGCACACTGCCGGTCGTCGGAAGTACCAAAGTAAAAGCCCAGGTGGTCAGACTGTGTGTACAGTATAGCATCAAATAATGAATTAAAACAAAACTAATCAGAGAAAATGAACACTTTAAGATACATCAGCATGATAAGAACTACCTAAAATGACAGAAACCATGTTTGGGGAAATGTTATTTGACATGTACTCTGAGGTTTTAGTGTCTCATCCTTGCTTGGCAACATGCCAACATGTCCGGCAATTTAGCTGAAAACACTGGGAGGGCCGTTTTGGCCGCAATTCAGAGTTTCAGCAGTGCATCATTGGCGACAGTGATAGTATCCACCATAGAGCCACCACAGCACTGGGTAAGTTTGTTTTCTAATTAGCATAGCATATTTTCCTTATGTTAGCGTGTAAGCTACATGAAACTAGCAAACATTAGCCCAGTAGAGGTTTGCTACTCGCATCAATGTACTTCACGCATAGCGCATTTGTTTTGTTTTTGACCACTGGACATTGTAACGTTACAACATACAAAAGAAAATGTTGCTAACATTTTGTAAATGTCCCTTCAGGCTTCCACCAAATCTAGTTAGAAAACAAACTTACAGTACCGAGTGCTGTGGTGATGGTGGATACTGTCGCTATCGCCAGCGATGCACTGCTGAAATTCAGATAGGACACTAAAAACGCAAAGTACACGTCAAATAAAATTTCCCTAAACATGGTTTCTGTCATTTTAGGTAGTGCTTATCATGCTCATGTATGCGCAAGTGTTCATTTTCTCTGATTAGTTTTATTTTAATTTTAAATATTGCTGTAAATGTGGTAAAAAGTGACTTTAAAAAAATCACACAAGCAAATGTTGCTGTTAATTTCAGTGTGAGCCACTTTACACACGGCCCCTATTTTGTACATTTTGGAATGTATTATAAATCTTATGGCTTGCTTTATCCAAAATGTAGTGAAAATGAGGGTGGTCAAAATGATTAGCCCCCATGTGTTTTTTTTTGCTGAGCAATCAATCAGCTTTGAACTTTACTTAAGGGACTCCAGTGTACAGGGCTAGTGGCACTAGGACATTTGATTGAGAGAGACTACTCTTAAATTCTTGCTAAGAAGTAATTTCATCATGCCAAACAAATCAGTCTGGGACTCAGAAGATAGTGGATACTCAGCTTAAGAGGTAAGGATATACTGCCATTTCCAAGCATTTCACAGTGTGTAGAACAGCTGTACGTTACATCATTGCAAAGCACAATGTCATAAATTCTGGCAGAAACAGAAACCTGGGCATGGTTAAAAGTGCAAGATTTCAAAAACTTTTGAGAGGAAAATAGTCAGAGATGTCAATAACAATCCCCGGATCTCTGACAAGATGATTACTGCTGAACTGGACACTTCTGGACTTGATGTTTCAAGGAAGTCTGCTGTGAGGGCTCTTCATCGTGGTGGGCTTTGAGGTCATCGTCCAAGAAAAACTCTATTGCTCACACAGCAGCACATCAAAGCCTGACTGAAGTTTGCCTTTGAACATTTATAACATGGGCATGAGTTTTTGGAAGTCTGTCCTTTGGTCTGATGAGACTAAACTTGAGCTGTTTGGGCACATTTATGTTGCTTTTGTCTGGCGATGGAAGGGAGAGGTAGCCTGGAAATCCAGACTCAAATCTAGAAAGATTTTGAGTCTGGCCCTCACTGACACACCCTTCCTACTCAAGGGGCGGCACTAACTGAGGCATATTAAATGCCGCCGCACGCTAGCACGATAGCCAATCAGAGCAAAAAACAAGGTGACGTATTCATTGCACTAAGCCCCATTTGTTTGCCGACCAGTGGGGCTAACTGATATATAATGCTTTTGCTGTATCCCATCAGCAAAACGGCAAAAACATCCTTCCTGGAAGCAAAGGCTTCTAGGGCAGTCTTCTGTTCCTCTCTCAAGGAAAAAGATAAGTGTGATTGGCTAAGCGTTTCTTCCAAAGCTTAATTGAATGGACGCGGTCCTTAAGCAGCTGCCATCTTGGCTGTTTACTTCTCAACTCCTATGGCGCAGCTCTGTCTTCATCATGTTACATCCGCCCAGAGCCTGCCTCTGTCAGATAGACTGATCTGATTGGTCCGATTTGCGATTCAATGGGCTCTGCTCCTCGGGGCCAGATTCCCGTGCAGTGCAAATTCGAATTTGCTGGGGGCGGGGCATCTGGATTTCCAGGTTAAGGGAGAGGGCTTCAATCCTAAAAACACAGTTGCCTCAGTTAAACATGGTGGTGGGAGCATAATGCTGTGGGGCTGTTTTGCTGCTTCAGGCACAGAGAACCATATTCTGGTGCATGGGATCACAAAGAAGAAGATTATGTTGACATTTTGAAGGATAATATAAAGAAATCTGCTGCCAGTCTAGCTTTAGGTCATCTCTGGGTCTTTAAGCAAGACGATACCCAAAATGCATCCAAGTTAGTCCAAAACTTTTTGAAGGACATCGAAGTCAAGGTCCTGGAGTGGCCCTCTCAGAGCCCCAGATCTCAATCCTGTTGACAATTTGTGTTGGTAGCTCAAGGTTAATGTCCATGCTTGAAAAACCACGCAATTTGGATGAGTTGGAACAATTTGCTAAGAAGAATGGGCTAAGATCTCTCAAGAGACATGTGCCAACCTAATTAGAAACTAGCATAAGAGGATGTTCTCAGTTGTGAGTCACAAAGGTTACACTATTGACTATTACCGTAAAACTCGTAATATAAGTCGCTCTGGCATATAAGTCGCAGTCTATTTTTTAAGGTCTCAAACAGGGAAAACAAGGTTTTATATTACTATTTGTTAATAAAAACGTTATACAAGTTATTCCTACACTGTTTCCCTTTATTTTTAATTTGAAACACATTCAAAACACAATAACCTCTTAAGCAGCTTTGGTTACTTTTCAGATTGCAATTTTCCAAA
>NC_065509.1:4204841-4218430 GCF_006386435.1 Epinephelus moara | reverse complement strand
CCTGAACATAACACACACACACACACACACACATTGGCTGTTTGTTTCTACCTCTCTCCTCGCTGGAAGTCTCGGACCTCCAGCCGCCCGCCTCCGCCTTGATTAAACGCTGAAAATAAAATAAAAGAGGGAGACAGGTTTTTCCTATTTTATCTTATTTTGTTATATTTCTCCCTCTCCTCTCGCTAGAAGTGTCGGACCTCCCGCCTCCCGCTCCTGTCTCAAACATGGAGGTCTCCCTCTCCACGCCCGGCCTGTTAAATAGCCTGTAACCATAACAACTGTGTGACACAAACTCAGTGCTTTAGTAATTAAATAATGTCAGGCTCGGTTCGGGTTTGGACAGAAATATGCTGCCTGTGCCCCACTCTAACACACACACACACACAAACACACGGAAACCGGACATTATCATCAGTTTATAAAAGACCCCCAGACACCCCGGACACCCCGGACGCCCCGGACGGGACGTGAAAAGTGGACATGTCCGGGCAAAAGAGGACATTTGGTCAGCCTAACGTAGCGCCATCTTGTGGGTCAAATTACCTATGTCAGCATTTACCTTGGTCTATAGGTCGCACCACTCTATAACCGGCACCCAACTTTTTAGATGAAAAAAAAGGGGAAAAAAGTGCGACTTATACACCAAGTTTTACGGTAATTGTCAGAGGGCTAATACTTTTGGTCTTATGATTTTTGTTTTTTCTTGTTTCAATTCAGCGCATCAGTAAAATATCATTTAAAGCTCAGTAGAGGTTTTGTCTTTGTTCTTTTAGAGGCAATTAAACTATAAATACTTGTGGTTGCGATCATTCCAATAAAAAGTTCAGGATTTTGTCTGATTTCATAAAGGGGACTAACAATTTTGACCTTAAGTGTACGTCCAACGAAGTCCAGTTAGACTCTTGGGCTATTTACACCTAAAGGTCTGAACCAAGGTCCAAACCAACGTTCGCAATTTTGTTACCATGTATACATCTGATCCTGTTTGTTTTGGCTATCCAAGCGCACAAAGGAACTTTATATAATAAACCTATGTCTTGTCATCTTAACCTACGTGAGCTGTGTCTCCCCATACTTGACAATGATTGATTAGTAGACAAGCTCTTGCATCCTCTCCTAACCCCTTTCTGTCATCTGGGAAAATAGTTAAAAAGTGTAGTATGATTTTTTGTAATTTTTTCCAACTGACTTTGGAAGTCATCTCCTCCTCTCCCCATGTGCTACCACAGCTCATTTTGTTATGTTGCCTTGTTCATGGACAAACTGAAACCTGCACTGTACATCTACCACCACACACACACACACTACGCACTGAGGCACGACGCTGCTCTTATCACTTGAGAATAGCCAGCCAAAACTTCCTGTAATTGGTCAGAAAATCTGAACCATCCAAAAAATGTTTTCACACCAGATGTGCATTTGTTTGAAAATGTTCAAATGGTTGCGTGAAGTTTTCAGGAATATATTTTTTTAGACAATTTATTGAACATGTTAAAATAATACAAACACAAAATAAAACTTGTAAACAATTAAAACAAACAGGATCATCAGCAATGTACACTGCTCAAAAAACTGAAAGGAACACTTAATGGTCACAGTATAACAACAAGTCAGATAAACAATGTGTTGATTTAGAAAGCACAACTGATTGTGAATCAGTTTCACCTACTGTGGAGCAAATCAAAGTGACAACAGGTGCAATGGAGAGGCAAAAGCAAGACAACCCCCAAAGAGGGAATGGTTTTGAATGTGATGGCCACAGACAGTTGCTCTCTCTTAATCCTTCCTGTCTAATTCTTCTCTAGTTTTGTGTTCTGCTACTGTCCCTGTCACTACTGGTAGCATGAGGTGGTACCTGCAGCCCAATCAGTTTGCACAGGTAGTCCAGCTCCTCCAGGATGGCACATCCATATGTGCGATCACAAGAACGTTTGTTGTGTCTTCCAGCACAGTCTCAAGAGCACGGAGGAGATACCAGGAGACTGGCCATTACAAGAGGAGTGCTGGACAGGGCCATAGAAGGGCATCAACCCAGCAGCAGGACCGGTATCTGCTCCGTTGTGCAAGGAGCAACAGGAGGAGCACTATCAGAGCCCTACAAAATGACCTGCAGCAGGCTACTGGTGTGCATGTTTCTGATCTATCAGAAACAGACTCCATGAGGGCCCGATGCCCTTTTATGGGACCTCCATTGCCATTCACTAGAGAACACCAGAACCCACTGGCACCCCGTTTTCTTCACAGATGAAAGCTTCTTTTTTTTTTAAAAATTTTATATACTTTATTATCTATTAATTAAATTCAATTTTTTCACTCTTGTTGCCAATTACACACAGGTCTGAACACACACATGCACAAACAGGACCTATACATGCATTAAGTGGAGAGATGTCAAAGTGGGGCTGCCTTGGTCAGGCGCCCCGAGCAGTTGGGGGGATTCGGTGCCTTGCTCAAGGGCACCTCGGCAGTGCCCAGGAGGTGAACTGACACCTCTCCAACTACTAGTACACACTCCATATTTGGACCGGAACAGGTGACCCTCCAGTTCCCAACCCATATCCCTATGGACTGAGCTACTGCCGCCCCCCAGGTTCACACATGTGACATGTGTGAAAGAGTCTGGAGATGCCGTGGTGAACATTATGCTGCCTGTGACATCATCCAGCATGACCGGTTTGGTGGTGGGTTAGTGATGGTCTGGGGAGGCATATGCTTGGAGGGTCGCACAGACCTCCATGTCATAGCCAACAGCACCCTGACTGAAGTTAGGTACCAGGATGAAATCCTCAGAGCTATTGTCAGACCTTGCAGTGGTGCAGTGGGCCCTGGGTTCCTCCTGGTACAGGACAATGCCCAGCCTCATGTGGCCAGAGTGTGTAGGCAGTTCCTGGATGACGAAGGCATTGATGCCATTGACTGGCACTCTTGTTCCCCTTACCTAAATCCAATGGAGCACCTATGGGACACAATGTATCAGTGCATCCGACGCCACCAAGTATTAACACAGGCTGTCCAGGAGATGCCCTTATCCGGGTCTGGGAGGAGATACCCAAGGACACCATCCGCTGACTCATCAGGAGCATGGCCAGATGTTGTCGGGAGTGCATACAGGCACACAGGGGCCGTACACACTACTGAGTCACATTATGAGTTGCCGTGAAAATTCACACAAGTTGGATCCGCCTGTGATTCCAATATTTACTTTGATTTTCAGTGTGATTTTGAATCCAGCCCTCAGTGGGTTGATGATTTTGGTTTCCATTGACCGTTGTTATCTCACTTTGTTCTCAACAAATTATACAGTGTACATCAGTAAAGATTTTCAACGTGAATAATTCATTCATTAAGATCTGATGTGTGATTAAAGTGTTCCCTTCATTTTTTTTGAGCAGTGTATAAGCAACCAATGAGCAACTCAAATAATATCGGGCATGTTCAGGAGGGGTAAGAATAAGTTAAAAACTTTTCTGGTCCTACCACCACTTATATTTTAGATATTAGTGATAAAAAATAAAAGTTCAATTAAAAGCCATCAATGTCCATTTAACTCAGTTGACTTAGCCAAATCAACCCTTTTGGACAGTTCAATGTTTTGTTTCTGAAGAGTTTTTTATAGTTTGGATAAAGTCTCACATTTTTTAGTCTCCTGACGTTTTAGTGTTTTTAGCTTGATAAATAATGGATTTGTTGGCTCTCTCTAGGAGGTTTTATGTATAATTTGTGTAGCTCTTTTTTGGAGGATGAAGATCACATGTGTATTTGTTTTGTAGCCTATTGTGTTTTGTTCCCCCTAATCCACACAGTAGGTCATGTATGGGAGTATGAAGGAGCAGTACAACGTGTTTGTAAAATGCTGAACTGTGGGCAGTGCAGATACATAGTATCTGTAGGAGTTTGTTCTCAGTAGCAGAAAATGTGCCTTATAATGAAGATCTTTGTTGTATTTAAAATATAAAGATTTTAAGCTTTATTATTTACAGTGAGGTACAAATCAGACATTGGGTTATTACTGTAAAAACAGGAAAAACTCAACAAAGAAAGGATGTAACAACAAGTATTGATTAGGTACAGTATGTGTTTCAATAGACCTGCCAACCTCTGTTGTTGTTGCAACATAGACCTGTGTGCTTACACCTAGAGGGAACAGGCTATGTAGTGCGAAGACCTGTGCTGAAGGTGAAGAAAACTAATTATCCAGTTTGGTAGAAATAATAAATTCTGCAGACTTTTTGTGTAGTCTATAAAAACAGAATTCAACAGCTGTCTGTGGAATACCCACTGACTGCTTGATTTTCTGAGCACATCCATGGTCTGACGCCTCTGTCCTTGTGATAACAGCAGCTTAAGTTACACTAAAATGACACCAAAATTACTTATTGTTCTCTGTCTCATTAAAGCAATCAGAAATGAATGGCTCAACCATTTTAACACATAAGGTCATACAGAAAGTGGATAGAGTTGCTGAAACATTTACCTGATCCTTAATCAGTTCAACCACTGAATGACTTACGTGACAGAAAGTATTGATCTGCATCATAGACTGTATATAAAGATGGATGCATCTGCACTCACTCCCACTGTACTAAAATGAATCAAAAAAATTCTGGATACAGCTGCTGCCATATTGTGCTGGCACACACAGTCATGACCTTGAACCCCCTTTTAAGGCATCAAATAAGTAATTACTGTAAAATCAAACTTATCAGAAAAACTAAAACTGGTACATACAAAAGCTTGATAAGAACTACCTAAAATGACAGAAACCATCTTGGGGTAAACAAAAAGGTTTTTGATGTGTACTTCATACTGCAGCCAGCCAACGGGACGGTCGTGATATTTTGTCTTCTCTTTGGGGGAGCTGTCATGTCATCCATCTTTATATACACAGTCTATGATCTGTATGAGTAAGAGACTGGCGTGAGTTAAAGTGCATGAATATGATAAAACCTGTCCTGCTTGTATTTCATAATTACAATTCATTAGTTGTTAGCTAGCTAGCTAAGCTGTTACTGTCGTAATTAAACTGCTAAAGTGCATAAGTTCTTCTTCTGGTGTTTTTGTCAGTTACCAAACAGCTTCAGCTGCATTACCTCCAGGGTTTACGTTAGCTGGCTGCTGGTATAATATGTAATATCCAGCAGATGAAAAAATCAGTGGCCAAAATGTCCGGTGGGAAATATGCCAAATAAAATTATAATTCATTAATCACATATTAAATAGCCTAATATTGTGTGATCTAAAAGATATGTCTAAAAAATATGCCAAGACAACTGAAACATAAAGATTTCAGTTCAGAGAGAGATTTTAGGATTTTAATTTTGAATGGATCTCTTTATCCACCAAAGAGTGCATCCCTGACATCTTCTTACAAACACCACATCCACAGCAGTCACGGTCTTCCTATAGAGTTCCTGGTGTAGTTGGATAACAGCATTATGGATCAAGGTCTCCAGGAAAACTTTCAGCACACCGCGGGTCTGAAATTCGCTTCACTCCACCACCGCGAGCTAGACCTTGGATAGTTGGCTTGGTGATTTACGGTGTCGCTTGATTGAGTCCTTTTCCTCCTTTGCCTCTGCCACTAAAACCTGTGATTAGTCACTCTGTTTAATGGACCGCTTCTTCATTTAACTTATTTTCAAGCTGTTTTATTTGATGCACAGGGGCCTGTGGAGCAGATTTTCATGGTGGCCAAACAGCAGAATTACATCTCCCAAGTCCACCACGTTGTGCCATCGGGCCTAAAAAGACTTGTCACTAAAGACTTGTGACTAAAAAGAGCGTCTTTTTTGAGCGTCAGAGCGTCAGAAACTACTCGTTTCACCATCAAAATTTAATTAATTTGGTCTGATAACATTTGGAAAGTATAAAAGAGCCACGAGATTAAATAATTTTATCCCCATTTAAGTTAACACAGGGAGTAGTTGAGTTAATTGGAAATAGTTGGCTCTGCCAGCGAAGGTGCCTAGCGCGCCTGTTGTGCCAAGTAATGCGGAAGCAGCGCTGATCATCTGGGTAATTTTAAACCACAGACAAAGAGCTTTTTTGGCTTCATGTGCCACTGAGCAACTTTCACAGCAATGAACGGGGTCTGGCCTCCAACGCTGTATCCAGTTCTCTTAATTCATGGTCAGTCTCAAAGACTCTCCAAGCTAAGAAGCTCATTAGCAAGTCAAACTATGTTAACAGTACAATAAATTTACAGTTTTTTTCAAAAGACATATTTGTAACATCAGCTCTTGTCTCATAACTATCTACAGTGTTAATTTTGTGGAGCGGTTTAGAATCCAGCAGAAGAGAATAAAAAAGGTGGATTGTGCTA
The DNA here is from genome assembly GCF_006386435.1 of Epinephelus moara. Taxonomy (NCBI): domain Eukaryota; kingdom Metazoa; phylum Chordata; class Actinopteri; order Perciformes; family Serranidae; genus Epinephelus; species Epinephelus moara. Next base: position 4,212,105 of record NC_065509.1, on the reverse strand, counting down.
CACAGCTTATAAGCTATCTTTCTATATTTTGGTTTTCTTATATTTTCACATTATTGTTAAGGAAACATTTTTTTTTCAGGGATGTAAAATTTCAACATTGTATGATGGAGATCCAAACTAGACTCAGGAAGATGATTGTTGTTTTTTTACATTTATCCAAATTATTTCAGACACAACCTCAGTTCAATCATTTAAAATATACCTCTGCAGCCCCCATGAGATGGATGGGCAGCGCAGTCCAAACGGACCCCATCCCCGCCTATCCACAGCTATTATGATACAAATTAAAAAAAAAGTTAATATAATTCTATAAAAATGATAGTTACATAGGGTGCACATCATGATATCATTAGAACTTTCAGAGACAATATTGAGATGAAACAAAAGGTCCATGAGGATGAAACAGGCTTACTCGATTGTAAACACAATGATCGAAGAATACGTTACGGATAAGGAAGAAACCGCAGTAGAGTTAGCATCCGATGAGAGAGAGAGACCACCACCTTGCAGCTTCAGCATCAGGCAAGGGACAGCCCGGGCCCCTGCCCCCACCCAGTTTCAGTGTGAAATGAGGGAGAGACCACTGTGTGCAATGCAGCTTCAGTGTCAGGTGGGGAGCCCGGTATGCCCCAACAGCTTTAGGGTCCAGTGTACCAGGGATAATTATTATGACCCTTTATAGTTTGTGATGTTAAAAGCTCTAATACCTGTAATACTCTAATACCTGTGTCCAGTGGTCCAAAGTGGTCTATTAAATTTCATTGTGTGTTGTGCATTGATAGTTGCAAAGGGGGGACTCCCATATTTGCAGTACGGTGCTGATAAAAGCAGACAAATTGTTCATGACTGAAGGCCTTTGAGCCCATTTTTTCATCCGAAATTGTTGCATGTCTAAAAATAATATGACCTTACAATGAGTCAATCACGTTTGCACACTGAATCCGGACTTTAGTCTGTCATTTAAGTTTTTGAAACAGGTTTGATTTTCTGTGCTTTTCACATCTGTCAGAAGCCTCAGTGGAAGAATCAGTGAACACATTTGTGACAAGACAGAATAATGGGTTGCACAGTATCCTTTCATTGCTCAGTTATGCTACTTTCAACAGGTCAGATAGTAATAATTAGGTTGATAATAATGTTGAGGGGATGGGTGTGGACCACACACAGACAGAGAGCATAAGTGTGGACACAGGGAGGGAGGACAGCTGAGCCTCTTCAGCTGCGGTGCCCTATGCCACTGTAGGAGAGTGGCAACAGCCAGAAAGGTAACTCCAGTGAAACGAAGCAGGGGAGGAAATGTGTCTTTTCATTTTGTCTCATATTGTGAATCTGTAATTTTTTTTTTTTTTTTTTTTGGATAGCGTATTACAAAAAAAAAACGAACTGACTCAGTGTGCAAGTGTATTACAGCATTAACAGTTTCAAAGTGAGAGCAGTTATTTTGGGCATCCAGGCTTGTTGAAGTAAAAGTCCTGTTCATTTTCTGTATACATAGTGTTGGGTCACTGACAGCTGCGAGGTTTGGATGGATATGAAACTTTGTAGAAACCTAATAAAAGGTTTGGATTCTGGGTCCATTTTGGATGAATTGATCAACAATGATCCGGTCTTTGTTCCCAACTGCAATGATGAAACATTTTTAATTTGCTACAGTTCAGATTTGTGCCTCTGACGAGCCTCTTCTCAAAACCAAAGGTAGAAAAAAGTGGGCATGCTTTTCAGACTGTTGGTTTTGGAAAATTACAAAAAAAAATGTTAGACTCTAAATAAAACTCTCCCACACTGCCCAGGAATCATACCTCCATGTTACTGAAAAATCATCAAAACATATTGATTAGTTGTGGTCAGAGAGGAACTTTCAACATTTCACAGACAGATCACAGAGCTGTGTGCCTGTGATTGTGCCTGTTTCATTGAGAGTAATTGCCTGAGGTTAGGGGTAAACAGAACAATAAGCATTTCTTTGTTGTTCCTCTCACTGTTCAGGTCGATCCGTAATAATGGCTGTGACCTCCTCTGGTCCCACAGGTCTGATGTATGCCCACCACATCCACCTGTACCTCTGTTAACGTTCCTCGCTTTCAACCGACCAATCAGACACCAGAGCTCTGCTTTGAGGGGTTAATGAATCACAATAGCCGCGGTGACTCACAGATGCCTCTGGGTTTACCGTAGCGACTGTACTTCAAACGTGTCATCTCCGAGCACCAGTGATGTCAGTCATCGGAAATGCTGTTTGCCAAAAGAGAAGCTGCTGCCTTCCTCTTTCAACTGAGCCTTTAGGTGTGTGTGTGTGTGTGTGTGTGTGTGTGTGTGTGTGTGTGCGTGCATGCATGCATACACTATGGGGTATAAAATGCTTTAATTTTGCTGCTACCTCTACTGGAGCCAGCAGAAAGATCCATTGCTTTAAATGCTTGTGCATGTTAGGGAGGATGGGGGTTTTGTTTGTGTGTACATGCATGTGGAAGTGGGTGTTGCAACCTGGTTTCCTTGTTTGGCTGTGTGTTGATCTGAATCTTTGTTTTGTTTATTTGATGGTGTTAAATGATTGGTCATACCCAGACTGCTTCTGAATAATAATCAACAAGACTTTGTTTGAACGTGTGTGTGTGTGTGTGTGTGTGTGTGTGTGTGTGTGTGCATCTTTTATAATGACATACTGTGAACCTCTCCTGGCACTGGCAACTGGAGAGTTACCCGTGATACAACAGTGCCCCCTGCAGTAGGAAACCACGTGTCTTGACATGAACAGCAATGAATTCTAAGTATTGTTGTTTATCAGTTAGGATTGCAGATTAGATTAGATTAGATTCCCCTGTTGTGTAAAAAGTAAAGATGTAATATGATACATCCATAGCAGGATGAACCTGATAGGGGGCCCAAGGGCAAAAAAACCCATTGGGCCCCTCATGACCCACCTTGTTCCTTTTGTGTATGTTTCCTGTTGCTTTTAAGTACCAATCAGGGACAGTCCTCATGGCAGTCTACACATCACTCCAGGGGTGTTAGAGGGTAGGTGCTGAAGGTGCTGCAACCCCTGTTGGCATGCAGTGCCACCAAGCAAAACATATTTTTCAGCTGAAGATTTCTAATTTCACTCATATAAGCAGCGTTGGGTGTAACGCGTTACAAAGTAACTTTGTAACGCCGTCAAAAATGGCTTTTTTCAGTAACAAGTAGTGTAAGGTACTACTGTCCCTAAATGCAGTAATCACATTACAGTTACTAATCAAACACTTAAGTCGTTACTTGCATTACATAAATTCATCATTAGATCTTCCCCTTATTTAAGAGTTAGTGACGACGGGCTTCAGGCTGTTGCCAACAGGTCGTCCTCCGTGTCCAGCCGGTCAGCAGCGAACACAGATGCGGGGACGAGCCAGAGGATGGGAAAGTCCCGGGGAGACATGGAAGCAGCTTCATGTGTTTACAGCAGATATCAGGAGTGAGGACAGACGTCTCACTCTGCTACTCTGTGCTGCAACGTTCAGTTTATAATTGGAATATCCGTTGTCCTACTAAGTATTGATAACACGCTTAGTATTTTACAAATTCAAGTTTTTTTTTATTTGATGAACGTGGCGCTGATATGCAAAAATGAACTAAATTACTGTGGGGCAGTGGGCAAGTAGTGTAGTCATAACACCTTTACACACGGTAACCACCCCCTGCCTGGCATAACAACTTCTCTGGCGGAGTGCTTTGTTTACATGGCAACTCGTGCAGTACTAGCTGATGGCTAGTGGTGGTGCTAGTTCTCGAGTCTCACACAAGTTGCCATGTAAACACAGCACTGCTGCAGGGCAGGCTAACTGACCACGGTGAGAAATTATGCTATAAAAGTGGAGTAAATTACGTCAATTTTGCATGCCGCGGCTTCAGGGCACTTTGATTATGATGGGCGAGCCATTCTGACGGTTTTTTACATTTTCAACATGTGGGTTCCATGCAATTAAGTGTTGCTGTTATTCCAGCTGGCTGTTATCCTCCGATACCCCGAACAAGTTTTGTGGATTAAAAAACTACACTGGACTTCTTGTCGGCATGAGGGTTAGTAAGTAGTCTGTATTTTCATTCTAAAGTGGCCATTTCCTTTAAGGAGAGAAAGAGAGAAGTCTGCTTAGGGGCCTACCTTGTGAACCAGCTGTGCAATGAACAAGAAGCTCTGGCCTGACACCTCATGCAATAGCCTAATAGCATAATGGATTTCAGTCATCGCTACAATTACACTGATGGGAGAAAACATATGCTTTTATACAAGTGAGGGGGCACAGTGAATGAAGTGGGGGGGCACTGCCCCCTGGTGCCCCCTCGTGAAGCTGACTCTGGGTATATCCATCTAGTTAACTATACTAGCTTAGGATTGTTACATATATGTAAGGTTTAATGCTATATTGTTCACTGGCAAATTAGGTGACAATGCATTTCAGGCAATTTTACAGAGTAACTAGTAATGTAACGAGTATTGTAACTAATTACTTTCTCCAGGGAGTAATCAAGTAAAGTAAGGGATTACTTTTTTGTGTGTAATACATTACTTTTTTGAGTAACGACCCCCAACACTACATATAAGTGATGTGATTTCTTAAGCTAGTAATCTGTAGTTAAAACACATGGTTACTGTAGGTTGAATGCCAATAGCAAACATTCCAGTAGCTAACGTTAGCTTGCAAGTAGCCTCTTAAGTGGTTAGCTTACAAGGGATTTTGAGGGGTGCAGCAAATTTTGTCCACTTTTTTCCGTCTTCACTGGATCATGGCACATATGTGAGGACATGTCAGAGAGGCACTTATGTCCATTCCATAACTCTACTTTCTCCTCCATTTCCATGGTCCAAAATATGACACAGTCCTTTCAGTGGCCAGTCAGCATTACTCCCGAGCATGTTCCACTTGGTCCCACCCAACTACGCTGTCATTGGTTGGTACTACTGCGCTACTGCTACATGCTATAGCTAGCTAACCACTGTAGGGGGCTACTTGCAAGCTAATGTTAGCTACTGGAATGTTCGCTAGTAGCCTACAAGCTAACTGTATGTTTCAGCTAAAGCCTACTAGCTTCTAAAGTGAAATATTATGTAACATTTATATGACTAAAGCAAGAAATCTTCACTTGAAATGTACGGTTAGCTCGTAGGTTGCTGCTAATATTCCAGGAGCTAACAATGCTTCAGTTTACATTGTTAGATTTAGGCACAAAAACCACTTGGTAATAGTTAGGAAAAGATCATGTTTTGGCTTAAAATAGCCACTTTAGGTGCCGCCGATGTCTTCCTAAAAAACACCGGACTTTGGTGCTAGAATCACCACTGGAAACTCCACTGATGTCTTAGTTTTGTTGCTTGTTGATCTTGAAGAGTGTTCTGCAGCTGGCAGCCAACTGGCCTAAGCGTGTGCACATGCCTAGTTATGCGCATCCAATATAGTGTGCCAGTAAACCCGGAACTCCGTTAGCGCTTTTAGCACTTCCGGTTCTCTCGTCTAAAAGTCAATGCATTTTTTGAATGGGATTTTGGTAAAATGCCTCAAATAAGGTCTGTGGTTAACAAAAGCTTAAGCGAGTTTCAGGTTTTGTTCTACGACATAAAACACGTCAGTAAATACCCTACTTGTGAATTTTGAAGCTTTTACGTGTCGTAAAAAAGGCGGTTGCTAACAAGTTGCTCAATACAACTACAAACCCTGTCGGGGACATTAAACGTCATCATCCCCGAACAGGCGAGAGTGCTGGCAGTCCTTCATTACAGCTTCTTACTGTATTTAGCTTAAACAGTCCAATTTCCCCATTATACAATGTTTTTAAAATAAAGCGGCCGAAATCAGTTGAAAGCTTAGTGGCAGTGACGTCAAGAGTCATGCGACCGTGGAGTAGTCATGTAGTCCGTTAAAGCCTAACGTTAGCTTTTTACTTCTGCCGATCGCATTTAAGCTTCAAATGCGGTATGAAAGGTGTTAATATGTCCAGAAAATCCAAAACGCAATGCAAAAATCACATTCACTTTCTCTTCCGGGAACCAGCGCGATGCTAAACTTCCGGGTTTCGACGTCAGCCCTGGCACACTCTATTATACTGCACAGCAGCCCTCAGTGAAAAACCAACTAGTATGATAATGCAGTGAAATACACAAGTATCCAGTATTTATATATGAACTCAAATTTATTTAGGAGGGAGAACTTTTTCATTCTTTTTTGCCAACATGGTTAGCAGAAGAAGTTGTAAACACAACAGTGACATATTGTCAACTTTAACCTAACATGTATGAGGTGTTTTACAGTTGTTGTAAGTTTATTTGAAAAAGACTGTATGCATCTAACAAGCAGAAACTGTACATTTCCTGTGATAACAGAAGTGTATTTTGAAAAGACACATCCTAAAATGTCAACAACAGTCACACCCTGGATACCCAGCACATCATTTGTAGACGTGAAAGTCTACTAACTAAACAGCAATATTTGACAAGTTTGGAGTGAGAACATGTTGGTTTGGTGCTTGGCTGGTTGTATACAGTGGGTTTATCAGAGCTTTGTGTTGAAAAAAGCTGCCTGCTGCTACTGAAAACAATATTGAACCAAAATGGTAAACTTATGGGCTGTGAAGCAATGAATTCAAAGATACTAATGTGCTCTGTAAAGATGATGGGAACCACAGAGTTGATGATAGTTCTCTGTGGGTTTGCCACCATTAACGACACCTTCCATATTGCATGTGGTCATTTGTATCATCATATGTGTCATCATTTATACAAAAATATTGATTAAGTGAAGTTAACACAGGGTCCTCTAGAAGAGAAAGGCCTCAAGATTAGGTTCAAATGCTGAAGCCCCTTAAAGGGATATTTTGCCAATTTTCAACCAATTTTGTACCAAAACCATGTGGGTAGTATGTGTAAATGAAATGTGGTACACTTCCCACTATAGAACCCCTGCCTAGATACTAGGGTTGGGTACCGAAACTCGGTACTTTTTGTACTTGGTACCGATTCACGTCGGTACTACGGAGTACCGATTCACTTAAAATGAATCGGTGCCAAATTTCGGTACCTGAGGTGGAGGCGGAGCGAGNATTTTGTACCAAAACCATGTGGGTAGTATGTGTAAATGAAATGTGGTACACTTCCCACTATAGAACCCCTGCCTAGATACTAGGGTTGGGTACCGAAACTCGGTACTTTTTGTACTTGGTACCGATTCACGTCGGTACTACGGAGTACCGATTCACTTAAAATGAATCGGTGCCAAATTTCGGTACCTGAGGTGGAGGC
>NC_065509.1:4164762-4202411 GCF_006386435.1 Epinephelus moara | reverse complement strand
TTCATTACAATATCGTAACATGGTTTAGATTTCTAAATAAATATTCACCTCATCGCTAGATAGACCTACTCCTGAAAAACTCGTGCGCAAGGCTTTTTGTCCCTACGAGGCCACTGTCATTTACCCGACGGGAGGGGTGAGCGAGTGAGCCCTGCAATCTAGAATTTGACCACTGATGTCACTGTTTTCAACCCATTTTACACACTGGCCCTTTAACTGTAATACCAGATTGTTTTTTATCAAATGGCCGCCATTTTGTCAAACAGATGAGCTCACATTACGTCACCTACCAGCAGGAGCATTTATTGGTCCATTGTGGCACAGTGCATTCTAGTAGTTGCAGGTTTTCTATCTCTAAAACAAAAGTAAATGCCATTGCCCATTTTCTCTGTTTTCTCAGGTCATGTAGCTCCAATTTCAAAAGTACTTTAGTCTTACTACTGCAGAGACAGCCTAGTTTTATGAAATGAACATCTTTCCAGCACTGAAATACTTCTTTAAGGCCCATAAGACCAAACAAACTAGGCAATTAATCCAATTACCACAGACAAATTGCCACACAGTACAAATGGTGAAAAGTATTGTGAGGATGAAGGTGTGTATTCAGTCACTGCAGTCTGCAGAAATGCAATCTCCATTCCCTTAATGATGATGATGGGAGCTAAGTGAGAAAGAAATCGTATAAATATTATTGCAGTGCCTCTCACACAAGGTTTGCACAGCCCTAGTGCTGCTAAGACTATAGCAAAGGTTATAATAATCAGTGGCAGTGCTCTCTGTCTCTCTCTTTGTTCTCTTGTTTAATGAGTGGAACATTCTTTTACTTACCTCGTCATGAGTAAATCAATAGTCAGCTAAAAGACAGTCCCATTTAGCAAGGTGACTGCTAAAGGTAGCAAACTATCGATCTGCCCAAATGAGCCTCGCCAAACTTTATAAACAAAAAGGAGGGGGAGAAGTGTCTCACTATCTCCTCCTAAACACATTTTAAATTGCAAATAATAGAGATATCAAGTCAGAGTGAGAACTGATTGGTATAGTAGGCTGTTTGTGTATTTATTAACTATTCTTCTTGGGGTCCACACATAAAAACATAACACCAACATACAACATTTATCAACACTCAATGTCTCACCCAAAAACCAAAACGTGAATTCCTCTCACCCAGCACCCCAGGATCCCTCCATACCCACACAGAACCCTCTCAGCTTCAAAGGAAAATCACACCTCCAACAACAATATTACCTCAAACAATGAAAAGAGAAAACTAATAAAATGAAATAAAATGAAACAAAAGTCTGTTTTCATCAGGATGGAAAGCACTCAGTGGTGCAAAATAAAACAAACAGAACAGAACAGACTATATAAAAAGAAACACTTCCCTGGGAAGGTTCTCAGCAAGACAACAACAAGACCAAAAGACATACAGCCATACGACTGTTGACTCCTCATTCTTTAACAAACAAAAACATTGTATTTAGTTATTTAAAAAAATCAACTTTATGAGGTGTTATTTTAAATAAGATTTAATGACTATTGGTCTGGGTTAGGGTAAGGGTTAGGGTCTGCCACATTGCTGGAACTGGCCAGCTCTGTAAGTGCACTTATTTGTCAGGCTCAGGTTTTTCTCCAGCATGGTTTTGATGTTCTTCTCAGACATTTTTTCCAGCTTTCTTCTTAGTTGATTCTAAATCTATTCAAGTTTAGACATAATCCCATCAAGTTCTTCCCATGACCTGTTGATCTCTGCTTCCTTTGAAAATATATGTGATTGATGAGATTGTAGATTCTCTACAAAGCTTTGTATGAATTGCAGGCTCTTTTTAACCTCTTGCCTACTTTTATCATTCCATCAAGTCTTTTCTCAGTAGCATTAAGTTATATTGCTGCTAGAAATTCCCCTTAAAAGTTCATCTGCTGCTCCAGCAGATGAGATAGTTGACTTGTCACAAATCTATCTATCTACTGTATTGTCTTGGAGGCATGGTGCGCACTGTGACAGTTGGTTTTTCTATGTTCTCTAGTTTTTTGGTTCCTAACTCAGTCAGTTCATTCAGTCTTAAGCTCAGTTCAGACCAAATATTCACAAGGAGACAAAACCGTATCAGAACATTGCAGAGAAAAGTTGTGGCAGTATGAATTGGCCAGTCTGAGCTTGACGGAAGACACCTGTTGATATTCACCTGCAACCCAGCAGGTCAAATTGCTGGCGGCTGGTTTTAGAAGCATGTCGCCTATTTCTACTGCCCATCAGCTTGTAGTGAAGTCCACTGGTCAAGTCAGTATGACTGCAGACAGCATGTTCATTCGCTGCTGCAGGTGGTCCGTCCATGGCAAGCCCTCTCTTTCTGTCCTCACGGTGTGCCGGTGTTGGATGGTGGGTTGCTGCTACTGCTCACTGTGTGTGCCCCACACACACACAATCTCACTGACTGATTAATTGGCACTGGTTATCTTACTATATAATGATGTGTGTGGGTGTGTCTGTTCCATGTTTTTCTCCTCACTGACTTGGTCAATCCATGTGAAATTTGGCACAGTGGTAGAGGGTCATGGGAGGATGCAACAAAGCAATGTTACATCAGTTGGCCAGAGGGGGTCACTATAGCAACCGATTGAAATTGCAAACTTTGAATGGGCATATCTCATGCCCCATAGAGACATGAAACTTTGCACAGAGATGCCTCTCCTCAAGAGGAACTAATTTGCCTCAAGAACCCATAACTTCCGGTGATATAGATTTGCTGCCATTTAGAATTTTTTGAAAAACACTTAAAATCGATCTCTTCCTAGGAAGTTTGACTGATCTGCATGAAACTCAGTGAACATAATCTAGGGACCAATATCTAAAGTTCCCTCTTGGCAAAAGTTGGAAAACTTACCAAAACTGAGCTTCTATAAGGCAATGAATATTGTGGAGGGCGTGGCTCACCACATAAAGGTGTATAACATCTCAAGGGTTTCACCGATCACCACGCAACTTTGTAGGCATATGACCACACATAATCTGAGGGGACCCCTCCATTATTGACCCCATCAAACAAAAGAGAGAGAGCTAGAGAGCTAATTTCTTATCTAGGCCTAACCGCCATATCGATTTTTACTAAACTTGGTAGATATGTAGAACAGGACGCCTCAAGGTGACTGGAGAAATTTAACTCTAATTGGTAACTGGGTGGCGCTATAACAACAGAAAAATGGCTAACATGCGAAAGATCGCTGTGGCTGATCAAATTCACAAAAACTCTGTCTGAATACATTGCTCTTCTTAATGGGTTCAGTTGACTATTTAATCTGCAATTTCCTATGACCTGTATCCCAAACACACACCATGTGAAACTGTACGTGGGCAACTGTGCACTCAATGGGTATGGACTAGTTTATATTATTGTGGCATATTGATTATTAAATACAGTCCATCTGATGCTCTTTTTGTTTCAGTTTTTCGCCATTTCAACACTACTTCAAATGCAGCTGTAGCCATTATTTCACTATCACCATCCTCATTCATATTTTATGAAGCTACAAATTATATTCAACCACAAAATAAGCCTGAAAAGCTGGAAACAAGAACAGAAGTACAGAGAATTGTTGCATCTCATCTCATCTCATCTAATTGCATTGGTGTGAAACGGCAGGTTTTTAGAACATTGTAGAACTGTGCATTGCAATTAGTTGCCCCTTTCAACTCGTCTCATCGTGAATCTTTGGTCTGAACTGGGCTCAAGAGTCCAGTGTGGGTATTTGGTATAGTAGGGTCGATTTCCAATTTTGCTGATCCGATCTGGCGTAGAAGCTTTGGTTTGATTTTATGCTAACCTGGCTGCATTTGTCATTATGACACCTTTTGAAAATTAAAAAGTAGCCTATGTCAGCAACCTGTGCCAACAGTAATGCGGTGCTAAATCGAGCTTGCATTAGTACTAAGTAATAATTTTATGTTTATAAGCGGACTATTAGAGCCACTTAGGTCTGACAGGCCTTGACCACTTTACTGCCATGCCCAGGCCTGTGTCGGCAATATGGAGATTACATTTCTGTAGAGGTAAGAGGGGTCAAGTGGCACACATTGTGTTTGTTTACTAAAACATTCATGTGGTTTTTTGGGGTGATGACAGGAGACATGGCTGAGTCTACCAAGAAAACTAAAACTGCACCAACATGGCAACATTTTTATTTGAAACTGATGGAAATCATGCCTTAACTGGGGCAGGAAACACATGGCTGCCCCTATGAGCTGACTTTTTTCAGACGCCATGTTTCTGCTTATTCATGTTGCTCGCCTTGAAAGCTCTGCAATGGACAAGGAATGTGTTTGATGTTTTAAAAAGTAATGCTACAAACATAGGAAGATAGCAACTAAGCTACTCGCCCATCTTTTACGTGGTTACGTTTCCAATCTGATCCTGAGCGCACAGCTGATTGGTAGGCTTAAAGGTTCGTGGTTTGTTAACAGAACGTAACAGAAGTGCATATTCAATTGATCCAGTGTAGACAGAGAGCTCTGATGTTACATGATGTGACGTGATAGTCAGATGCTTGTTTGCTGTTAGGACAGAGTCATGGAGTCAAACGATGTGCTGAACACATCATTTGACTCATTTTACAGGAACATGCACACAGCCTGAAGGAGAAAGCCTGGCTTAACAGAGCAAGTTAATAATCAACTTCATGATACAGGGTGACTACTGGGACATAGTAACAACAAGGCAGAGTGGCAGCATCATATCCAGCTCTCTTAATACATCCATTGTGCATCACACAAAGCAAGTCCATTATCCATTAATTGCTCACAACTGGCCTCCAATGTGAGTGAAAACTCTACAATAAAAAGTTTATAAACATATATATATATATATATATATATATATATATATATACATACATACAAAAGTAATCATTCGCAATCAGTGTGGTGGTGTGTGTATTTTCTGAGAACCTGCCCTATGTCTGTTTTTCTTATTTTCTTCTTATGGTTTGGTTTGGTTTGGTTTGGTTTGTTTAAGACCTTTCTGGGTGTCAGCCATTGGATAGTGATGTGTAGCCCTCAGGCAATAGCAGTGTGAGGTTGGGACTTAATCAAAAAAGAACATTTTATTTCTCTGATTAACTGCTTTATTCTTGTTAACACCGCTCCCTCTCTGCATTTATTCACCTTTTTGACAGTCATGAGCTGACTTTGCTTGGTTTGGTTTGGTCCATCAGCCCAGCGTGGCAGGGATTTGCATTTCCATCACGACAGGGCTACCTACTTGAAGGTGTGTCTTTAACTGACAACAGCTTGTCTTAAGAGATGGGCCTCTAGTTTCGCAGACCGGGCGAGGCGGAGGCGCAGCGCACCTGCGCTTCGCCAACTGGGTGTGGCCAGGCGGATTTTGCAAGTTTGGCACACCGTGCACGCTGGCGCAGCTACCCCTCTTTCCCACCTCCGTCCCTCCTACCTGCACAAGTCAGAAAGAGGGAGGAGAGAAGGCGTGGAGTGGGTTTTACACACATCACACCAATCAAATGAGCCCCTCTCCTCGCCCTTAAATGCGCCGCGCGAAGGCGTAATGAGAGTTTACTCAATTCGCCATGGCAGAAGAGAGCAGCAGCGTCAGACGGCCAAACTTCTCCCAGGAGGAAACTGATGTTTTGGTCCGGGAGGTCCAAGCTCGCAGTGTCCGAATATACGGAACTGCGAGCAGACCTCCACGGGCTGATGATGCAAAGGTAGCCTGGGAGGAGGTCACCACAATTGTAAATCAATGTTGCGTTTCTCTCGTGCGCGCGCGCTCTCTCTTTCTCTCTCGCAGTCTCACTCTGTTTCTTTTCTTTTGACTTTTCTAAGATGACAGATGCTGAATATATACTCCCTATCTGATGCTGTGGCTGTTTGTGGTTGGCTGAGAGGGATGTGAACTCATTAGTTTGCAGCTGTGTTAATCAAATCAGGTTGGGTTTCCATTACGCGTGCCAAACGTGCCAAACGGTGCCAATCCCCTTTGATCTGACATCAGATGTGACGGGACAGTCAATATAGAGATACATTTATGTGCTGATTGCAGATAGTTGTATTGAATAGTGGTTTCTGTGGGTATTTATTGCATTGTTAATGTGCCTGATATTCTGGAAACCTGCCTGTGATGTTTTGGTGACGTGTGCGCACTGTCCGCTGGTCAGCCAAACTTCCACTTACACCGGCTGCGTTGACAGTAGACCTGGTTTCAGCTGGCGAGCGAAGCCTTTTGGCATGAAACTGTCACTGCGCCAAGCTGGATCTGTCGACACCTCCCCCTGCTGCGCCGCCACACCCATCTCAGCGCACCTCTGTCTGCCAAACTACCAAACTGAGCGCGTCTCCGGTTGCGCTGCTCGAAACTAGCTCCGCGCGGGGTTCGACACCCTGCGCCACGCCAGGAAACTAGAGGCCATGATGACGTTTGAAAGCAGCGGGCTGATTGATGGCTAAAGTCCCCTGTTATTTTTGATGTATGTGTTATTCCATCACACAGCACTGCAGGTAAAGAAGTTACCTGTTGGAGATGAGCCGTTTGCAGAGGTGCAGTAAGAGCCTTTTGTCTGCAGCTCTACATCTAACATCTCACTGTGGCTGTTCCTGCTTTTACTCTTCCTCCCTGTAGACTCAGAAGACTTGTTTTTATTGAGGAAAAGCCACTCACAAAGTTCCGTTAATTCAGTGATAAACACATTTCATTTCCTATAGGTTCTTCACAATAAAAGTACCCTGTTATTTTGTTATGTAAAAACTTTTATTGTGAAGCAGTAAAATAAAGAAATGTTGAATTTTTAAGCAGCAGCTTTACACAACTTCTAATACTGTTGATAGTGAATATGAAACAGTAAAATAAAGCAGACATCTAAAGTAAAAACAGGACATAGTAGAGAAACTAAACTCCAAACCACAGGGATTCAGTTAGAGCTACAAAAGTACTGAGAGCTAAACACACAGAGACTTTTAAAAAGGCCTTTCTCTATGGCCTCCTGCAGACTGATGTGAGTAGAGTCTTACAACACACATGGCTAGTTTCAGGGGGAGAACGGGCATCGTTGGTGGCTCATTGGGGGTTGGCTGCAGTCGGTAAGACTTCACCGCTACCCGTTTGAAAGTGGGCAACCTCTCTTTTGGATCTACTCCAGAGAAGGTCCATCTCTGGTGTGGCTCAGCATGCCACTGCACATCTTTACTGATAATGGAAATGCATATTGGTGCTGCATGGCTTGACTCAGCGCGGCCAAAAGTGACAGAAGAAAAGGCCCATTAGTCTCAAGCTCGCTTGACCTCCGTTGCTCTCTCTGTCAGGTTGAGCCTGAATAAGACATGTGCAACAGTAACAAGACTAATAAGTCTCAGTGGTGATCTAAGCTAAATGCTAAATTTAGCACAGTGACATTGCTGACATGCTGATGTAAGTAAAATGTATATCATGTTCACCCCCTTGCTAATAAGCACTAAGCACAAAGTACAGTTGAAGCTGAAATGTCATTAGTTTTCCATTTTGTTTTGTTACAAACCAAAATGCTGGATAAAGTGAAACTTTGACCTAATTTTCCCTCCTCTTTAATACCATAAAAAATATAGAAATCTGCAATTTCATGACAACTGAATAAACTCCACCTCCAGACCAAATCTAAAACATATAAATTCTTTGTTTATTCTCTCCATCTTTGGTGCTACATCTTTTTTGTTCCGTCGATCTTTGGTGCTAAATCATATGGTTATGGGATTGTGATAGTCCTGTTGTTGCATTAACAATTACTCCATTAAAAAGATGATTAGTTCCAGAGCATGGTCCTTATAAATGCTGTAATTGTAATACTTAAAATGTAAAAACACAAGAACACTTCAAGCCAATTGTAATCTATCCAGACATTTAGATAATTGGAAAGTGGTAAATTATTCTTCAGATGGAGTATTCTGTCTTTCTCTGCTGAGGATAAACTTGTGCTTATTTTTGCTTTAAGAGCTGGCTATTTAAATTATGAGTAATGAAAGTGGCAGAAAAATGCATCCATTCTAAAATAAACAACGATAATAGCAGTACTTATCAAACTCAGATCACGGCCATTAGTCCTGTCGGACGGGTGCAGCCAAAACCACCTTCACCCATCAGTGCCCTGCAATCAGTTTCATTATCTGACTGTTGTTGTCTGGCATCTCTCGCTCC
Source organism: Epinephelus moara (assembly GCF_006386435.1). NCBI lineage: Eukaryota > Metazoa > Chordata > Actinopteri > Perciformes > Serranidae > Epinephelus > Epinephelus moara. The sequence continues at coordinate 4,194,243 of NC_065509.1, read as the reverse complement.
CTTCTGCCTGATCCTCAGCAACTTGTCTGCTGGCTGATCTTTTTGCATGCCTTCCCACCCACCTGCCAGCCGCCTGTAGTTGTCTGCAAATCTGTCTGCTTTCAAATCAACCTCCGTGGCTGCTGCATGTGTCAGTTTCTCTCCTCCTCTCCCAGCCTCCTGCAGATCCACCAATCCTACTCTTTTCACTACTGTCTGCTCCCTCTCCTTTTCATGGTCAGACGTGCTAAAAGAGGACAGAGCCTCCTGGTTATAAAGCAAGTATTCCTCCTCTTCACTCCATCCATCCCTCCATCTATCCATCCATCTGTCTCGGTCAGTCTCAGAATGGATTGGCCAAACCATCAGGGAAGCCACACACTAGAATGATATACACTGAACTATTGTCCATGTATCTGTACATAGATACATTAGAACACAGAAGACAGGAGTTAAGTTTAGGTAAGGAGAGATTCATACAGTGTTGCTGTATTTTCACTTTAGTTATGGCTCACTAACACAAGCACAAATAACACCAATGGATTGAATGTTTATGAAGTGGTTAAGTAATGTGATATGAAGTGACACTAAATCTGTAAGGGACATTATTATACTTATAATGATTCCTCTTACATCAATTCTTTTTTAATCAGGCTGAAATTCACCACCTCAGCATCTGTGTCGCCAGTTTCCTGTCTTCAGAATGTTTGTATGCATGGGTAAGAGTTTCCATACAAGTGTGCAAAGTCTCCTGTCTGGCTTGTTTTTATAGATCACAACTTTTACGCCGCTTTTGGGCCTCATTTTGATGGATACGGTTTTGAATAAGACCCCAGGAGAGTTGTGGTAGGAAAAGTAACATGAATTAATTTTAATCCAACAGATATTTCAACATCAGAGTAGAAGCACACAGCACAAAATAGATAGCTGCAGTGTATCAATTATCTAACATAATCTTTAACCCATCTCAGTTAAGCATGTTAGCATGCTTACATGCTCATTAACTCTAAACACAAACTACAGCTGAAGATGATGGTAATGATATCAGTCTTGCAGGTATTGAGTCATAAACCAAAGTTTTAGGCAAATGACAATTTGGCTTAATGATGGTGTTAGATGGAAATTGTGTGTCAATCCATCCAGCAGATGTTGAGATATTTCACAGGATATGTGAAAAATTTGACCTACTGGCGGCACTACAGCAAAAGTCAAGGGATGATCAGAGTCTCTAAGGTGTATCCTCTCAGAACAATTTCCATGGCAATCCACCCTATCATTGTCTGAGATATTTCATTTAAAAGCCCCTGGTGTCAATCTGCTGGTGATGCTATAGCAAAAGTCAGGGGAACCACCAAAGTCAGTAGGATTCATCCTCTGGAGACCATGACCGCCAGCAATTTGACCAGCTGAGTTGCAGTCGATATCAGCTGGCTTGAGCTTAGGTCAGACCAGCAAGATCCCACCACTGCAACTTTTCTCTTTAACTTTTTAGAATGGTTTCGTCTCCTCGCGAATCACTGGTCTGAACTGGGCTTAAGAGAGAAAAATAGAGCAGATACCAGTGATTAAAAGTATGTGATTTTTTCGTAACAAACACTGGACAGGGTGTTTTGGTTTGTGTTCATTGAATTTTAATTTGAACTTCATGATCGATGAATTGGAAAAACACTACAGGTTAGCAATTGTACAGTTTCAATAATATATATATATATATATATATGTTTTTGGCTGCATTTACCTCAGTATTCTAGTGAGACATCAGCTTTAAGTTCAAATTCTGCCCACTATCTTGCTTCTATACACCTTGAAAATGACTACATAAAGTGAGCATGATTGAATTGTCTGTTTCATAAAATAAAATTGTTGGACACCCCCAGAGTCCAGTGCCACGTTTCAGACGCTGTTAGACAATCCCACAAGCACTTAGTTTGAGGCCAGGGTTTCCAGGTCTGCTTATTAGCTACGACTTTGGCCTTGGTTTTTTGTAAAGTCGCTTACAAATATTGGTAGTCGCAGGTTGTGGTTTTTTGGGCTTATTTCTAAAGTGGAGTTGCATGTTTGGGCTTGCAGTTTTTATTTATTTATTTCTTTGGTATTGTTTTTAAATACATATTTTGGGTGTTATATTGGTTTTACATGCCCTTTTTGATCCTGCACTTTGATATGACGCATTGATGGCACTTAACCTTTTTACTGTTATTATGTTACTGTGTGTGACCTGTTTGTCTGTTTTGTGTGGATGAAGCCAAATCACTTAAACTGTGAACCAAATCTACCTTTGGGTACAAATAAAGTAACCTCACCTTACCTTTGCTCTCTAAACGTCGCCTTTCTCTATATATCCATCTAATAAGTTATTTAAACACATGATAGTATGTCGTACTGCAGGATGTTTCCATAGCTCTCCTCCCTCCGTATACACACAGGTGACGGTCAGTCAATGAGACTTTTCACATTTAAATTGCGTGATTGCTGGGGGGAGTCGCTTCTTTTGGGCTTGTGAGTGGGAACAAGTCAGTTCCATGTCTTGCTTAATACCTAAAAAGACATGTTTGGGGCAGAAACACTATTTTAAATGTTTCAGTTTAACAGTGTTTCTACAAACAGTTGAAAGTAGACCCACAGCTTGTTGTGTGTAATGATGAGTGTAGAAGGCTGTCATACAGTCAGACAGACAAACACTACACATGAACTGGGTTTAATCAGACAGTCCACTCTAGGCTGTACAGTCACTAAAAAAATCATTGATACACACACACACACACACACACACACACACGCTCCTCTCTCTTAGAGAAATGATAGGCTTTCTCCTGAAATAAAGTGAGAATCCCACAGATAGAAAGCGAGTGAGGACAACAGGAGGATGAATGAGGAGAAGTAAGAGGGCAGATGTAGGTTTCATAAAGCTGAGAGAGGGCAGAGTGATGGAGCAAATTGATCAGGTTATATCTGGTCATAAAGTCATCCAAATCAAATAAAATGCCCGTGGGGCTGTTTTCTCTTTCACTTTCTGGGACCAGTGCCCAAAGATGGCCTTATTTAATTTCAGTAAATATCTCAACTGTTCTCAGTCTCACTTTATCACTTCACATAACACACACAAACACACACGTACAGACAACACTATGCTGGTATTGGTGTGACTTAGTCTTGTCCTTTTGTCAAACAGACAGTCGTTAGGCCTAAACTCTGTCATTACAGAACTGAAATAGAGCTGTGTACCGCCACATGACACTAAAATTATTGTGTTTTTTGTACTGACTACTTTAGGCCTGAATTGATATGGGGATGATATGGCTATCCAGTATTTTATATTTGGTATCTTTAAATGATCATACCCCAAAAGCTGTTGGCTCTTGGAAATACCATCAATTGCTGTTAAACGCTCTCATATTGTTTCTTTACTCAAACTTCGTTCATTTTTTCTTTTTACTTGGGGGGGCACAAGTTGTAAACACAACATTGACCTGTTATCGCTTTATTAGGGTGGAGATGGTGAATGTGTTGGCAAACACTTGCTCATTTGCAAATCCAGCAGACCAGGCTGTTCTCATAAACTGTTCGTACATTTTCCTACAAAAAGAAATGCACCCAAATTCGTACATATTCCACTTTGAAAGGCTGCAATCACATGACCAATGCACTGCTGACGGGAGTAAACAAGAAAGCAGTCCCGAGTGTTCTTGCAAGGAAGCAGGTTGGGGTGGTGGATGGGTCACAAAAACTTTGACTTTCCCTCAGGATCCCCGCCTGGAGATGCGAGGTCAGATCAGTCTGAACTTTGCATCATTTTAAGGTACCTCCCCATGTTTCTTTTCCTAAACATAACCACAGTAACTTTACTGCCTAAACCTAACCTCTGTAACTTTATGTTAATTACATAACTTTATCTTAAGGATGTAACATGATTTGTGGGGAGCTAATCTATTGGATATCAGACAAACTGTTGTGCAGGATTTTTTGTAGGATATCATACAAACTGTTCTATGAGGATACGTTGAGAAACATTAGTATGAGTCGTGTTTGTGTCCACCTGATGAATTTAAGTCTAATATTCGCTCTCTTTTGGCTCTGTTTTGTTCTCAAATGACTCCTGAGAAAAATATTTGGCTCTCCACCTGCTGAATGTTCTACTGTCTTCACCAGCCAGGTGCTCTTTGTGTCTTCTGTTTATTGCTGAGCATGTAGTGCACAAAGGGTTTTTAGGGCTTTTTTACTACAAAGGAAACACTTACAAGACAGGTGCGTTGGAGAGAGAAGACCAAAAAGTTGCAAAAGGACTCCTGCACACTGTCTAACTTGCAATACTAGACCTTCATTGCCTGACAAAGGTCTAGTACCGAAACGTCGTAAATAAATTATATATTGCAAGTTAGACAGTGTGCGGGACTCCTTTTGTAATTTTTTAGAGCTTTTTTACTGAAAACAGCTACAAACCAGCCTGATGAGAGCTGTGAGACTGAATTAAAACAGCCAGACTGAGAGCCATAAAAACGAAAGCTAAGGTTTCTCTCTTCTGTGTCGTCATGTTGTACGCACGTAATGACAATGTTATGCTACATTATGTGTGGTGCAAAGTGGTGGCACCAGATGAACAAATGAACGCCTTTTCACTCATTAAAATTAACATATATCATAAACTTAATAATGTACACAGCTCAAATAAATTTAAGTGTCAAGAAATATTTTCTTTATGTTTCTACATTTAAAAACCTTTTCCATCAATATTTTTTGTGTTTTTATTTTGTAAAGTTGATGAAAAAACATCTGAGTTTTGTATTATTATTTTTTTAATGACACGATTTCAATACTTTTACCAACTATTATGGTTTGACTTACATAACGTTTTAGCTTAGGTTGTACAGATTTTAGGAATATGAAGCATTTGAAGAAATAACACTCCAAGAAAAGCAAAAATAACAAGGATGGTACCAGCAGATTATTTCTATTGCATTCAAAGGGTTGAAGGTGCATAAATGCCTTGTAGAGTTGGTCATCATGGTTGGTTATTATTCTCTGTGGGTTTGTCACCATGAGTGACATTTTAAACATTACACAGCTTTAATTGGTAATATAAAAATAGTGATAGATTTTAGTGACTTTATTTCCTGGTTTAGACACTGGGCTTTAAAAGAGTTTGAGAGTATTTTCACATGGAAAAAAGGTCCAAAGAAGCTTGTTCCAATACAGGAAAAGGGTTATTTGTGCTCAACACAAATTTCAGCCAGAACTGGCTTCAAATCTACCTGAGCTGGTAAACAAAATTAAATGCAAAAAAACTAAGTAACATTTGAAGTCCCCCTTCAGACATGTTTTAAAGTATACTTACTGTAACATGTTTTTTCCACATAATACTAAAAGGGGCCAGAACAAGCCCCCAGAAACACTGCCTGGCTTTGAAGCCAATTTTACACAGTGGCCAAATGTGGATTTACAATATCAGAATTCATCACATGATGCAGTTGGGCCTTAAAAGATTTTTCCCGATAGACTTACCTTGGGAAAGTGACATCTTTAAATTTGTGGATACATTTTTGGGAGCGTCACAACTCTGCAAATTGACTCATTTAACAATCAGGATTTGATCCATTTGGTTCAATGACATTTCTTAAGTCTAAAGGAGCCAAAAGATTAACTCATCTTTATCCCAATAGTTAGTGCAGGGCTCAATAGAAGTAAGGTGCAAGTCTCTAGTGTGCTGCTCTATGGGTAATTTGTTGGGTAATTTCATACGACGGATATCAGGCTTTTTTGGCTTCATGCAACTTTCATAGCCCGACGTCAAACACTGTATCCACTTTTGTCTATACATCCATGGGCTGCAACTCTTTGTCCCTCACTGACAAATTATGGATCTGGCCTCTGCCTGCACAGTATCGCTGCTTGTAAATGGACCTGCTTTTGTTTCGCGCCTTTCTAGTAATCCGATCACTCGAAGCGCTTTTTACACTATGAGTCACACACATTACACTCAAACTACACACATTCATACACTGGTGGCCGAGGGTACCATACAAGGTGCCACCTGCTACTCAGTTTTTAACACACTCACACACTGATGGAAGCATCATCGGGAGCAATTCGGGGTTCAATATCTTGCTCAAGGATACTTCGACATGCAGACTGGAAGAGCCGGGGATCGAACCGCTGATCCTCCGATTGGGCCACAGCCACCTGTGCTTGTGATTTCACTTTCCACTTTGTCCAGCCCTGCTCACACTAAGTTGATTAATGAAAGAGAAGTGCACATCCAGATGGCTAGCATTAGCATCAGAAGAAACATCAGAGTGATTCAGCTATGCATATCGAAGACTCAGATGAGGAGTCTTTTCTGCACAAAAATCAGCAACTAGCAGACATATCAGAACCGTAAATTTAGTTAGTATCTTTAATTTATTTGTTAGCTTGTTAGCTTGTAGGCTAAATTGCAGTGGCTGACACAGCTTTAATGGTTGTGAAACAAACAATAATATCTGCTACAATGGGGTTTTTGGTAGATAGTGGAAGGAAGCTCCAGTGTCTGGTTTACATCCAAAAACTCCACTCTACCATGTTCATATGATTGTTTTACAAAGCACTTCCTGTATCTATGAGAGCCGGGCACCCTCAGGTGTGTCACTATTTCATGAAAAATATTAATTCCTGATACTTAGCCCACAGGAAATGTTTTGTTTATGTTGAGGAACTGACCTCATGAACTGCTCAGACAAAACATGGAATACCACAAGGATCAATCTTGGGACCTGTTCTGTTTACACAACACATTACTAGAGTTGGGTATCGTTTGGGGTTTTTCCGATACCTGTGCCAAACCGATACTTTTAAAACGGTACCGGTGCTTAAATGGTGCCTGAACCGATACCTCAAAATATGAGTTTTTTATGGAGGTTGAAAAGTGGCACAAAGGGCCACCTTTCAGAAGTGTGTGAGTATTTTTGTTTAACGGTTTTAAATTATAATAAAAACATTGTTTTTATTTATTTATTGCAGAGGCAAATTAGAAATGCCTAGAAATAAATAGGTATATGAACTCTATTAACAGTTTTAAAATATTCTAAAAAACACTTAACAAATTAACATTACAATAATATTAACTCTATTAAAGTCCAGCCTCTGTAGACAGCCCAGGCTCCGCAAATGGCAACAAAAACATTTGGGTCCAGGCTGTACCAACCAGCCAGCATGAGACCAGCGAAAGCAAGCACACACACGGGTGAGCTAGCTCCGTTGTGTTTGATAGCATTGTTGAACGTAAACAGAAGTGACACCCAACGGTGCTTAGTGTGCCTTTTAATAATAATATACACTCAACAAATGAACAAATGAATGAATGAATGATTCCGTTACGTGTAACGTCCAATAGAGGGAGACATAGCATTAAAAAAAAAAAAAGAGCACCGAAAGGAGGCACCATAATGTGCGTTGTGTTTCAGTCCGGTAGGTATCGGTTGTATAGGTAACGGTTCCATATAACCACCGACTTTCGGTACCCAACCCTACACATTACCCTTGGGACAGAAAATCTGTCACCACATCTCATTCTACAGCCACGGGTGATGCACAGCTGTACCTGTCATTAAACCTTCTGACATCAGTAAATTAGCTGCACTACATACCTGCCTAAGGAAATATATGACATAAAAAGTTGGATGTCCTAAAACTGTCCCTGGACAGAAGTTCTCATCACTGACCCTGACCACGATTCTAAACAAATACAGCCACTTCTTGGCTCCCTGTCCTGGATAGTAACTTGAGTCTGGAGCCACATGTGAAGAAAATAGTAGGTTTTAAGCAGCAGAGGAATGTATCTTCAAAATTACATCAATTTTGTGCTTCAGCAACAAAGAGAAAATTATATATTCTCTTCTATCCTCCCGCGTTTATTGCTCTTAATGCCTCACTCACTGTTCCTAAACAAGGAACAGTTCCAAATTGTTCAAAATTCAGCAGTTAAACTATTGACTAAAACAAAGAGATTGTCACACATCACACCAATGTAGCTTCACTGCATGGGTGTCCTTTTAGAATCCATTTTAAGGTGCTCATAATCACATACAAGGTTCTGGTGCCAGAGTATATAACGGAGCGTACAGTCCACACAGACCCCTCAGGTCTGCCAGTCTGGGTCTTGATACTATTACAGAGCCCAGGTTAAAAATCAAATGGTGATTGAGCATATGTTGGATTATTACTTATTGCAGTGTCCCTAATATTGGTGTTTTGTGTTTACCCACCTTGGAAAGCACTTTGTGCTCATAAGTTGTAAAGTGCTGCATAAATAAACTCATTATTATTATTATTATTATCATTATTATTATTGTTATTATTATGAATTCATTCATTTATTCACTAACTCACAGTAAGCTATGAGCAGCACACCTCCAACACCTCACCAAGCTAATCAACTCCTTTTACTGTCTCTTGCTGTAGTGTGGAGAACTACTGGCACTGTGTGACGCCTGAAATCAGATGGAGGCTGTAATAATTATTGACTGACTTCTTTGTGAAATGCTGTTAACAGATACACCAGCTGCTCATCTGTTGGATTATTGACAAAGTTTGCTGTACTAAACCACACCTGCTGTTAACACAAATACCACAGGTGTCGCCAAATCAACCAGGACATAAATCTGTAGGATTTTACAACTTTAAGGTCAAGGAAAGAAAGTAAACATTTTAACACAGGTTATCTGATGTCACTCTTATGAACGGTGTGATGAAGATGGACCTCAGGAAGGAGTTTGGAGTCGTACCAGCAGAAATATTCTGGGTACATCTACCTAAAAGAAGATCCCATGGCAGCCCAGAACATAATGGAGGGATTATGTCCTATTTGGCCTGGAACACTTTAGGATCCCCCTGGAGAAGCTGGAGAAACGGGCTGTCTACCATACTTAACCTGCTGCCACCTGCCACTGGAAGGATTTGATGGATATGGTCTATCGTAATGCCCACTGCAATTCTAATGTGGTTCTCTCTAATATTTGTCCATCAGCCCGAAGGGCAGTCTGCTGTTGTCTCTACCTCTTTGGATTTTTGAGATGGACACAATAATTCTCTGCACTTTGGATTACATTTTTTGTCTCTCCTCACCTGCTTTTGTTCTGTCTCACCCATTCTCCCCTCTCTCTTTATTCACTTTCTCCTCTTTTTTGCTGTATATTTCAGAACGAGGCAGGACCAGCTCTACAGCATATTGATATTTCCGTCCCTTTCCAAAATGACTGTCTCTAAAGTGATTGACGTAAGCAAATCCCTGCGGACAAAATAAAGCAGTGTTTATCGACCTAAATCCATCTCTTGAATTGCAAATACAGTCCGGTCGCCAGATTTACAGCAATGGTTCACCTTAGAAAACATCTTCTTTTTCTCTGTTTTTACCACCACAGATTTACTGTGTTAAAGATCTGTTTCAACAGGGGAATGTGTTTTGAATAATACAGAAGTCTAACTGATAAGTCACTGTTGCAGCATCTAGACAAATGGGATCCAAAGCCAATATGCAATTATGCCAAAAATTCCACTCAGCTGTAATTTAGGTTAATGGTTTTATTTTATTAATTGCTTTTTTACTTTGCTCATTTTGCAGGTTTCATTCTGTTTTTGTCACACATCAAGACATGAGCAAATAAAAGAAAATCCTGCTGTGCTCCCTCTCCACATTTCTCCTCTTTCTGTCTTGGTTCCTGCTGATGGTGGTGGTGGTGGTAGTTTTGCAGGTGGTGAGGAAGCGCCCAGCTCTGTTTTCACCTGAACGGAGAGCTGTCACCAGGGGCCAATAGGAGGCTGCTCTTTGTTGGGGTTCCTGAATAAAGCCTGCTCACCCCATCCTCTGGCTCTCTGCTACTGGGCCAGGAGAGAGATTCAGGCCCTGTCTATACATATCCAGATTTTTTTTTTTGGTAAACTGATATTTTCCTCTACGCTTGGGCCTCTCATCCACACACAAACGGAGTTTTGGATACCTACTGTAAAACAGAGATTTTTTTAAAGGTCCTCTAAGGTGAAGATTGATCAAAACTGCATTTGCTGTTAATGCATGTGGATGTGTAAAATGCTCTTGCATCCCAGCTCTTGCTGGGACGGTTCGCAGCTGAGTGTGAAGCGGCTGGGATGAGAATCAGCACCTACAAGTCTGAGGTCATGGTCCTCAGCCGGAAAAGGGTGGATTGCCCACTCCAGGTCAGGGGGGAGGTCCTGCCTCAGGTGGAAGAGTTTAAGTATCTCGGGATCTTGTTCACAAGTGAGGGTAGGATGGAGTGGGAGATTGACAGGCAGATTGGGGCGGCGTCAGCAGTGATGCAGGCACTTAACCGGTCCGTTGTGGTGAAAAGGGAGCTTAGCCAAAAAGCGAAGCTCTCGATTTACCGGTCGATCTGCGTTCCAACCCTCACCTATGGTCACGAGCTCTGGGTAGTGACCGAAAGAATGAGATTGCGAGTACAAGCGGCCGAAATGAGTTTCCTCTGCAGGGTGGCTGGGCTCAGCCTTAGAGATAGGGTGAGGAGCTCAGACATCCGGGAGGAACTCGGAGTAGAGCCGCTGCTCCTCCACATCGAGAGGAGCCAGTTGAGGTGGTTCGGGCATCTGGTGAGGATGCCTTCCGGACGCCTCCCTTGGGAGGTGTTTCGGGCATGTCCAACCGGGAGGAGACTTGGGGGCCGCCCCAGGACACGCTAGAGGGACTACATCACCCGGCTGACCTGGGAACGCCTCGGGATTCCTGCGGAAGAGCTGACGGAAGTGGCTGGGGAGAGGACTGTCTGGGCCTCTTTGCTGAGGCTGCTGCCCCCGCGACCCAGACCCGGATAAGCGGAGGACGACGAGTACGAGTACGAGTACGAGTACGAGTACGAGTATGACGTGTAAAATGGAGCATTTGGAAAACGATGATGTAATCGCCTCAAAATCACGCATGCCTGTTGATGCTTTGTGCAATATGCAATCGCTGGCAACAACAATAACAATGGTTGACTACCATTGGCTGACGTTTTGTTGGCACCGCTTGGTCTAATGACTTCTTTACACTCACACTCACCACTTTACAGAGGAACTGAGCCATCTGTTGCACCCAGTGTTTTTGCTTCACCACAGAACATCTGGAGAAAGGGAGTCTTGACGCGCATTTTTAGCAACAAATAGGCAGTGAAAATGGTCTTTTGATACTCAATATTGACACTGTACCATCATTCGTTACACTTTCAATTTTTATATTTGTCACAAACATGAAAAAAAACTAAAGGTATTTAATTTTAACTCTAACATTTCCTGTTTCTCTTTCAAAATAAAAGTCGCCTGACAACGTTTCTGTGGACAGAATCCCTTCATTTGTTAACACAAGGCTTTTTTATTGTGAAATATTTGCAGGACCATGTTGTTGACAATGCAGTGATTGTGTGGAAATACAGTACACGTGAGCATTTGGAGTCATTTTAGTGTTATAGTGTAGACAGAGTTATTTTTTAAAACAAGGTTGTGTAGATGCATTTTTTTCTTTTTAAATGGAGGGGAAAGATATCAAGACATCAAGAAAAGATGTGAGATGAGAAAGCATGACTATGAAAAGGTGGCCATTTTGCCAAATCTGTAGCTAGGCCAATCCCATATAAAGGACTAACATATACAGTTTCATCTCTCATCTTTCCAATTGATCTTTAAGCTCAGGGTAAGTTCAACCAGGAAGACTTTCTAAATGCTACATCCATTCACAATTCTCTCTCTATGCTACGCCCACTGCTTCCTCCAATCAGCTGATTATGGATGTTCCCTCTCCTGGTTAGCCAATCAACTTTGCCACAATCTCCTTCAGCCATTCATGTTGCTACTGCTGTCACAGGGTGACTATGTGTCTATGTGTGTCTGTGTCAGGGGCGATTGCTCTGAGACAAGGGAGGCTGAAATTCCCCTAAAATTTCATAGAAGAAATGGTCAAATATGCACTATTGAATTTACATTAAAATAAGAATTTACATTGCATTAAACATGCTCTAGGATGCGTTTAACATCATGATTAAATGTGGAGTCTAATAGAGTGCCGTCTGGAGTTCCTTATTTCCATAAGCGATATAGCTCATTTTCACCGTTTGTACAGTACACACAACTCACACTGTAAATAAAGACATAAACGTTGCGTAATTGAATTTGTACCCTGTTTAGTGTTGTTAGTTAGTTCGTTTGTTCATTGAATCACAAAGCTGTAGTTGTGTTGTGTGTGTGCAGTTGCAGGGGCACAGACCATTTTCTGCAAAAGGAGTGGAGGGCAGAATTTATATAATAAATGTGTTTCAGTAATATTTGAGAATGTTCAGAGAATGTTGCTATATAGCACTGTTACCAGGGCCAGTGTTAAGGTGCTGCTCCTTTCAGGGAAACTTATTTTGAGAGAAAATCAGTTCTGGTGGTGTAGACACAGTTCAGGTGTTTAAACCCATCTGAAAATCTTTGAGGTGTGTTTTGCTGTGGTTCTATGGCATGAATGTTCCTTTTATAAGTTACTGCCTCGCTACAATATGACAAATTTTATGATGTAAACTTAAATTGAGCTTCCCCTGTTTGTTCTGGCATGACTGTTTAAGAAATCTTACGCCGGATGTCCACTGAATCCGTTGCGAGTGCGATTCAGACGCGGCGCAGACTTGCTCCATCCTGTGCTGCGCGTCAATGTCCACTGGAACTATAGTGGCGCGCACACGAGCGGCTAGAATTGGTGGATTGCGAGATCATAATGTCATGTGACTTCAGGCCTGGGGCCACCCACTTGACGTCATGTTGATGTAGCGATGTGAAATACAATCCAGGGTTTTCATGGGTGTTTTATTTTGAAAATTGACCAGATACTCTTGTCTTTTCTACGCCTGACTTCCTGTTTGACTCATTTGGTCTGTCGCACAGCATCCATCAAAAATGGACCCGGCGAGCCTTTTTTTTTTCCTTTACGTCCAGCCCATTGTGTGGCCTGACCCGACTGCATACTATTCTCAGAAAGCAAGTTTAGATCTCGTGGGGCTACCCTGAACGATACATTGTCGATACATTGCTGGTTGGAATTGTACCAAGGTAAAAAGCAAAATGCCGACGAATTTACATTTAACTGTGTTATAAAACCATGTGCCCTGCCTGAATAACTAAAACACACTTATGATGAAAAAAACTTTTTGTTAGATGTGTCTGCTGAATTTCTTTATGAAAAAACGAGGCAAGAAGAGAGTAGTTCTAATAGGCATCCTACTACACAAGAACATGATGAGGTAGGCTAATGTAATGCACTTGTCCATTATCTATTATCTACTTCTGTTTGAAATTGAAGTGAGAGAGATGGACACCTCGTGGGAAAGCGGAGGGGTGAATGTGCGCTTCACCCCTCCTCCAGTTAAAGGGATAGTGCACCCAAAAATGAAAATTCAGCCATTATCTACTCACCCATATGCCGATGGAGGCTCAGGTGAAGTTTTAGAGTCCTCACATCACTTGCGGAGATCCCAGGGGAGAGGAGGTAGTAACACAACTTCACCTAATGGAGGTTTACGGTGCCCCAGATTCAAACAACCAAAAACACATAAATGAAACCACAAAATATCTCCATACTGCTCATCCGTAGTGATCCAAGTGTCCTGAAGCCCCGACATTAAAAGTTGTTTGGAAAAACGTCACTTGAACTCTGTTTTTAGCCTCATTGTAGCCTGTAGCTCTGACTGCTTCTCTGTACACCCCGTGAGACTGTGAGACATGGGCACCACGTTCATGTGTGTTCATGTGCTTTCGCTGGTCTCTGGGAATTACATTTCGTTTAAATGGTTGTAAGCCTGCTTTTCGCCAGTGAAAATTAGCATTAGAATTGGTATTATTACAGATAACAATACTTGTAATTGCACCATACTAACCAAGCTAGTAGCTAGCATAGGGGTGGATGATATATCAATTATACTCTGTATCATGGCTTGTTCCACCTAATAACTATATTGGGAACATCATGCATAATTGTTCATGTCATTTTTGAAGCCACCAGCATGAGGCTTGCCTCAGCCTTTGGTTCTCTTCCTCTCATGGATACACACACAATAGATTTACAAACATTATACATAACACACATTCCTCCACCCATCTAAACCACTATCTTCCAAGCAATCATGTGTCAGCAGACAAGGTGTGTTTCTCATCTGCAGGACTCCAGACCAGACAGCTGTTAGTTTGTTTCCAGCTCACAGTGAATAAATCGTGTTTAATTACAGTGCTGTAACAATTTAATGTAATGAGATTACCAGTAGTGTGAGCAGAGGAAGTGTGTTTCTTTGTCCTTGTAGCACTCCAGACCGTGACTGTTTAGTGACATTTTGTGACCATGGAGCACAAGTGTGACTTGCAAATAGTATTAAAACATAAAGTGGAGAGCTGTTAGTTTGTTTCCAACTGACAGTGAATAATCCTCATGTTTAAAGGCGCGGCAGTTCAACTTTGTGGTAGCATCTAACATCTGACGGTTGATCAAAAGCTTAAAGTTCAAAGCAAAAACATCAACACTTTCTGCCTGAGAGGATCTTGGTGCCTCAAAATTATAAATTGTAACAGTTTTTTTTCTACTTTATCATAACAGTACTTAATTTTATAATAACAGCAGCTAGCTTATTTTAATTTAGTGTAACTGTAATTCATTTAATAATTTTCCATTTTAGCAGTCTATAATTCTTTAGAGAAGGTTTCAAAATATCACCATATACATTGTGTATCGCAATTTAGCCGAAATATACTGCAATATTTGTATATATAATATAAGCCATATCGCCCAGCCCTGAGCTAGTGTTTGGGTTAGCCCCACCCTCTTGTCCAAATATGGTCACCTCTGGCTCCAAAAACTCCCAAGATGGTGATGGTTAAACTGCTGAATGCAAAGCTTCAAAACCAAGCCCCAGGGAATAGCGCTGTGTTTGAAGCCAAAGTAGCCAGACTCGGAATTACACACCAGTGTGTGACATTATGGTGGCTGTGTTCATTATTTTATACAGTCTATGGTCATATCCTTTAAAGCCACATGATCCACACAATATAAAGGTCAGCCCTATAAACTCACTCAGAGGGAAAAGTTTTTCACATATTTTTATGCCTCCACGCCAGCAATAGCAATGGCTAAAGGCATTATGTTTTTAGGATATCCGTATGTCCATACATACATATGGACTTTTTTGTGAACATGATATCTCAAGAACTTTTAATTTAATTTTTTTTTTAAATTTTATATACTTTATTAATCCCTGAGGGGAAATTCAATTTTTATTTTTTATTTTTTTCACTCTGTTGTCAATTACACACAGGTCTGAACACACACTCATGTACAAACAGGACCTATACATGCACTAAGTGGAGAGATGTCAGAGTGGGCTGCCCTTGACAGGCGCTCCGAGTGGTTGGGGGGTTCAGTGCCTTGCTCAAGAGCACCTCAGCAGTGCCCAGGAGGTGAACTGGCACCTCTCCAGCTACCAGTCCATGCTCCATATTTTTTGGTCCGGACGTGGACTTGAACAGGCGACCCTCTTGTTCCCAACTCAAGTGGACTGAGCTACTGCCGCCCACCCGAGGGAATTTTTTCCAGTTTGGCAAAAATTTTCACTTGTACTCATTGATGAACTGATTAGATTTTGGTGGTCAAGGGTCAGAGGTCAAGTTCAAAATGACCTTGCTTTCATCCTATTCTCGTGAACACAATATCTCAAAACAAGCTTGAGGGAATTTTTTCAAATTTGGCACAAACATCTACTTGGATTCAGTGATGAACTGATTAGATTTTGGTGGTCTGAGGTCAAGGTCATTTTCACCTCATCTTTCTCATTCTAGTGAACATGATATCTTAAGAATACCTTAAGGGAATTTCTTCAAGTTTGGCACAAACATCCCCTTGGACTGAAAATTAAACTGATTAGAATTTGGTGCAAAAAGGTTAAGGTCAGTGTGACCTCACAATACATGGTTTTAGACATAAATTAATACTAAACTTAATCATTCTTTTGCTGTGTTCCCACCAAACGCGAATTCGCAAATTCGTGCGTCAAGATTACATACAAAGTCAATGCAAAGACGCAATTAGACGCGAAATCGCGCCAGGTGGCGCGATGGATGCGTCTAGTGCGACGCGATGGACGCGATAGAGGCGTCTAGCGCAGTGCGATAGACGCGAAATTCGCGTCCAACGCCTCATCGCTCGAGCGCCTGTAGTTGGTGTCCTGCCGGGAGATCCTGGCGCCAACAGGTCCTCAAACTGGGCCCCAGTCAGCCTGAAGTCCCGCTGAAAGCGGCTATCATCCAGACGGAGTTCCTGGAGGAAGTGGTGAAACTCGCCGAGCTGGATGCGCTTCTGTAGGATAGGGTGAACCCAAAAACGACGGCGTTTGGCCCTCCGACGCATTTGGGACTTCCAGAGCAGGTACAAAGCAGCAGTGGTGGTTATCTCAGCCATGGTCGTCAGTGGCTACCCGGAGCTATATGATACTACGTGTCTACTCTTCAGAGACCGCAACAAAAAGGAGCAGGCTTGGGTGAAAGACACCGAGGAGACTGGTCTACTTGGTAAGTTCTGTAAATATGTGTCTTTAATTAGTTTGCAGAATGGTTGTACTATGAACGTTAGCACTAGCTTAGCTCCAGTTAGCACAGCCGGCTTCCCCACTACTCGCACGAATGACGTGATAACGCGAATTAACAAAACGGTCAGGCGTCGAAACTCGGGCGTTACAGGCGGCGCGTTACGAGCGATTAAATCACGTTCATCGCGTTTGGTGGGAACACAGCATTATGCTAATTATGACAAAACTTAACACAAATGTCGAATAGGATGATGAAGTGATGATTCTATATCGAAAAGGTCAAAGGTCAACTTTACCGTGACATCATAATGTTCTGCATAAAACACTTTTTCTGGCCATTATTCAGTGTCATATGTCAGGAGCAGAAGGGGATACATTTGGTCAGACACTCTATTGGTGACACTAATGGTACTGATTGTATAGATATTCTGTGTGAAGCATCCATAGTTTCACAGACATGGATGTAAAACTGTAAGAGAAACGTGACAGGTGTGCAGAGGCATACAACCTAGTTTATGAATATTTCAACTTCATTTCAGGTAGAAATACTTTAGAGTCAGTTTGTTACCAGTCGGACTTGTTTTTGGTGCTCAGGGAAGCTTGAAAACTCCAAGGCTGTGTTTTTGGCCTGAAAGATGAACCTCACAGCCTTCAGTTTCTTCAGTGCTGCTATGACAGCTTATTCAGTGCTGCTGTGTTTCTGTCACAGCTGACAGATCTCTGAATCCATCATTCTTCTCAGCACTTAGCCTCTGCATATCTTCAGAGTTGTCTTAAGTGTGTTAATTGATCAACTTTGGCATCATTAGACTGTTGCGACGGGGAGATGTGAATAATAAAACTAGCTCATTAAGCAAACCAAAGAGGCAGTGTAGGTGAAATACAATATGAAGCTACAGCAGATTAATGAAATAGCCCGACATCAAAACTGTGCACAGAGGTGATTCTCTGCTCTGATCAGAGGGAACATTTCTTCTCATCAGAGCGAGAGAAATTTGTGAAATCGCTGAGCTCTCAGATCTAAAGAGTATAATGATGCTTTGGCCAGGGGATAATGGACCGTACCGGTTCAAAACTTCTAACAGGGGTCCAATACCAAGAAATGAGACATGAGCACCACAAATCACCTGTTATTTTTCACTGCTATTCTCAGTGACTGTGAGCCGTTTCATGTCCCACTCATCCAGATGGTGGGGATAATTGGTGCTCCAAACTTAATGCAGGCTTTTTGCAGTGGTTATTTCATTTGTGTATGTTCGGATGTTCCTGTGTGTGTGTGTGTGTGTGTGTGTGTGTGTGTGTGTGTGTGTGTGTGTGTGTGTGTGTGTGCAAGTATATACACCATTCACCCTCACAACAAAGGCAAAGTCACGAGAATGAGAGTGACACTCGCTGCTGTCCTGGGAGCGAGGAGGGATATGTTTTAAGAGCACTGCAGCCCCGAACAAACACACATTATTCATCCCAACACAACATAATAACTTTAATCCACCTCCTATACACAAGAGTGCTCATTAACTCCATTTCCACTGAGACTATTTGAGTGACTAAAACACATTAGCACCACAAACAGCGATCAAAACATCCCATTTATCTTTGTCTTCCTGTCACCCGTCCCACAATGCAATCTGATAAACAACAATAGAACAAAGAATGCACAAGGGAAAGCAGGACATCACTACCAAACACCCCGCCAGGAAGAGATAAACAAAATCTGTTCTTTTTTTTCCACAGGATTATCTGGGTTATTAGTTTTCCTTCACGGTTAGATGACTGTTGGCTCATTTGACAGACAGTGTGAATGTAGGGAAGAGAGCTGGATCATACAGAAAGAAAGCTTACACTGATGTGAAAGAATGCAGACTGATGTTATGTTATGTGATCGTAACCCTGATGAACACTACAACTACAGCTGCTGATACTGTTAATGTAACTGCTGTTGATGCTGCTGTTTTTTATACATACTATCCAAGTGTGCCACACATTTCCAAAAGTGCGTTTGGCACACCCCCAATGCCCTGGGCAGTTGACTGCAATTTACACCCCGCTGCTGGTTTCACAAAAATAAAGCCTTGTGTGTTTTTTTCACAGATATAAAATTCTAAGTTAAAAAGTATGCTATTGTTTCTGCTCCATTGCTTTGGTATGGTCAATAATGTTTAGCCCCTGACACTTTACACCTTGAGCTAAATAATGCACAAGCACTGCTGTATAGAAAAAAGTAATCCCTCTCAATGATCACTTATGACCCACTAGCAGTGTGTGTATTTATCTGCAGAGACTCTGTCCTTTGCCTTTTTGTTTCCTCTCTATTTTGCTGTGTTCTGTGCCAGATTGTAAATGGCATGCATCCAAAAGGAAGCTACGAAAATTTCAGACACGGCGCAGAAAAAAGGCAAATATAGCGAAGCAAAATGTCAAGCAGACAAAGCTAGCTCCAAAATAAGACTGAATCTGAGGTTGGCTTTCACTTTTGCTGGCGAGCACCAAGCAGCAACCCTTGGGGCTAAAAATGAAGCCACTGTGGAACAGCCAGAAACTGCAGTTCTTTGAGTGGCGACTTTAGGCTGACTCCAGAAGTGAGTCAGTCCCCATTGACCCCCATGTTAAAATGCCCAACTTTACAACAGAAAAAAACATGTTTACAGTCTGGTGCAAAAAAAAAAAAAATTTTGGTTTCTGTAGCTAATTTCAACATGTGAGGAGGGGGGCTGAATTTTTATGTAACTCAGCCATTTACATTTTATTATCACATTACATTATTACATACATTTTATTATTAAGGCAGGACACTTTGAGTGAGCCTTTTGCCCTAATATGGTCACTTCTGGCTCCAAAACATCAAGATGGCGATGAACAAATGCCGAACTAGAGACTTCAAAACAGCAGTCCACAAACCTGTGGGTGACATTATGGTAGCTACGTCCTTTTTTTATAGTCTATGGCAAGCACTGAGGAAGAGGAATAGGATGAAGACAAGAGCAATGCAAAATTGACCTGTTTTCTGTTGGAAAGGTAGGTACCAGCTGTAAGCTTAGTCAGCCTGCTAAATTATTTGCTTTTCCATTACAATAAATGTACAATGTAGTACAACAGTACAGTAGCTTGCAGTGTACATTAAAGCAGTGTGGGGAGGAGAAGCCAAGTTTGACTGCTGTGTTTACAAACAGTAACCAACAATTCCTGCGTGGTGTACCTCTAAACACATAAAGTAATTTTTCTTCTTCTCTACCTTTTTCAATCAAATACTACTTCTGCATACTCTCAGCTAAAGACACCATTCAGATGTCAAAGCATTATGCTCTTTAAGGAAATATGAGCTTATATTGCACTTTTTGTCTAGTAGCCTTTTAGACCCTAAGCCTATTTTATAGGCCTCTGCTAGAAAATTGTATACCCATAATGATATGAATATATCTCTGCAACCACAAGGTCTATCTGAATACTTCTGGTGTCATGGTAAAGGGAACACTTGTGAGATTTGTTAAGATGTGTAAATATCAGTATATGTGTTATATGTGAAGAATAAATGAAGATGGCACACAGCACAAATGAAACATTTTGAGGTTTGCCTAAACAAAAAAAGCATTTTCAGGATGAGTATCCCTTTGGAATGATGCAGCTGCAGCTCTAAACCTCTATCACATCATAGTACAGTATGTGAACATGAACTCTGCAAAGGTTGATTCTGATAAAGTGAAGCAGAACAATATTAGAGAGGTTTTAGTATATCATGTTCGCCTGGATTCATTTGAATGCAGCACAACATGTCAGTCTACCGGAATGTACCGTGATTTAACAGCAGAATGAGCTTTTCACGGCAAAAACAACAAAGGTAAGAGAAATTTTACAACTATAGCTCAGCGAAATGATTTCTGTTGTTGTTCTTTGGCCTCTATCTCTCTGATGCTTTGGTGTAGATTCTTTGGCCTCTATCTCTCTGATGCTTTGGTGTAGAGTACTTTGGCACATATGTGTGGAAACAGCGGGGTCTCTGCTTTCATTTGAGATGAATGGCTGTGTTTTGCATAACGTGCCATCAAGTTAGAGCCCAAAATATACTGAGTGGGTCGACATATTGGTGCTGTACAGAGTTGGATTTGTTGTTGTTTATTTAGTTGTTGTTTGAGCTGTGTTTGGGGCATGTAAAAAGGGTTTATACAGCCTTGTAGCCCAGGTTCTGCTGTTTAATTTGATGTGCAACATCACTATATTCTTTGTGATCAGTGCATTTTTTCACACTGTGTCTGAAAGTCACTCTGAAAGTCTCCCAATTGGGGGACTTTTGGTTTTAGCAAAAAGCCTTTGTTTAGCCTTTTTAGATAATTGATTTCAACATCCACCTTTTGACAGTATTACAGTTCAGCTTTCAACTCTGCCAGCTTTACAAATCATTTTCCAGGTTTTCATCCGTACAGTGTGATGCATTCACACTTTAAGATCCCTATATTTTCGTCAATACTTTGCAATTTTAGCTGTCAGCATTCACACGCATTGTCTGCAGGAAATGCATTCTCTAGTTGTTTTACAGTAAGTGCTTCAATACACCTGCTTATTCAAATTCATACTTGTGTTAAAGTCTGCTTACTGACATTCAGATCTTAGCCTCTTGTCATCTTAGCTCTTCCGACATTGGTCCACATTCACATCAAGTCTATATTGTAATCCAGGTTACACATGTGTTTGTTTAAATATCCATTTAAACTCTGTGATTGTCTTTTTGGTATTTGTGAAGCACTTTATAACCCTGGTTTTGAGAAGTGCTTTATGA
Source organism: Epinephelus moara (assembly GCF_006386435.1). Lineage (NCBI taxonomy): Eukaryota > Metazoa > Chordata > Actinopteri > Perciformes > Serranidae > Epinephelus > Epinephelus moara. The sequence goes on along the minus strand of NC_065509.1, from coordinate 4,172,919 downwards.
ATAAAGTTTTGCTTACACACTCACAGTACATGGTTGCCAAACACTCAACGTTCTTATCTAATATGAGACTGCCAGAGACAGATGCAGGATAGAAAGGGGGAAGGAAACACCAGAGTAAAACACCCCCTTTTACCAGCTGGTATTACCCATGGACTGTCAAAAAAAAAATGGACATAGCTACCATGACATAACCCATTGGAGTTTTTTGGAGCCAGAAGTGACCATATTTGGGCGAGAGGCTGGTGCTGTGAAGGAGCAAGGGGTGGATCTGACTAAGAAGCCAAGGACACTATTTACAGACAGCTTGTCACTCAAAGCGGCCTACCTTTAATTATATGTAGCCTAACTTTAAACCTTACTAAAATGTAAACAGCTGAGTTATATAAAAATTCACCCCCTTTACAGTTGTCATGAAAGGGGATATTGCAAACATGCTTATTTCTATTGTAAAGTTGGGCATTTTAACATGGGGGTTGATGAGGATTGACTGGCTTCTGGAGTCTCAAGTGGCCATTCATAGAACTGCAGTTTTTGGCACTTTGTGTTGGCTTCATTTTTCACCCATGGAGGTTGCGCTTGATATTGCCAGAAAATCTCCCTTGATGACATTACTATTGCTGCTTCTCCACTGCAGTGCTCTGCAGTAGTGGTAGTTGGTAAATGGACTGCATTTATGTAGCATTTTTCTCGTCTTAGCGACCACTCAAAGTGCCTCACAAAACAAGCACCACTCACCAACAGGTGGCTGAGGCTACCATAGGTACCACTTGCTCATCAGATAAACATTCACACGTACTCACACACAAATGGCACAGCCATCTAGCAATTTGCAGTCTAATATCTTGCCCGAGGGTACTTCAGCATGTAGGGTCAGGTACTGAACCACTGACTACTGACTCCAATTGGTACAACCACTGACAACCACTCTACCGTTTGAGCAGGGGACTCAGATCGGACTACACTTGAAGACCACACGTGTGCACATACAGTTTCACAACTCAGTGTGGGAAGTGGTGTTGGGATGAGGTTGCATTCTTGTGCCTATTGACACATGCCTGTGATTTCATGTTGATAAACATTCCTGTGGCAATTTTTTCTAATGAAGATTTTTTGCATCTATATCTCTAAGTGACCACCCTGACTACCATCACCTCATTAAAAAAACTCTCTCTAATATGTACCTCACAGGCCACTTTACTTTTCATTAATTATGTTTATCTATCTGTCCACCACTCTCACCTTCTGTCAGTCCCATTTGAATTGTATTTCTTCAGCAGCCCCATTATTTCTTTATTAATTCACTTAAGGTAACTAAGTATATTTTCTGATGTACTCCTGCAGAGTTTATCACTGTTTATGTACTGAACACTGTCTGTACTTGCACTCATGTCTCCTACTCCTCAGCCCCTGCTGTTACTCCTCAAACAGCAAGGAAAGAACAGCAAACACACACAGACAGCGAGAGAAGAGATACTGTATCCGCTCTACCCACAGATACATGACAGCAGTCATCCATTCATCTGCTGTCAGTGACGCCTTTCAATCAGGCCCTGTCACTTCTCTCTATCCATCTTGTTTTCCAGCTGTCTTTCTCTTTTTCTGTCTTTTTTTGGCTGTAACACACACACACACACACACACACAAACACAATATTCTGTTCATGCACACCACTTTCAAGCTCCACGACAGCCTAACTTGAGGTAATTTTAAGGAGGCAGAAGCTCAAAATTACAGTAGACAGAGATGTTATCATCTCCTCCACTTGTGCTGCTGCCATTATTTCCCATTTTCAGACAGTATATTACATACGATATACTGTCTTTCTTATTTCTTACATTATATAGCCCAACACTGTCTTCTGAAATATGTGTACATAATACTAAATGGTTTTGTCAAATACGATGTTACATGTTGTTATGTTCCCCGGCAACGCTTTTTCCAATAGTGTTTACACTAAAGGTTGACACAAGAGTTGATTTTATTGGTATTCAAAGTTACACATATGGTTTTATCCAGGTGCTTTTCAAAAAAAACAAAAAAACAAAGAGGATAAAACAATGTACTGAATTATAAGTGAAAAACAAGTCAACACAGACAGGATTGTCTATTTGGGACCTTACTGTATATAAAAACACTATACCAAAATTGATATCATACAATACCTAAATTGATAAAAAAAAAAAAAAGGACTGTTGAAAGCCATTTTTGATCATATCTGTACATTTACAACAGTCTGCGATGACAATAAGGGGTTAAAAACTCCTCTGGAGGTGAACAGTGTCATTTATTACATGACCCATAAGCCATTGGGCCAAATGCTGGCTATGATTGGCTATAGGCCACAGAAATGTAGGGGATACACCTTCCCTCAATCCAGGCCATAGCAGCAGCATTGGAAGCTCCTATTGGCTCAAATGAGGTGTCAATGAAAAGATCAGGACTTTGCCTCCATTTTGATATTTAAGGAGCCATTATATTTACATGGAGAACAGGAGATATTATGGACAATATGTAGAGAAATATAAACATTTAAAGCCCAACTTGCAGGCTGGAGACCATGGTGTATAAATGTGTAGGAAAATGATGTAGAAACTCGATTAAAACAAACAAAAAAAAAAAACATATACACACTACAGTGACTTTTGGGGTTGTTTTTGTGAGAGAATTTTGCTTCCGCATCTAAAAACCCACTAACCGGAAGTGACGTAGTGTAAGGGAGTCCGGCCGAGTTCGACTGAGTGTAACATTAATAAACATGGATCCCAGCACTAGTTTTGAGACTGAAGAGGTTGAAAATGTACATTCATATGCATACGACGGCCCACAGACTTATAATTATGAGCCTGCTAGGCGTCCAAGAGACCAGGAACAGATCAGGGTTAGGAGAAATAACAGCCACAGGAGAGAAATAGAGCTGTGGTGTGAGGAGAACCAGTGGAGAACTGGGCAGGTGTCTTGGTGAGCGACCAGCGTTAGCTAACGACAGCTAACGATGTCTAACGCTGTTATCACATCACAACATTAAGTTTGCCATCACAGGTTATAACATTAGGTTATAACAAAGCTACCAATAGTTCTGCCAGTATTAGATAACTAATGCTACTTACCTAGGGTGACCATATTTTGATTTCCAAAAAAGAGGACACTCGGCCGGCCACGAGATAGCCTACTTAAATGATACCCGCAGTTTACTCAAAGATGCCTTATAATTTTAATATATTTAAAGTTTATATGTACTGTATGGATAGAAAATTCAGTTATATTAAAAAATACTATCTCTCAAAGACAGAAATTCAGATAGGCCCCTATAGATAGGGGACACATACACACACTAGACTGTGGCTACCCGATCCGAGCCCGACGGGCCCCGACGGTAGGCCTACCTGACGGGTCGGGCCGCGTTTGGTCAAAAATGTATAAATTGTATTCGGGCTCGGGTCGGATTCGGTCAGCTTTCAGTGAAAATGTAGTGTAAAAATAAATAAAATCCTATTGTCTGTCCTGTTTATTGCTTGGAGACTGTTATTTACATGACAACACCTGAACACAACACACACACACGCATTGGCTGTTTGTTTCTACCTCTCCCCTCGCTGGAAGCCTCGGACCTCCCGCCACCCGCCTCCGCCTTGATTAAACGCTGAAAATAAAATAAAAGAGGGAGACAGGTTTTTCCTATTTTATCTTATTTTATTTTACTTCTCCCTCTCCTCTCGCTGGAAGCCTCGGACCTCCCGCCGCCCGCTCCCGTCTCAAAAACGGAGGTCTCCCTCTCCGCGGAGCACCCACAGCACACGCCTGGCTTGTTAAATAGACTGTAACCATAACAACTGTGTGACACAAACTCAGTGCTTTAGTCATTAAATAATGTTGGGCTCGGTTCGGTTTTGGACATAACAAAACAGAATGACTGTCGGGTTTGGATAAAAAATATGCACTCTAACACACACACACACACACACAAAACGGACATTATCATCAATTTATAAACACCCCCTGGACGCCCCGGACAGGACGGGAAAAGTGGACATGTCCGGGCAAAAGAGGACGTTTGGTCAGCCTATACTTACCCATAACAGAAACTAATGCGCAAATATCAGCTTGTATCAGACATATCTTGCTATGCGTGTTATAACTCCACATTACGGTGTATTGACGTCCGCAGGGGAGAGAGGGAGAGAGAGAGATACGAAGATTTCCTTATAATTTTTTGTATGATAGGTGCTTGTGTGGGAACTGCCAGCCCATGTCCTCAGCTGTGGAGAGTATGTGCTGCAGGAAGGTGGATGCCTTCTGGGCTCTGGTGGATGCACATACCCCTGTGCGGGGCCGCGAGCCTCAAACACGGAGGCCTCCAGCCCACCCGCCCCCGCACATACCCCCGAGGCTCGGGTCTCCCTCTCTGTGGAGAGCCTCGGGGTATGTGCGAGGGCAGGCGGGCTCCGCCAGGAACATAATCCTCCTGTCCAAAACCAACCGCGTTTTTGGTCACAGATGAAGCCGTGAAATCGTGCCTCTTCACCTGCACAAAACGCACCCAGACACGAAAACTAACTCCACTCCTTTTTCTGTCCGGAAAACAGTGGACTCAATGTCCTGACAGACTCGAGTTTGTGCAACCTGCACAAACACAATAATTCGGCATCACAAATGGTGAAATGCACTGTTAACAACGAAAAAATGCTAACTCACAAGTTTACTACCGCTCAGACTCACTACCACCTACTACTGCGCACTGGACAGAGGCAGCCTCAAGGACGCAGAGTCCCTCTTGTGACGTAGTATCAGGCGATGTTGAAAAAAAAAGCGTTTTTAGAAGAGGAGCTAAAAAGAGCCACTTTTTCCTCTGAATTTGTGCCCTTATGTCATGTAAACCATAATAAATTCTGAATTAACTTCTCATATGGTAATTTTCAGACAAGGTTATGTATATTTTTTTTTTTAAAAATTTAACCTGCAAGTTGCACTTTAAAAAGGATGCAATGGCAGTTCATAATGGAAGTAATAACGTGTTTGGACTAAATGTTTCGCTGGCTTTAGATGGTCTAGACCTTTGGGAGTGTGTGAGAACTGTGTAAGCAGGGTTTCTGTCTGGATAATATCAATCTGTGGATTATGATAAAGCTTCATACGTGGCTTATAACTGTTAACCATTTATTGAACCTGCTGTGGTGATTGTATCTCGAAATGGTCAGCATCAGTTGAGCGTAGCTTTCTAATGATAGGTGGTATGACTTAACCACTTAAACAACAGCAAATACAGCAGTTGTTTAAATGTCACAATCATCAAATAAAACCTTAAACAGATTCGACGATGGGCCATCAAAAGTCTTAAGACCATGTAAAAGGTTATGCTAACTTTACTTCCTAGTATGGGTTGATTTTGGGTTGAATGAATCCAATTAATTGGGTTAGTTGGATCCTATATTTCCTGTACTGTGTGCTTGGTAAACATCCACATCTTTTAAACTCCACACACAGGTTTGAGGTCGAGATAACTCTAATGACATCACTATAGCATGAACAGGGTCACTTGTTGTTTGCCCGCAAAGTCATAAAACACAGCAATGTGAGCAATGAAACAAAGAACTCAAGGAAGGAATTCATATGAATGTATTCATTTATTTTCTTGCATATACAGATACATGTATACACAAGCATATGTTATCATGCATTGATTTTACATTAACCCACTTATATGTTTGATTGCTATCTGTGGCAGTGCGGGTCATACTGCATCAGGTTTTACTCAGTGGAATGAATGAATCAATAAATCAGGTGATTGATGTTTGGTGTCTTTCAACAGCTGAGGCCCAGGTTTCAAAAACAGAAGAGGTCAACAAAGAGAAACCAATGATACTGATTTTGGAAAGGAAAGAGTAATTACAGAAAGAATCAACCAGCAGAGATTTATTGACAAGAATAAAGTTTCCCACAATCCCGGCAATCGACCCCTTTATATGTAAGCTGGCCCTGTGTGATCTGTTTGTCCAGAAAACACTGAATACTGGTATCAAGCAAACCTTGCAACACTTCTAAGTTGCCGCCTCCACCCTGAAACTACTTAAGCCTGAGCCATTCCTGTGTTCTGATGCTCTGAAAAAACAAACAAACAGCCGACAAAGCCGTTATCACATCTTCAGTCACAACTCTGTTGTGAACAGAAGATTCCATCTCTCTGCTGCTTGCTGAGAAAGAGAGAAAAACCAAGCTGAGCCATACAGCTCTCTGGGATCAGCCACTGAAGATGCATTAATACGTAATGCAGTTTCAAGCAACATTGTCAGAACCATGAATGAAGTACTTAATATGAAATGTGATCATTTCAAACACATTAAAGAGGGAAAAACTAGAAAGTAATATGCATGTTACTTTTGCCTGGCACACAGTACATTTACATGACATTGGAGAAAACTGATTTTTTTGTGTAAGTGTGACTGAAATCGTTCCATAAGTCAGACTGACACACCCAGATAATGCAACTGGGAGTCCACTGTACTCCTGTATACAGTCAATTGGACCCAAACTGGCCAAGCGCTCTGCGCATGCTCCACAGTTTCCACCCCAGGCTATGACCTGGAAGTCGAATAGCATTAAATGCTTAACAGAAGAAGTTGCAGGTAACAACATGACAAAATCTACATCCAGAGCCATGCATTTTTGGATGGACAAGAAAACACAGTTCATGATGTGTCAGCTGAAAGAGTTGAATATTTTAAAATAGGTAGATGGGAGGAACACATGGAATGGAGATTGTTTGATCTCTGACATAATAGGTCAACCACCAAAAGGTCCACTAATAACAACCTTCCCACCTATTGTAGCAGAGTCGCACATAATCCGGTCGATAAATGGATTCACCTCCCATGCTTGTATAATGGAACAAGGACAGTAGTCCAATTAAATGGCCTAGTCAAGTTATAACTGTAGCTGTATGATAGGATAGGCAATTGCTTTTCAAATTTTCTGGCAGATTTTGTCCCCTCCGAATGTTGACACTGTGGCTACAGCCTTGAAAAATTGAGATGAAACTGTGATACACACAAAAGAGTGGCAGCAAAAATGTATATTTGGCAAAATACACCATATCATGCATAATCTGAGTATAAAACAGTAAAAAAAAATCCATCCATCCATTTTCATCTACTCCAAGGCTGCGTTGCAGGGGCAGCAGGCCAAGCAAAGCATCCCAGATTCTCTCCCCAGCAAGGCTTTTCAGCTCCTCCTGAGGGACCCCAAGGCGTTCCCAGGCCAGATGAGATATGTCATCCCACTAGCGTGTCCTGGAGCTACCCCGGGGCCTCCTACCAGTGGGACGTCCCCAGAACACCTCTAACGGGAGGCACCCAGGAGGCATCCTGATCAGATGCCTGAACCACCCAAACTGACCCCTTTCGTCACAAAGGAGCAGTGGCTGTACTCTGAGCTCCCTCCGGATGTCCAAGCTCCTTACCCTATCTGTAAGGCTGAGCCCAGCCACCCCACAGAGGAAACTCATTTCAACTGCTTGTATGCGTTACCTCATTCTTTCGGTCACTACCCAGACCTCATGACCATGGGTGAGGGCTGGGACATAGATGGACCAGCACATTGAAAGTTTTGCCTTCCAGCTCAGCTCCTTCTTAACCACAACGGTCCAGCACAGTACCTGCATCACTGCACCAAAACACCAATCCATGTCACATTCCATTCTATCTTCACTCGTGAACAAGACCCCAAGATACTTGAACTCCCTTGCTTGAGGCAGTAACTCTAACTGTATTCAGCCACACATCCTTCTTCAAAAACTGACTCTGCTGGATGTGAACCCTTTCTTAATTAAGTGGTACTACTCTTTTCTGTCAAACAGGTGTTGGGGTCAACACATTAGGCTTCACACGGAGGCACCAAAATGTTGGGAACATAAATTCGGGCTTCACACGGTGGCACCAAATATGTTGGGATTTAATTGGCTATCGGAAAAAATTAATAATTATTAATAATTATTAATTATGTTAAATAATGTGACTTAATTAACATTATTATTAATTATGTTAAATAATGTGACTTAATTAACATTAAATCACCTCGTGGGGCACCATTCCCATGAAGGGAAAAATGATAGCCAGTTAAAGATATCAGTCTCATAAAATACGCTAAACTATTAATTTGGAGTTT
>NC_065509.1:4149764-4164729 GCF_006386435.1 Epinephelus moara | reverse complement strand
TAACCCCTCCACGTCCAGACTGCAAGTGAATCGCGCATGCGCGGAACCGCCGCTGGCTGATCCCGACCTTTTTTACAGTCAGGGCGGGATGTAAATGTAAAATTTTCTTTGTCTAATATAAATCACTGAAAGAAGGTTCATTTGTAGTTCTAAACATATTCAGGGTGTGTTTTTACTCAGTTTTTGTTTCTCCCACGACGTTATTCCTCTCTCCTACAGCAACCATTACAATTACATGCATAGGACAATTATGCAAATTAGACGATGACGTCATTTAGTGACTTCTAGCGACTTTTAGGACAGCCAATAGCTACTTTTCTTACTGAGGAGTTGGCAACAGTGTGTGCAACATTAAACAGACAGCAGGTATGATTCCAGAGAATTCTATTTATTCACAAACTAGTAAAGCAAACCAAAACACATAAATTCTAACTAACTATATACAAGCTTGGTGTGTATATGTGTGTTGTGTGTGTGTGTGTGTGTGTGTGTGAGAGGGAAAGAAGAGAAAGAAAGACAAAGGTGGGTGTGGTGATCAAGGAGCCGTTTGGCCTACGAAACAAAATGGCTGACAACAGAGAACTACCAAAATGGCCGAATCAAAGCTGGCTTCAGATCGGGAATGGCTGACAACAGAGAACTACCAAAATGGCCGAATCAAAGCTGGCTTCAGATCGGGGGAGGTGTCTGTCTGACCGTGTGGTCAGGACAAAGACAAAGGAAAAGAAGTGGGAACTTTGAGATGCCTGTTTGGGTGTAGCTCTGTTGAAAGCCTATTTGTTAATGAGTCTATGTGAATGTGATTTGTGTTGCAAACGGTCTGGATTAGTGCAGAGATTGTTTAGTTGGGTGCAAGAATCTGTTTGTGAACAGAATTAGCAAACTAAACACTTAGCTTTGGCGAAGCCAACTAATCAATGACCTAACTGCAATCTATCACAACAATAACTCAGTAAACAGCATCAAATCACATACAAACAGTCTTGCTTAGCCTGTAAAGCTGTGATAAGCTATGCCCAGTTGTTACATTACCGATCCTTGAATGGATGGGAGAAAGAGTCACTCGGTGGTGTACTGCTTTGTTAGCCGGCAGAAGAAGGCTGGGATGATGGTTCCAGGTGCAGTCTTTGTTGGGTCCTTTGTTCCAAAGGTGAAACTCCGAGGAAGCTGGTCACTCAGGGTTTCGCTGGGTGCTAACTCACTTAGTTCCTTGTTGCTGGAAAGCTAGTTGCAAACCTTGTGTTTGCAAGAGAGTCTATGATCAATTGCCCTCCCTTTAGTGGTTTGGGGCTATGGAGCAAGGGTCTGGGCCTCTGCTGTTCCAGGCCCAGCCGGAAAGAGGTGTGCACTGCTACGCAGCTGTAGAGCAAGAGAGAGATCTGTTGGAAGGGAGCACAGATCTACAGATTCCTGTGACATCAGAGTCATGTAAAGGTCTTGTCCAATCAAGTTTTGGGACTTGAGTCTCACGGAGGTGTGAGGTGAGATCTCCTGTGGAGATGGGTGTCACATAGCTCTCTTTGTTTGGAGAACAAAGAGCATGCAGAGGAAAAAGCCTTCTCCAGTTTAGATTTTACCAAATGATAAATCATCTGTGGTCCTGTGAATCCCAACACAGGTCACAGCAGGTGAAACTTAACTCTGTTCTCTCTGATTAAGCAGCACTGGGGCTCCTCAGGGCTGCGTCAGTTCACCGTTTTTATTTACACTGTATACTAATGACTGTGTCAGCTCCCAGGTCAACCAGTATGTGGTGAAATTTTCAGATGACATTGTAATACTCAGTCTGCTAAAAACTAATACCAACTTAAGCAGCCACAGATCTGGAGTGGACAGGTTTGTAAACTGGTGTGACACTCACCAACTGCAGATTAACACAGAAAAACAGTGGAGATGCTGGTGGACCCCAGGTCAATTGGGGACCACAGATCTGTGGCCATACATGGACATAACATTGAGCAGGTCAATTCATACAAATATCTGGGGGTTCACATTGATAATGACTTAAGTTGGCACACGCAAGTGGCAAGTGTCTGTGCCCAAATCCACCAGCGCCTGCATTTTCTCCGCCAACTCAGAGTGTTTGGTGTCTGTAGGAATATTATGTCGATTTTCTACAGAGCAACCATTGAGTCCATGTTACGGTATGGCATTACCAGCTGGTTCGGCAACTTAACTGTTCAGTCAAAAGCTCATATACTAAATCTGATAAAAACGGCAGGAAAAATCATTGGTATGGCAGCACCTTTTGTTCATTATGGAACACATAGTTCCATAATGAACAATGTGATACAAAGTGTTGATTAAGAGGAGGGGTTCATAGGTGTTTCCCCCTTCCAGTTTCTACGCTAAGCTGTTAACCGCATTCTGGCTCCAGCTATACTAATACGATAGGGGTCATCCCTATATTCCCCGGGTTCTATGTTCCCCGGGTTCTATGTTCCCCGCTTTCCCCAAAAGGAAATATGTTCCCCGCTTTGTATGGGACTGGGGAACATAGAACCCTTTTTAAGAAAAAGGGTTCTATGTTCCCCGCTGTTGCCGGGGATCTGTACATGCTGTTGCCGGGGAACATAGGACTCTTTTGAGAAAAAGGGTCCTATGTTCCCCGCTTTTCCTTAACGGGTCCTAATAACATTTAGGGCTTATTTTTTCCACCATAATTTCCACAAATGCTGAAATGTGCAACATACTGTAGGTCTATGCGTTCGCTGATTTAACACTCACCTTGCAAACCAGCCTTTCAGCACCACGGACAGCGACGGAAGCTCCATATCAACACTTATCAACAGCCTGCCCTGACCTGGGCTCAAACGACCACAGCCTGATGATGTCTCCAAACTATCAAAAATTCAAATATAGCCGACACTAACAAAGCTACACAAAGATATCTTGCACAGTATGTCCATAAGCATAATCAAGAAAAACTGAGGCTGAGGGGGCTGAGTGACAGTCTACAACCACTGATGAGCATACACAGCATCATATCCACACGGTGGGACTCATCGCGCCTTATCAATAACACTGCGCAACAGAAAATATCTATAAAAACGTGTGTTTACTTCCGACCCTGAGATCTCCAACCCCGGGAATATTTGGCAGGTGGCAGCGGCCCCTTCATGATTCTTTTCAACAACAACAAGTGGCGTCGGAGTGTGTGACTGAAAACCACCACGGTCTGCTTTCCGTTCAAGGCATCTCCTCCTTCAGATGCCGAGACTTTGTGTTTATTAAGTAAGCTTTCACTGACTGTATCACATCTGTACACGTCTTAAAACATGAAAAATGCATGAACAGGAGCTTGACCTTCTACACGCTTTTGACTAGACTGGCGCCGTCAAAATACGGGAGATTAAGTTGATATGCAGTACTCCTATCATAATCACACAAATAAACATGTTTTAGAACATGTGAAGTCGCATTTGTTGAAACGTAGACTACGTGTCCTGTCCTGTCAGGAGATCAGGACAGTCCTGATCTCCATCCCACTCTCAATAAAATAATCTTGTCCTGTCTCATACCCATCCTGTGTTGTGTTGCAATTCATATTAACTGCATACCGTATTCATATAAAACTGACCTATTGTTATTATTCCTGGTCCCACTCGCTCCCGTTTGTTTTTTTCCTCTCTCGTCACAGTGCCATGATCAAATTATTCCCAGCCCACGGAAATCCTGTGACCCACAGAATTCCCGAAAAAAGAAAGAAAAAAAGTCAGCCATTAGTTACAGGCTAATTTATTGACTATGAAGTTATTTAATACCTTCCACCCACAGCTGCTTAGGATATTTTAACAATGCAATGTTATGTAGTCCCTGTCTGAGCTCTGCTGCGTAATTACGCACAGCCAAATGTGGGTAGCCTATTCCTCTATCAGCATGTCTTAAAGAAGGGAGTCACCTGTTGACTAATTTCGTTACATGGAAAGGCATGTCGGAATGGTGTAAACAGACAACGCGTTACCAGCAAGACTCAGGCTTTGCCTTCTTCCCATCGGTGACGCCCACACCTGTGTGCACGGAGCTCAGAATGCACACATTCTTGCTGGGCTTACACTGGTAAACGTAAGAGTCACGTCACCGGATTTCAGCACTTTTGTGCTGAACAGCTCCACTGACTCTTTAGCGGAGGGTGGCTGCACCCGGTGGCAGCTCCCGGTGGCAGCTCCCGCGTCGTTTTCCCCAGTGTGCCGACCAGGCTGGTCTTTTTTGCCTGAAAGGTGGTGGCGAGCTTTACAGAAGTGAAGAAGTTATCTGTGGGTCATGTTTCTCCCCTTCTCCAGGATGGATAAATAAATAAATATTATAAATAAAATTTTAAAAATAACAGACCCCAAAAGCTTTGTAGGCTATGGGATCGGGGAACATAGGACCCTTTTTTTTAAAAAAAGGGTCCTATGTTCCCCGGGTCCTTTTGGGGAAAAGCGGGGAACATAGGACCCGGGGAACATAGAACCTGGGGAACATAGGTACGCTCCCCTCCAGAGGATGGTGAGCCACATGATCGTGTTCAAGAAGCAGAGAAATACTCAAGGCTTGTGATACATTTTTATGTCTTTTCTTTGCTTGAAGAATGATGGTTTCTGCTATGGGGTAAATACATTGAGACCTCAGATGTTTTCTTTTTTTCTCGGGAGCTTAGGAATATAGGTGTTAGGCAGGGAAAGGTCCATTGGAAGGTGCGATGGGTCGACCAGCCTGAATTTGGACATTGTTTTGATTTTATTTACTGAGGTTTCTACATGTATTTGTTCAAGTCATATCTCTACACAAAATATTAAATTCCTCCTTTTTTAAATTGGTCTGGAGTACTATATGTGGTCGCCTAAGGCAGAGGGACCGTGAGATAATTTTTTCTGTCTAGATTGTTTGATGGACATTTCAGAAAGATAGCTGCCTGACAGGTTTTCGCTCTCACACTCCATAAAGTTGTTTTATTGCTAAGGTTAATGCTGTAGAAAGCATCATTGGAGAAATTGTTATTTTTTCACAACTACAAAATGTATGTATTACTCTTTTATTTTCGAGACTGTGTAGTCTCGAAGGGGGGAAATATGTAGTATCTGACGTGCCACATGTTATGTGATGACCGGGGTCTTATATGATCAGTTAGGGGCCCAGGTCAAGATTTTATTATGGCCCAGGTCAAGGATAGATAAGTAAGATGAAAGGTTGGATTCCATCTAGATTGTCTCTCTGTCACTTGTCACATTTTGTCTCAAAGTTCATCAAAACAACCGACCTATATATGCAGGGTAAATTGAGCCGTTATTCAGAGCAGTTCACATTGGCTGAGAACCTCTCCAAGCATCCTGGATGCTTGATAGATGCTGTACTTCTTGTAATAAACCTTTTCTTTATGCAAGCAAGACGGTGTCATTGGAGTCTCCTTCATTACCTTCACATCATCGCTATTTAATAAACAACACTGTGTATTTGGTTAGGTTTTCTGTATTTGATTGGGTTGTCTGTGTTTGGTTGTATATTTTGTGTTTACTAAGTATTTTATTATTTTGCATATGTGCTGTCAAAGTGAATAAGATGGTTCTTTATTTGCATTTCTTTTGTCTATTTTCGTGTTTACTATGTAGTTTGTGAACTCTCACGGCCACACCATACTGGTGGCGGTTAGCCCCGAAGTTAGTGACAATGTCAGCCACTCCTAAACACATAGTGGGGAAATGTCTGCTGCTGAGTCTCTCCCAGTTTTGCTATTGACTCTCATTATGTACTTTTTTTTTTAATTCTCAAATATAGATTCAGGCACAGTTTAGGAATCCATGTACCCTTTGTTCTTTCGCTTTTCTGTTTCGAAACTAAATCAGAAAAACAGGAAAACAATCTCATTTTTCTGTTTTTCCATTTTAAAATTGGAACAGAAAAACGGGAAAACAGAACAGAAATCACACCTTTTGTAGTTGTTTTTTGTTTTAAAATTAAAACAGAAGAATGTGAAAATGAAGTTTTTAATTTCTTTGTTTTGTTAAGGTGATATATGAACTTCTGAAGTTCGCAGAGGAGTGCTCCATGCTCAACTACTTGTGGCCTAGTTATGGCCGCACTCCAGCCTTATGCAGACCTGATCTGTGAACTTTTTGAGAGTGGCAAGACACACGCAGAAATCAGTGACATTTTGCAACGTGAAGGGGCCACGCAGTGTTCCATAATGAGCGTCAGGAGATTCTGCATGGAGCACAACCTTCGTCGAAGAAGAAGGTTCCTGCAATAAACGGGGTATGTATGTATGTATGTACTGTATGTATGTATAGGGTATCCATCCTCATGATGGGTGAAAAGACAGATCGACTGGTGCTGACCTCTCCTCATGATCTTGGTTGTACTCAGGGGAACATTTAGGCTCCTTTTTAAACCTTTGCCAAGATGATTCTTTAAACCTGAGACAAGCGATGTATTGCTGCTTGAGGATATTTGCTAGGGCTGACCTTCGACTCCATTTGTGGACATTCGAAGCTTCGGAGCTCAGAACAAATTTAATTCTGAGCATTCGACGACGACAGGGGGTGGGGGGGTCCGCGCGGACTAAAAGCGGACGTCCACAAGCCCTGTGTGGGCAAAGCTCAGATTTTACGACCGCGCGGACTATGCTCCGCGTACCAGTGTCACTCAAAAGACTGCTCGGCATGTATTTTTCACATCGCCATGATAGAAACGCGCAAGAATTGGGGGTAATGACATTTTTACAGGAAACTACAATGCGGAAGTGCGCTCGACTATGGAAGCCCAAATGACTGCGGACATTCCTCGCGGAGTCCGCTCCGCTTATAGTGTGCCCGAGTCTGTGAGCACCTTAAATTAAAACCCTTGGCGCACATTGCAGCACAATCAAACAGATGCGCAACTCAGAGCATCAGAAGTGTCTCTGACACCAGACTCATAGTGGCTCTGAGTGCGCTCGTTGGGTTAGTGTTGCTTTTAAGGCCTCCCCCAAAAAAACGAAAAAAAAGCGCAGAAGCTTCGGATTTTTTTTTTTCACAATCAAATCCCGTGCCATCGAACGAAGCTTCGAAGCTTCGAATATTTTGGGTCAGCCCTAATATTTGCCCACCTGAGAAAGTTGATATAGCATTATAGCCAGGCACGTATGGGAGCCCAGTGGTTTAGTGGTAATATTGGTGCATGGAGAGCTTTAAAGTATAAAGCATACCGTCACGGCTCAGACTGGTTTAGTTTTGAAAGTTGCAGTAGTTTTCGTCAGCGCAGTAGAAGCCTAGTAGCCTTCAAATCGGTCTCTCTCCACCTCCACTACACTTAAATCCGAAGTTTGATGATTGACATGTGGCTTAAAAGTGGATAAACAAGTATGACAATTGCAAAGGAGCTTCTGACAAACAAACACAATGCTGACACGTGTTTCTCCTCTGGCTGAGGAACTAGATGACAACTTGTGACTGCGATGAGAAATTGAAAGGATAAGAGAATGTCATTTGAAAAGAAAAAAAGAAGAAAAAAAAAGCACCATTGCATTGATGGCATTAAGCCACCATCACATTCATGGCATTGCGCCTCATAGCCTTTGCAGGTTAAGCATCATCACAAGGTGAATTTTGTTTCTGTCTATTCATGATACATCATTGATTTTATCATTTGACCTCAACTATTTCTGTGTCTAGCTCATTTCTGTTTTAGTACTCCATATATTTATGGAGCCGTAGAAGCCACTGCATTATCAGCAACATGGCACTGTGAATATTTCACAATAAAAAGCCTTGTGTTAACAAAAGAAGGGATTTTGTCCACATAAACATTGTCAGGGGACCTTTATTTTGAAATGGAAACAGCAAGTGTTGAGTCAATATACCTATAGGTTTTTTCATGTCTGTGACTGATATAAACATTAAAACTGCAGTGAAGGGCGGTACAATGTCAATATGAGTATCAAAAGACCGTTTTCATTGCCAACTTGTTGCTGAAAACACGCGTGGCCGTATAAAAAAAATAAATAAATTGGAAAGTCACAAGACTCCTGTTCTCTAGTTCCGCAGTTGAGCAGCAACCAAGCCTACCTGTGGTCCAGGTGTTAGCTGTCTATCTGTGAAGTCTGAGGCTAATGTTACCTTTTTCAAAGCACCTACTGGATATCTTATTACCACTGATTCCCAAGTAGTCTGCCATTGTTATTGTTTCCAGCTAATTGTTTGGGAATCGCAGAAAGCATCAATAAGCATGCACCATCTGAGAAGATTACGTCATCAGTTTCCAAACACTCTGTTTTACATGTCTACAAAGATAAACTGTAAATAGACTTTTGAGAAATCTCCAAAGTTGAGATGAGAGGCCCAAATGTCGAAGAAAATACCTGTTTTAAAAAATATCTGGATATATAAAGACAGGGCCTTAGATACTGATGATGCTATTTTTGTAAGAAATACAGGTTTTTGTGAGGACATTATGTAGATTATGATGATGGTGACAGTGTCAGTTTTATGCTTCTTCAGGAGGTCCAGTCTCCATCATGGTTTTGTATGTCTGTTTGTGCAGATGCAAGATCCTTGTCCCCACCCAGATAGCACACATACATCTGGCTGACGTCGGCCTAAGGACGACACATCCCTTAATTTATAACATCTGACAAGCGTCGGCCGCATGGGCTGATATCTTTAAATTTAATACTCTTTTGTCCCAGCTCATCAAACGTCTCGGTTACATCAGCTTTGGGTCGGCCCATACCTGCCCACAGACGGAAGTCGCCACGGAAGGTGGAATTTCATATCCGAGGTCTTTGTTTGGAACTGAGCTCGCAGTTTGCATCATCATCATCATCATCATCATCATCGCAGTTGGTTTCAGGTAAGCTAACTGGAATAAATTGGCAGAAAATAGCTATGTTGTTTATTCTGTGACCGTTAAAAGAGGTTCCTGGTGAGTGGTGATGCACGACTGGGTGTTTATAGCACAGGTCCCCACCAGCTAACGTTAGCTAGTTTAGCTCATGTTAGCTAACACGCTACAACTGTGGTGTTTTCATTTTATTTCCGCTAGTTGACGTTATCTGCTGATCTGGTTATCGTGAGCACTCGTTTTGGGTTAAAGTAGAAGTGCCTGGAGCTGCCACCCGTGGTCCCGGGCAGGGCTCGAGACTTGGGATCCACTCATCTATGGTCCCACCCGGCCTGACCTCCACAGCCCTCCCTGGATGGATGCACAAGCTTGGGGGAGAGGAGCGGAGAGGACCGCGGAGGGCAGGCCGGTCAGGCCGCGCGGGCCGACACTGTGTATCCCAGAACGGGTGTTTAGGTGTGTGTGAGAGGAGCGGAGAGGATTGGAAATGGTAAATTATAGTTACCTGGGCTTCATCAATCAAATTAGTGCCCAACACTGATTATAACTATTTAATAAGAAAGTAGTAGGCCTATTTGGGTATAGCAAAAAAATAAAATTCAGGTTGCAGCCTCCGCTAGGAAAATTAAACGGNGGAGAGGACCGCGGAGGGCAGGCCGGTCAGGCCGCACGGGCCGACACTGTGTATCCCAGAACGGGTGTTTAGGTGTGTGTGAGAGGAGCGGAGAGGATTGGAAATGGTAATGTATAGTTACCTGGGCTTCATCAATCAAATTACGCGTTACTGCCCAACACTGATTATAACTATTTATTAAGAAAGTAGTATTTGGGTATAGCAAAAAAATAAAAATAAACTTCAGGTTGCATCCTCCGCTAGGAAAATTAAACGGTCCTAAAACTGTGGTCCTGAAACTGCAGCCTCCAGTACTGCAGCTTTACGTTACTCAATTTTGCGGTTCCGTGTGAACGGAGATCATTTCAATAACGTCGTCATATAAACGTGGAAGTTTTTTCATTGTGCACACTTACACACGGAATAGGGTAACAGTTAGCTATTTTTGAATGTTAGCATCGATTTCTCACATTGGATTGTGAAATATTTGTAGTTTGAAAGGACCGACTTAAATGAATAAAGGTTGTAGTTAACGAAGCATAAATATTAATATAGAAGGAACGCCCACTGAGCGCAGCTTCTTTTATTGATCGTTTGAACGTCGTGTGGTGGTCATTTTAGATTAAAGGCCGACGTCTCAGCGATGTATTGGCAATGAGCAAACGCTCTCCCTGTGTCTTAACAATCTAAACTTGATACATCGGGCCGACGTCGGCCAGATGTATGTGTGCTATCTGGGCAGATGCTTGCACGATTTCAATCAACGGCCTTTTCAGGGATGCCATCAAATGTCAGGGAGGACTGTAAATTAAAAGTTAAACCTTTGTTTTAAAGGTAGTCAGAGGGAGATGCAGTAGTATTAGATCTTTTGATCAGACCAAAGCCACAAAAACAGGCAGTCAGCATACCAGATAGTTTATATGGTACAAATCACCAGTTGGAGAAGTGTTTCATGAAAGCTGACCAGCTACAGCTAACAGTTTTGGTCTCTGTAGGCTAGCTAATTCTCCCTTTATGACAACTGTACCAGTGGTCGATGTTTTCACATCCCACTCATTTACATTTTGTTAAAGCTTAATGTTATACATAATTAAAGGTGAGATGCTTTGAGTGATAGGCTGTCTGCTGATAGTGTCATCAGCTTTTCAGTCAAATCCACCCCTTGCTCCTCCACAGTGCCACCCTCATGCCCAAATATGGTCACTTGTGGTTCCAAAAACCAAGATGGCTGCTGCTGAAATGCCAAACTTGAGGCTTTGAAATGGGATTCTACAAACCAGTGGGTTGGAGGGGAGAAGGGAAATGAGGATAATTGAAAGTAAAGTATTACAGACTCTAAAGACTCAAAATTTGTTTTTGTCCTATTAACTTTTTTTTTTTTTAACGCCCTTAGTATCGCCACAACTCTACTGTCACTCCTCTGTACTGTATCATGGCTGTACATTGATATGTCATTTTGCAGTTATGAATTGACAGAATAAAGCAACACTATTTGTGACCAAGATGAGCATTATATTATCAGGTTATCTATCTTTTCTCCCTCCTGATTAGACCTTTTTTTCGGTTCCTCCCCAGCTTCTCTTTCTCTCTGCTGCTCCACACACACAAGCCTGTTGGCAGCAATCAGTGATCCAAATCTGAAGCCTAAATTCCTCTGTTTGGATGGTACAATGATACAAGACAATAATATCAACATATTTCTGATTAAGTCTAGCAGATCATACTGTATGCTAAAAAAGACAGTTTCTTGCTTTTTCAATTGAGCAAATTATTTCTTATCCTCGCACCTCTCTACATCTGGTCAGGATGCCTGAGCTGTTGCCAGATTCCAATTAGCACTGATTTGTCTTCAGCTGAGACAAATTCAACTTGTAGCTAAACCAAATCGATGTACTGCTGCAGTGTTGGTACTTTGGTAGGTCCTTTTACTCCCAAAGCTCAGCTTGTCAGTGTGAACAGACTTCAGATTAGCTGACTGCCCTGTAATAATAGAATAGGTACCCAGTAGTTAAAAAATAACAATGGTACAACCAAAAATGTATAAGCATTTGTAATCAGCTACTGTATATGTTGTTTTTTGTATCTGTTTGTATGTTCTGCTTTAAATACCCTACAGTGATACCCATTTAAATAAAGAGCCAACCTGGGACACACACACAAAAAAAACAAACAAACAAAACAGATGAATGACTTTTAAAAAGTCCTTTTTATTTTGCAAGTGCAGTAGATAGTGAATCAAAATTATGAAACAAGTCAAAGATTAATGACAATACATGATGCCAAACAAGGGTGCTATTTTGCTCTCTATCCTCAAGAGGACAGTGGCACAGACTCAGGAAATGAATCATTTAAGACTGAAGAGTGCCTGTAAAGTCAACTGATTTCCCCATTGACATTGATTTTTTGCAAAAAGACAAAACTTTCATTAAAGTAAATGTGTCAAATTTTACAGAAATTGTCCAGAATCCTTTTAAAATTTTGTAGTTGTTTGAGCTGTAGAGTATGAAAACACTTTCTAATCTTTTTAAATTAATAATCATCCCTGCCTCTATGTAAATTCTGTAAATGTAATATACTAAGTTATTTCTTTCTTTATATTAACTAATATTTTGTCAATTACTTTCCAATGTGTTGCTGTAAGGGAGTGTATACTAATCAATGTATCAAGATGAGAGAGTAAACAAACAGTAAGATTGTATTCATTTGGACGGAGCCAGGTTCACTATTTCCCTCTGTGTACAGTCTTCATGCTAAATTAGGATGAAGGTGACAGGTATAAACAGTGGAAAGTAAGAGTTGATGTCATATAAAAGGACCTTGCAGAACGGTCCAAACTACACTGACATCCATGTACATTTGCTATGATGGACAATCAAACATTAGCACAAATATTTATTGGAAAAGAAGCAGAAACAAGCATAGATTAGCATGAAAAATTAATGGATATGAAAATGAATGATTATTTCAGACTCAGGTGCAGACATATTCATTACAATCATCTCATTCTGTCCCGGTGACCTCCACCTCACACAGTGTCAGACATTCTATTCTTCCAGGAATCACAATGTTCACATACTGGCCCTCCATTCCATTACACACAAAAGTTGTGGAGGCCCCAGCTGGGATTCCATTACACACAAAAGTTGTGGAGGCCCCAGCTGGGATAGACTGGATAACAGCACACCTGGAGAAAAGAAAAATGAAACAGTTACAGATGATGCCTTTGCATTGAAACTCTGTCTTCCTAATAAGAATATATGTAGATGTACAGTGCACTGATTTCCTGTAACATACACACCAGTGAAAAATATTCAAACCAAATATAAGATAGAAAGTGCTGTTACCTGGGATTAGCATTGCCATTGTCATTGAGGGACTTTCCAATGCGGATCTCAGCACCATTAAGCCGATCGTGGCAACAATCTCCTCTGTTGGTGATGGTGACAGTGTTAATCTTATATGTCCTCAGGAGGTCCAGTCTCCACCATGGTCTGCTTTCGCGGTTTGTGTGGGTGCAGGACCCTTCATTCCAGATGCTTGCCCGATCTCCATCAATTGCCTTTTCGGGGGGGCCATTCAACCTAACGGAGGACTGAGTTGCTTTTCCATGTCTAGCAATATTAGTACCTGGACAAAGTTACAGCATTTGTTATTGAAGACAGTTTGAGGAAAGCAAGTCACAGATGATTCAACCAAAGGTATTAAAGAAACGGTTGTCATTACTTGATTAAACTCTCACTGTGATCCCTGGACATAGAACTTCAGAACTGCTCTTTTACAGTAGTAAAATACTAAAAATCATTATCATTAATTTCATTGAACCAATTTAAAGAATAATCTCACCAGAATGGCCACTGGTCTGTCCTAAAACAGCCAACCAGACAAAGACCACAGCTGGAGTCATCATTCTGTGAAGCAAGTTGACACTCAAATAATCAGTCATCATTCTGTGAAGCAAGTTGACACTCAAATAATCTTATTGAACCTTTGTTTTAAAGCCTCTACATATATTTCTACACATGCATATACATTCATATACATAATGTACACATACATTCTTAACACAAACTAACCTGATCAGGAAAAAAGCCACACCTGACCGCTACATTTACATTATCATTTCCATCCTTTTTCATATATGTCCAAATAAACCTGATTTCTTTCTGGCACCTCACATCTTCCCCTTCCATGAAACAACGAGGGGTCCAGACATCAGGTGTCTGCTCTCTAGTTTCCGACTAGGGGTGTAAGGCAAAGCTACCTTGTTTATCTGTGTTTGTGTCAAAGGAATATCCCTATTCGTGTTTGAGGTATACTGAAGGTGCATCAGATTTTTAGTCCTCATACATTTATCTTTTCTGCAAACTAAATAAAGTAATGTTTTAGCCATGCACCTTAATTAAACAAATAATAAAAGAGAATTGGTTTTTGAACCTGACCTTCAACCGAAGAAAAGTAAGTCTAAACAAAATATACATTTTAAGAATAAGAAAGCTATTGAAAAACTTGAAAACTTGCCCTGGTCCGATGGCATGCAAACATGAGACAGTCCCTAACTTCAGCTTGTCAAGTTAGGCACAGTGACAATTTTTAATATGGGAGGTGTGATGTAAAAATAACACCTGTGGAACATAAGTCCCACACTTAATAACTAACCCAGTAAACCCTGATAAAAATGCACTGAGGATGTGACTGTGTTTAAATATGACTATGTGTTTCAGAGTTATGACTCTGAAAAGAAATGGTGTTTGGTTTGTGGTAAATTGTGTGGAATCGATGGGAAGACTGGAAGTGTTGGTGGAGCAGGAACATTACTGCAAAAATTCTCATGTTTTTTTTTATATCTGTTCAGAGCACATCATCTATGCATATACAAATAATGTATAATTAAAG
The DNA here is from genome assembly GCF_006386435.1 of Epinephelus moara. Lineage (NCBI taxonomy): Eukaryota > Metazoa > Chordata > Actinopteri > Perciformes > Serranidae > Epinephelus > Epinephelus moara. The sequence goes on along the minus strand of NC_065509.1, from coordinate 4,150,424 downwards.
CCCTAGCCTGGACTCTTTTTAAATGGCTTAACGTCAGAACCAAGAACAACAGAGTTCTTCCTACTACCCTTCTTCTAAATCCTCAATAATTCATAATCAAAGTAATGCTGGTCTATATGCTATCTATATGCCAAATGATGCAGGGTCTTTTTCTCTCCAAAATAAACTCCCTCCCACCTAGAGCATTTTCAGACAAAACATTCAACTGACACAAAGTAGATTTAACCTGTTCTTATAGACATCACGATCAACACATCAAGGTCCCAAATATGAATAAACATCGAAAAGAAAAATAGGAAGAAAAAAAAACTGGACTAAAATTAACATGATTATTAACATCAGTATCACTTGATTATCAGTGTATGTTGGTCCCATTATATTTATATATTGTTATTTTAATACTTACCAAGCTGTAATGTAAAGTGGTACCTGATTTCCTTTTTTAGTGAAATTATTAGAGAATAAAAGACGAATGATCAGTAATTCCACCAAGGACCTACCTGGAAGCTCTCTGACTCCCTAGAAGCAGCTGCGATCTACATGCGTGCCTGGAGAGCAATTACTTTTATGTCACTGTGCAGGTGGCAGGCATGACAGGCAACTGTTTATCACTCTAATTGTCAGTATATTCAAACAAGTGTTGTTTTTGTATCCGCTTTA
>NC_065509.1:4131831-4149264 GCF_006386435.1 Epinephelus moara | reverse complement strand
TCAACACAGGATATTATTTATCACCCGCACATGATCACGAAAAGTAAGTCTTCACACCTCTTTGTGATTTTATTTTCTCCAACAATGACATATGCATTTTGCATCCAAACTATCAATCTGCACCTATCAGCTGTCAAACTAAATGCACCTAAAGGCACATCAAGCTGAGTTCCCAGGCACTGATCGAAGACACATTATGTGCAACTATCTACCAGTCCTTCAGTACTTTGCACCACATTAAGTCCAAGCTCTGACCAGATCACTGCAGCTTCTACATCCGGAGCTACCAGAGAGGTTTCCTTGTTGACATAAAAAACATTTCCCACTCATTATTTTTATAAAGCCATGAGATAAAACGAGTGAGTTTTAAAAAGAGATCTAAAAGAGGATACTGAGTTCACAGTTAAGGGGCCTGAACAAGTCAAGACATAGGAACCATTAGTAGGGTCCAGCTAGAAGCTTTCAAGCAGCAATCATGCTCATAAGGAGTTAGATCACAGATATAAGGAAAAGTCTGACCATTCAAGGCTTTATAAACGAGCAGTTAAATCTAAAAAATCAATTCTACCACTCACAGGTTACCACTGAAGGGCAGTAAGGGTTGGTGTGATGTGCTCACTTTTCTCGGAAAGCCTGCCAGCAGTGTTTTGTATAAGTTGCAGTTGTTGGATATTTGGCCTGCTGATACTGAAATAAAGTGCGTTGCAAAAGTCATGTCTGGGAGAGATAAAAGCATGGATGACTTTTTCCAGATCTGCAGAAGAAAGGAATGACCTGATCTTGGTTAGATTGCACCACTTTAGTCAGCTCAGCATCAAAAGACAACTCAGAGTCAAAAAGTCCACCTGGGTTACAGGCCTCTTTTTGAACATTATTAGATACAGCACTCAGACTAGAAGAGAGACTGTTAATGTTGTCTATGCTGAAGAGCTAGGATGGCTCATTCAACTGCAGAAGATGTTCCTGTTCAAAAAGACAAGACAGAATAGAGGATAGGTGGTGATACCAGGCTCTTTTGGGACATACAGCTGCTTATAATCTACATAACAGTGAAAATCAATATTATGTTCTCTCACGATTCGACCCAAATTTGAGTTTAGTGGGTGAGCGTGTCAGATGCATCTTCACTGCAGCCAGCTTTTGGAAGAAAAAGGAGCACCACCGGTATTTTGATCCCGATGCCATGATGATGGAGCAAAGCCCAGGACAAGAGGCAGCTTCTTTTTACACTTTTCATACCAAAATCTAAAAAGACAACAGTTACATGATGAAGTGCTTGTGGTTTCACCCAAAAAACATTGAGATCTCTACTCTTCATCTTACCTTCGCATGTTCAATAAAGTAAGTTGCACATACTATATGTAGTTAGCTAGCTAACGTTAGTTAAAGCTGCAGTAGGTAGAAAGCCTTTAAACGGTTGATTTTTGAGTCTCATCTGAGTTAGGTTTCGTTCGTCTCCGCCCTGAGCCCTCCTACCAGACGAGCACGCGAGTATTTTATCCTACTTGGTTCTATTTCTCCCTCTCTGGGAGCCTCGGCTCTCCCTCACCATGCAGCAGCCCGCCCCATCCTTCCCTCACGGCCCCGCACATACCCCCAAGGCTCGGCTCTCCCTCAACGCGCGGCAGGCCGCCCCACACATACCCCCGAGGCTCGGCTCTCCCTCTCCGCGGAGAGCCCTCGGCTCCGCTCCCACGGCCGACCCTCGTGCCCTCCAGCCAGGCCCGGCCCCACCTCACCCTTCCCTCCGGGGCTCCGGGGAACCAAGTTCTGTCTTCCTTTTTTTGGGTTGTTTAGCCGTGTCGGCAGTTGTAGCCAATGCTGGAATAGCTATTTTACCTGGTGCACTGTTCGCCATTGCCGATGGCTCTCTCCTTCTGCCGGCAGCACGGGAACGCACATATGCAGTAGAACAGCCAATAGGAACGCAGTGGTCTGAGCTGACCTTTGATTGGTTGGTGCACATCGGCACGATACTGATTCTTTAGAGGCTGAACACAGAGCCATGGTGAGGTGCAGAAACCTATTGTTTGTCTCAGACCACTTGATTTACATTATGCTTAGAAGATATTATAACATTTCTACTCAATTATACCAAAACAATGTTGCCTACTGGAACTTTAATGGTGTGTTAATTTTTCATGTTTAATGTTAATCTAACTACCTATGTACCTCGTATTGCTGATTCTGATGAGACAACCAATAATTTCACATTTTTGTATTTACAAAAGAAGTTCATAACCTGTAGTTTATGGACACCTGAGGGTGAGAAAGGCTAAAATGTAGTGAGCAAAGGTAGATGATTTCTTACTTATGTGAGGGGAATAGGGTGGTCATGGGTGCAGATCTGATGACAAGTTTGAGGGGGACTCAATCAGTTGTGATTTTTTGTTTTAATTGCACGCATGCAAATCATGCCCACAGAGCGCTTGAGATTGCCAGCATATTTCATGATTTCATAGAGGCTCATCACCCTCACCAAGCCATTCACACAATTATTGAAAATTTGCATTAACCCTTCTTTCATTCATTTTCCACGAGGACTCTATCAGCCAACGTATTACTTGTAATATTATATCCTGATGTCCTATGGCTGTTTCCTTTTCTTTGCCATGCTTTCTGCCATGCTCTGTCATACTCTGACCTGGCTCACACACAAACAGGACACCAGTTAATGAAACAATATACTTTAGCTAACCTAATTTCACAGTAATATAGGTAATATAAATGAACACCTGATCAAATTAAGTTACATTATGTAACATTAACTATCAGGCAATGTAGAGCAAGCCCGGTTGTAGGCAGGCCCCCTCATATATGAGGGGGCAGTCATAAATGTGAAGGGGGCATCATGCTCCAGCACATTTTTGCCATAGGTAGAGCTGACAAATAAAGGTCACTCACTCACTCACTCACTCACTTGCAGGATGTGGGGACGCTGTGTGAGTGCCCTATAGAGGGTGTCAAAGCACTGTGGTCTCAAATATGCTTGCTGCTTGTTTTGTTGTTGATGACAGTGTTTCCTACATGGAACTGGGTTGTTGTTAGCTGTGTGTCCAACCCCCAACCTAAAGAAATGGATTGCACTTTGTCAGGCCTCTACCCTAAGACCTGTCCAACTTGGGTGTCCCACCTGAAGACTAATCTCCCGCTGGTATAGCTCTTAGGGTCCCTGAGGCACGCAAACCCCCTGACCACAATAAGGTGGCAATCCCTCAGGGAGGAAAACTGAAAAATAAAATAAACAAAAAAAAAAATAAAAATTCAGGGAAAAAAAAAAATATATATATATATATATATGTATATATATATATATATATATATATATATATCCTTCATCCAGGCACAACCAACATCTTAACATTTATCTTATTGGATGGCCATTAGGCATCTAGACATATGAAATAAATTTGAACCTAATAATTACAATAACCTCACTATAGCCAGTATTTACCAAAGCTAGTCTTATAAAAAAAAACTTCTCAAACTAACAGAACTAACAAACACAACAGATATAGGCTAGAGCAGAACATTTTATATTTTTTTGTTTTGTTTTGTTTTTTTGTCATTTTTTTGTCTTCACTCCACTCTCCTTTGAGCTGCTGAAAGCTGCAGGAGTGAAAAGTTAATAAAAGCTTTGTAAAAATCGCTGTGATTATCAAAAAACAGCGTGCAGAACTAGAGGCTGGGCGGGGCTTTATGTAGGGGTCTGGCACACACAGGGCATTTGTCCTCAGTATGTGACATGCAGCAGGCACTCATCTCTCGCTGTGCTTGTGTGATTGAAGAAACGTTCGCACTGACAGGCTCACACTCTATGCTCACACTGCTATATTTACTTTTGTTTTTTGTTGTTAACTATATATTAAGTATCTCACGACACGAGACGCTACGACGAGTTTAACGGAGCTTCACTTCACTGCTGCATTCTGCCTCACTGAGACTGAGAAACCTGACGCCGATGCATCTTGGCTCATTTGCATACTAAATAGTGATTGGGTGTTTACTGGGGGGAGGGTCTCTGCCGACTGCAGACAGTAACGTTAGATCACACACAGCCGGCACACAGCACGGAGTGGAGTGGAGACAGATGAGAAAACTTTTCTGTTTTGCGCCTTTTTCGGCGGATTTGATTTGAGGGGGCAAGACATTTGTTTAAGGGGGCATTGCCCCCTCTTGCCCCTGCGTAGAACCAGCCTCGACGTAGAGCAAGCTAAGCAACTACGTTAGCAAGCTAGCTAACTGCAAGCTAGCTAACGTTAGCTGCAAGCTAGCTACTCTAAATATGGATCTGGCTAGGGATAACTTACTTCACTTGAGGCAGCAAACAGAATCTGATTACGTTTTTAAATCTTTTATGGTCACACTTTCCTTTTCTTGAGGAAGTTTCAATCAAAATTACTCACAGAAAGCCATTTGTTTACTGACTACTGCGAGAGCACCAGCTGATGGCCATGTTCCAGTGGCTGAGAGAAAGTGGTGAGAGATCAGGTTTTTTATTTTTATTTTTTAATAAAGATCCCCGTCTACAGTTGCATTGCAGCAGAGCAGGGAGGGTGACCTAGTAGGCTAGAGATGGAATGTGGAGTTGGAAAATATATTTATAAAAACATTTGTTCCACAATTTTCATTTATTTTAGAATTGTTTGCCATTGTACAGGCTTTGGATAATAAAGTGGAAAAAAACCCCCACGTCTGCATTAGTTTCCATCTGGATATCAGGATGTCAATATAAACCTCTGTTTCACCGAAACTTGACTAAACCCTGAACAGTGCCATTCAACCTGGAGGCTCTTTTCTAACCTGGAGGCTTGTTTTTTTGTGGTGAATAAGGACTGGTATGACAGTGGAAATGTGAAGTGCTGTACTTGTTTGGGAGGGGCAACCAACACTACAGTTAAATCATTCTACAACCAGAAACCATAGATTACCAGAACCATCCGGAACATGGACGATTGTAAAGCAGCAGTCTATGATATAAAAAGAGGCAAAAGAGTACTAAATTACAATGCACAAGTTAAAAGAGCAGACAGGATTGCAGTTCACTAGAGTTCTGCCTTACAGTATGATTTCTTGTAACAAATAAATGATTGACTGATTGATTGTCTGAATTCAGGGAGTGAGTGTTAATCAGTGTGGGGTGTTTGGGATCAGGAATAGAACCTGGAGGAACACTGCTTCATGATCAGAAACAGCAAAATAATCCAAAGTCATCTTCCACACAGACACTAGGAGAGCATCAGTACAGTCAAGTGGATGTTAAAGTTAGATAAAGTCAAAAGTAAAAAAAAACAAGAAGGGGCAACAAACATGGATGTCACAGAATAAAATATCCTTTATTTTATTTATTTATTTGATGGATATGAATCCTTAGATGCATGAGTGATTACACCCTACACTCTTCCAGAAATGGGTCGAAAATCACCAGTATTAGAATCATTGTCTTTATATGCCATTTTTGGCATTTGGTTAAAAATAATCATTTGTATTATATTTTGTATTATACATTGGTGTACACAAGAATGATTTCATGTTTGAAATATCAATATATTATTTTTCACATTTTAACATGTTGAACATCTTTTTGAAATAATTGATAAGTAATACAATTTCACACAACAGCACACACAGGTACATTGCATTTCCCACACCTATTGTTGAATTTGCAATCTCTGTTACTTGGGCAGAACTGACCAACACTTCTGGTATTTTCTCTCTGCTATTTTCATCCATCACTTTGTTATGGTGCATCGTACTCAAGAGAACAACAGCCATTCCTGTCTTTCTCACATAGCTGCCCATGATAAGGTTGCCACTGAGTCCAAATTCTGTGCTGTGAACCTCCCTGGACTTGAAAGCCTTCATCATCGGAGCGATATCTGGCTTGCTTTGTTGTAGCGTCCCCACAATAGTGAGATCAGCCAGAGAGAAAGATGTGTCAGACCTGCTCAAGTAACAAAGATTGCAAAGTCAACAATAGATGTGGGAAATGCAATGTACCTGTGTGCAATGATCTCAGCCAGACACAGGTAGCTTTGCACACACGCCTACACACATATGCACACACACAGACACACAAAAAAAGAATGTTGGCATTTTTCTATTGCTGTTGTGTGCTATTTTTGATATTTTTCAGTGATTAAAAAAGATGTTCAAAAGAGATGTATGGTGTGGACTATGTGTAATTTTTGGTCTTGCACGCTGCCTTCAGTAATCCTAACAGGAATGAAAGAATTAGTGGGGGAAACAAAACCAGACTTGAATGATGATGTTACTCCCTAACCACTGGACATGTAAATAATAAACAAGTTCTCTATGGGCATTTTCAAACCCAACACTTCTGGGGACCCCTTGAGAGGAGCTGCCCACTGGAGAGCTCCCTCAAGAACTACATACCTTCATACCTTTTTGGTGGTTGGTTCTGTTCAGCAAAATGTACACTTACATCTGGACCAATCACAGGAGCTAAGGAGGTTTTTCAGAACTATTTAAAAGTTCTTCTGGCCTGAAGATGCCAAATATAAACTTAAGGGTGAAGATATGCCAATGTTGTATGAAGCTTGTTTCTGTTGCACCCAAGTTCCCTAAAAGTTTATGTAGATTTAAGCATAGCAATGCTTTGAGCTAAATGATAACATCAGCAGGCTTACATGGTCACAATGACAATACTATCATGCTGATATTGAGCAGGTATAATGTTTACCACCTAGCCACCATATTTCATGGAAATCAGTCCAACTGTTGTCAAGAAGTTTTGTTAAAAACCAAAATGTAAGGGTGTCACTGGAGGAAAAGTCAGGGGATCACCAGAGTTTTTATGACTCATCCTCTGGAGACCATGATTGTGTGTACAAAACAACATGGCAGTCTATTCACAAACTGTTGGGATATTTCAGTCTGGACGAACCCATAAATTATCACACTGACAATGCCATCCATAGAGCCATGCTGCTAATAAACATTAGTCGTGCTTTAGTTGCCTGGAATGGATACTGTGGGAAAGCAAACAAAATCCACTGACACTGAACACTTTGCATACATGTTAAATATTGCCTTTGAGCCATTGTCTTTTTCGTAAGTGGTATAATGTAGGCAACTGGACTTGCTTGTGTTTCTTGAAGACGTTTCGCCTCTCATCCAAGAAGCCTCTTCTGTTCTGAAGTTATTCATTATAGCACTTACGATTACCATGACCTGGATGGCTGAGAATCTTAACTGACACATTGTCTTTTTGAGTATCCTTTGTGCACTGTGCAGGCACCTCACCTCACCAATGACCAATGGTGGTTTTAATCAGCCCTCCTGTCCCAGGCTGTGCACATCCTATGCCAGTTTGTAATGTCTTCAGTCTGGATGCTTTCTATTGCTTGTCTTTGCAGGGGAATGTTGCCTTCCTACGTTTCCTTAAAAAAAAATACATCAAATTCTAAACTTTTTTTTACTAGGATGGAGATGTGTGATGACCATGTTAGCTCCTCTTTGATGCTGATTGCCAGGAACCTAAAACTTTTAACCTGCTCCACCTTAGCTCCACGGATGTAGACAGGGTAGTGTCTCCTCACTTCACAAATCAACAACCAACTCTTTGGTTTTGCTGACATTTAGCAGTAGGTTTCACAATATGAAGTGTCATCGTTTGGAATCCGACCAGTGATCCTCCTTTCTTCCTGGTGTTTTTGCACATAGCTGTGGACTAAGGAAGGCTGCTGATGAGAGACAGCTGGATTGACCTTCAACACTTTTATGACCCCTCCACCTCCTCACTCTCTCAGGCCCAGACCTTTAGACCAGACAGGAGAGCAGGCACTCCAGCCTAAAATAGGCATTACATCACACTGTGATGTCCACTGCTCTACAAGAATCTAATTATCTCAGTCCAGTCATGGAAGACAGATGTGAAGAAGTGCCTGAAAAACTTTGAAAGAAGTAAAGAAGATCAACAAAAAGTAAGAACAGTAGAATAGTAGAATAACTGGCAAACCAGTAAATAATTCAGTGACTCTTATTGAACCATTTAAAAGTGGACTTTATTTTCTGTTTCCTTTCCGGCTTTGAGAACCTCCTGGTTTGTGAGGTTAGATGTCTGTTTAATAAGCAAAAAGCTGATTGTAGGCCAGACATTTTGTCAGCTAAAAATCAGAAGTGGTGGACAATCATTTCAAGCTACAAAAACATCTGTTGGCATGACATCCTAAATAAGATTATAGAGAGTATAAGATTTAAAGGGGAACTAATGTTTTTTTTCAACCTGGGCCCTATTTTCCGATCTACTTTTGTCTAAATAAGTGATAGGTTGTTCAATATTTGACATTTCTCCAGTACGAAGCTCGGGCTGACCTGCCTGCAGGTCAAAATACGTCCACTAAAAGTGCATTTTTTTCACACAGATAGGCTCGGATTGTTAGTATAATTATCTGACAACATAAATAAAAATTCAGCCATGACTACTCCAAACAGAGTAACTCCTCGTGTTTGTAAGGTCGCTCCAGCGGTAACTTTCTGCAACAACTCAAATCTCGCGAGACGTGAGATTTCAGCGCCAGACTTTCCCTCTCTGAGTGTTTTGACTTACCACAACAAACATGTCCGAATTTTAACCCGATTTTGACCAACTGGATCTGGATGAGCCATTTGAATTTGATGACTGCCCATATTTATTTGAACACGGAGTACATGGACGTACACGGATGCAGAACTCGTTTAAATTGAAGAGCGGACGAGGAGAGAGAGGGAGCAGTGTTACTTCGGTGGCACATATACTGAAATTGCAACAGGCAGAGGAACATGTCCGAATCCAGCTAAAGGTAAACACAGACGTTCATTTCTCCTTTCTGTTATGTTGACGAATAATTATACTAACGATCCGAGCCTATCTGTGTGAAAAAAATGCACTTTTAGTGGACGTATTTTGACGTTGTTTGACGCTGCCTGAGTGCACTATTATTTAATATAGCGTGCGTTCGCGGGCTGCAGGCAGGTCAGCCCTAGCTTTGTATGCATATCCAAGTGATTGTTCTTAGTTTATGTGAATATCTGAATAAATAAAATGTATGTTTAGCCATAGAAAGTAAACACCTGCATAGCATGGAACCTGACTTTTTTTTTTTTTGTAAAAGGCGTTTCCAAAAAATCCAAAATGGCCTCCATAGACAGTTTGTAAAACAAAAAGTAAACTTTTTTCATATTTCTCATGTTCTAACAATTCCAACAATGTATAATTTATCAACTCACAGCTGTTAGCGTTGTTAGTGCTGTTAGCGGCACTGGTCACTAACAGCGCTAACAGCTGTTAGCGACGCAGTGTTGCGAGGAGAGGGATGAGGTGTGTGGGGTTGAGCCACTTGTCAGTTGTCAAAAGACAAGATGTGATTAGTTTGTTTCGATTTACACCCGCCCCAACAGTCCTACGTTGTAAACACAGCCAGCATGGTGAGGAGGGGGTTTGTCAAAGTGTGTCTGTGTAGGAGCCTGAATGAATACTCCATGAAGTATCGGATGACATGGTTTCATCAATGTTATCATAGCTTTTTGGTACACAGCAGCTACCGTTGTTGCAATACACATTTGAAACAGTGAGGCGCTAGAGTGCGCTATCCTTTTGAATGCAATATACAATCTCAACACTAGATGGGAGAAATTCCTACACAGTGCCCGTTTAACTTACTAAAATCTGACAAGGGATTTCTAACAAGGAAAACCAGGCAAATGATCCAATATGATTTTTATTATTTTAACTGATAATTTGCTTACATTGTGCATAATATATAATAATAACTGGATTATTATCCAATAAATGCACAGTGTGGAGCGACTGGGAAACACGGAGAAGCCCCCTACTGCAAACCACCTCACTCAGCAATAAAAGAGGGTAATACTACTATTAGTAATCACCTATTTAGATTAATAATATTTATTTTATACATTTTTAGTCAATCACCATAGTGAAGCTCAGCGTAAATTCAATCTGGAAGACTTTCTTTATGCTATTCATTCACACTTCTCTCTCTATCCCACGTCCATTGCTTCCTCCAATCAACTGATTATGGATGTTCCCTCTCCTGGTTAGCCAATCAAGCTTTGCCACAATCTCCCTCAGCCATTCATGTTGCTGCTGCCAAACTTTAAATCTGTTCTCCTCCCTGCTCCTGTCAGCTGTCATTTTAGGGGGAATTGTCGCACCCTCCTCCACCCTATTCACTTCCAGTCACCTTATCCAGAGCCCAGGACAAGCTCATCAAAAGCCCATTCCTCTTCACACCCAGATCCTCAGCTTCCTCTTAATCTCATCCCATCACCACAATTACCATCACCAGTGTCTAGACTCCATAGGGTGGTTCCCTAATCTACTACGTCTTTACCACCCTCCTGGAATATATGACATCATGATGGGGTCTAAATGCCAAAGACTTCACATTTCTCATACATGTAAATAAATATATTTTTTTCTCTCCTGATTGATTGATTGATTTTGTTAAGAATAAAGGAGGGTAAAGAGGGACCCAGAGCTCATTTCTGATTTTTTTTAAGATTATTTTTTGAGCATTTTTCATTTTTAGCCACCTAAAAAAAGGTCACCAGAAATGAAGTGTACCCTATATTTAGAATATTTTCCTAACTCTACCTTGCTGTCAGAAAGCTTTTTCTGTTTGGTAACTGAAGCTGTTCTATCAAAGCCACCAGACTTCATTGACAAATCAGTCATTTTACTTAGCAAAACACAGAGTTGCTGGTCTACCATAGCCTCAATTAGTAAATGTGTAAGGTAAAGTGGAGCAAATATTCAATACTCACACTGATATGGATTTTCTTAAGGTAACCATAATACCTTTGCTGCAGCCCCGTCCACAGCAGTTCATTGTTTAGCTTCTGTGCCAGTAGATTTCCTTTATCAAAGTCGTGAGAAAAGCAACACAGTACTTGAAATAAGCACAGCAGAAACATCACATGGGTTGAACCACTGTGTTTAACTATATATCTTTAAATGTTATAGTTACATCTGAAAATGAAAACAGAAATCAACAAGTTTGGAGATTTTACATATCTCTGCAATCAACTGGGAGTTTTCACTGCTAATTTGTCTGATTTATTTCAGAGAAAGAAGAGAGAAAAAGACAGTCAAAAAAAAGAAGACTGTGCAAGCGGGGAACATCAAAGCTTTTTTGCAGGGTTAAGTGGGGAACATAGAATCCGGGAAACATAGAACCCCGATTTTAATATCAATGTATGCTATCCCTCCCATTCCCTCACCTCCAGCTTTTTAGATCTTTTTAGAGTCTTTTAACCTTGTGCAATCTGTCAGAGGAGCCACACATTCATCATACTTTAGACCTGATACTCTCATCTGGGTTCTCACTCAACTGTCTTAATTTGGTGGACTTCCCTTTTACTGATCATTAAGCTGCTGTTTTTAAAGTCCTGCTAAAGCTTTCCATTTCCACTCCCTGCTCTACAACTTGCTCTGGCATTTTTAACTCTGGTTCTGCAGCAAAATTCTGCAGTGCTTTTAATTCTTGTCATTTTAACTCTGCTATACCTCCTCCCAACACCAATGCACTGCTAAAGTTATTCAGTGATCAGTGCCTAGCCATCCTTGACCAAATTGCCCCATTTAAATCCAGGAAACTAAAATCAAATAATATCCCCTGGCTGAGTGACCACTTTCGAGCCCTTAAAAGACTCTGTGTAGCAAGTCTGATCGACAATGGAAGGCCAATACGTCAGAAATAACACATACAACCCTTAAAAATCACATTTTCAGTTATCAGAAAGTGGTTAAAGATGCCAGATCTGCCTATTTCTCTGATCTAATCTCAAGTAACAACCATAATCCTAAAATCCTCTTTAAGGTTATTAATTCTGTTCTTACTGGTGCTTCTTTTCCTGAGCCTGATGTGAGCTGCCTGGGAAATTTCTTTCCCATTTTGTAAATAAAGTGGAGAACATCAGGTCTCAAATCCAGCCTGACCCTTGCTCTATTTCTGTTCCTCATGTCAGTTCAGCCTCTTTCACTCAGTTTCAACCTGTTACAACCTCTGAGCTAGTGTATGCAGTCTCCCACATGAACTCCTCCTCCGGTACCCTTGATGCCATCCCAACTAAGCTCCTCAAAGAGGTATTTTCTACTGTCTGCCTTGTTATTTTACAAATTTTCAACAATTCCTTGGTTTCTGGCTCATTCCCTGACAGCTTTAAGCATGCCATTATTCACCCACTATTTGTTGCCCTGGGTAATGTTTCTTCTTCCTCAGCCCAGTTGAGATGTGGGGTCCCTCAAGGCTCTGTCCTTGGCCCTCTTCTGTTTTCCATATACATGCTTGGCCAGGTTATCCAAACTCATGATATGCTTTACCATTTCTGTGCAGATGGTATTTAGTTGTACATGCCGTTAAAAAACCACAGTTTCTAGCAGCCTATCTAATCTCTCATTTTGCCTCTCTGACATTAAATCCTGGATGTCCCAAAAGCCGCTGAGAAATCGGAAGTCGGTTGTTCGGTCCCCCAAATTCCATCAGCTCCGCTGGTGCTAATCTGGGAGAGCTGTCAAAGAATATTAAGCAGGCTGCTAGGAATCTAGGTGTGATTTTTGATTCTAAACTCTATTGTTCAGTCTTGTTTCTTTCAGCTCAAGATGATTGCGAAAATTAGGTCATTTTTATCCCTCACGGACCGAAAAAAAGTTGTTTATGCTTTTATTTATTCACAACTTGATTACTGCAATGCACTTTACTCAGGTATTAGTCAGAGCTCCCTCCATCGTCTCTAGTTGGCCCAAAATGCTGCTGCCCGACTCGTTACTGGGACAAAGGGGCATGAGCACATCACCCCTGTGCACCCCTCCCTACACTGGCTCCCTGTTAGTTCTCCGATTGATTTTAAAATTGTATTACTCACTTTTAAGGCCTTAAATGGACTCTGAAATATATTACAGACTTATTGACACAGTATGTGCCCTCTTGACCACTCCCAGGTCACAGTTTGTGACAAAGGGAGATCGTGCTTGTGCTGTTAGAGCCCCCACACTGGAATGCTCTGCCTATTAAACTAAGGCACACTAAGTCCCTTGCTTCTTTTAAATTTCGTCTTAAAACCTTTTTCTTTGTAAATGCTTTTGGGAATGTTTGGCTGCTTTTATTTTATACTGTTTTAATTTGTTTTGTTTGTATTTATTCATTTTAACTGTTTTTTGCTTCTGTCTTTTCAGTCACTTGCCATGTACCTTATTTGGTTTTGTCTCTTCTTGTTAAGTACTTTGTAACATTATTAAGAAAAGTGCTATATAAACAAAGTTTATCATTATATTATTATTATTATTATTATTATTACATGTAGCTGTACACTGCCTCTACCACTTTCCACAAACTTTATTTGAGCAAGCACAGGGTGTGCCCTCTGAGACATCAAGTGAGTCAGACAGTCACATTGACCTCTGAATGGGATACAAAACCAACATGTGTTATTTGATCAGGATGTTAATTAATCCAACAGTTGTCAATCATGCTTTGCACTAAAGTATAAAAATGATTTCTCTCGATGCACACATGGAGATCACAGCTGCTTTCACGGAGCGAGAGAGTTTCCAGGTAGGTCTCTGGTAGAATTATTGATTAAATATATTTTGCACATGTAATTTTGTGAATTGAAAAATTGATCTAAATCAGAAATATTTTTATGCTACAGCTTGGTTATGACAAGGTTATAATCAAAAGTGTGTGAAAATAATTACGTGCAAGTTCTGAAGGTCTGAATATGCAACAGAGCTAGGGCAAGGAGTTTTGTGAAATGATACTTATTATTCAAGCTTCCAGAAGACTAAAAGTTTAGAAGTTCAATATCAGTTGTTAAAATAACAATTATATAAATATAATGTGACTAAATTATACTAGTAAACAAGTTATGTTAATGTTCATGTTACTAATGTTTTTGTTTTTGTTTTTTTCTAATTCACAATGTTATTACTTTTTCTTTGTTCTCATGGTCATGTCCCTTTTTCCCTGTTGGTTTATTCATATTTTGGACCTTTATGTCTAAATCCTGACAGAGATCCTGCTGGGGTGAGTTTGATCTAAAGATGTGTCAGTTAAATGTTTTGTTCAGAACTGTTCTGAGTGGGAGTGATATTACTATAGAGGGCAAACAAAGAGATAAGGAGGGGGATTGCTCTCTATAGATTTGACTATTTTTAAAACATGTATTGCAAAAGCCTAACAAACAAACAAACAACAAAACCAACATTAACTATCAGCAGGAGACAAAAAGTGAACAACACCCTGCATCATTTTGTTTACATTCCTATGTAGAGTAGCCTATACCTATGCTTAATTTAACTCTATGCATTGTGAAACCAACTAGCAACTATTGAAATCTGCATATATAGACAAACATTAACTTATTAATCATAGAGAATTAAGACAGAGGGTGGTAGGGATGACCATTTGGCACTGACTTAGTAGTGTCACCAAATGCATTACACAAATATGCACAGATGATGTGCTCTGAACAGATGTGAAAAACTGTCAAATTTTTTGCAGTAATGTTCTTGCTCTACCACCACTTCCAGTTCCCTTTTGGACAAAGTTTGCTACAAACGTAACACTGTTTATTTTTCAGAGTCAGAAGTCAGTCAATCTGAAACATCAGCATTTGAGCATTTGATCATTTTTCACCAGATTAGGTGTTCAATAGAAGACTGATGTTCCACAGGTGTGATTTTTTACCTCATACATCCTATCTGGTGTAGTCTGACACTGTGCCTAACTTGACAGAAGACAGTAAACTGAGAACCTGCAGTTAGTGACTGTCTTAAAAGTGCATGAAAATTGATCAACAGGGCTTTTAAAAAAAAATATATATATTTTTTTCAGTTCTATAAGAAATGAATATTTTCACCTGAATTTTCTCAAATTTCATGCACAGTCTCCTTTAAAAACTGCACCTGCTCAAATTTCATGCACAGTCTCCTTTAAAAACTGCACCTGGGCTCAATGGGGATTTATGGCTTTTTCCCCCACCAATTTTCAATTTTTCAGTTTGTAGACAATTTTAAAATCAACCTGGGCCTCCTCCCATCCAGTTTTCAAATAAAATCATTTATGTTCTTCCACTAACCTCCTGGTCTATTAAATGTCAAATACAAATTATGTTGTATTATTTGATTAATTTGTGGGACTGGTTAAAATATTACCTAAATGTGTTGGCAGCTCAACATACAGATATTTGTATGAAGAGTATTCTTGGCAACGTAAAACATTTTCATTCAGAAAATATAGCTGACAAAAAAAATGTAACATCTTGAAGTGTAAACCATACACACTTCTAGTATAATCTAAACACAGCTATGTATACAGAACCAGTTTGATTTGGGCATGTTTGTATAAAGATGGAAATTGTGCAGTGTAGGTGGAGTTCAGGCGTGGCCAAAAACTTTTCCTTAAATTGATGTGTGTTTTACATTTGTATGTATGTGTAAAAGTATTTGCATAGGTATTTACAGATCATCAAGCTTTAATAACATTATATGAGTTTTAACTTGCTCCACAGGATGATGACTCCAGCTGTGGTCTTTGTCTTGTTGGTGGTTCTAGGACAGACAAGTGGCCATTCTGGTGAGATTATACTTTTAACTGGTTTCGACTCAGAATTAGTTAGTTAGTTGACAAGCTAACTGAGTTGAAAATGGACCTGAAATGTGCAACAACATTTTTTGCCAACACTAACTATTAAACAAAAGCCAGAGACTGGGTTGTATTAAGCTGGTGTGGTGTGAGCTGTAAATTTAACACTTCCAAGCAGAAAAAAGAAGATAAAGTTATGTCAGACCGTTACAGTGCAGAGTCTCTCCTCCTCCAGGCTGCTGCGACTGTAGCTCTCTGTACCAGGAGTTCTCACTCCACAGCATAATCTGGGGACCAGAGTGTCCCCACGAGTACTGTACAACACACTTACTAGCAGAAAAAAAGGTTGCTCAACTTGAAGCAATCTTATTCAACTGAGATGATGATTCAAATCACCAACTTTCAGAGAACAGTCATAATTGGTTCAATCAAATTGAATGTATTTCCTCAATAAATTCCAATTTTGGATTTAATGTATGTGTGCCTTTCTAAATCTATCTTCAATATGACATTTCATAACTTTGTACAGACCAAAACATTGTGATTCCTGGAAGACCAGAATATCTGACACTGTGTGAGGTGGAGGTCAATGGTCAGCCTTCAGGAAACACTCCAAATGGTGATGTGTACCATTTAAACTATCCGATAATAAGTTGGCTGCTTTTACTTTTATGGGTTTGGTCAGATCCAAATATCTAAAACTTTTGTGCCCTTCTGAAACCATATATAATTTTAAATGCTGCTTTGTACAGATCAAAATATTGCTAGAGGTGGAAGAGTGACTCAGTCCTCCTTGGGGTGGCATGGTCTTCCTGAAAGGGCCATTGATGGAAGCCGTGCAAGCATCTATGGACAAGGATCCTGTACCCACACAAGTAGACAAAGAAAGCCATGGTGGAGACTGGACCTCCTGAAGACGTATAAGATTAACACGGTCACCATCACCAACAGAAAAGATTGTTGCCACAAAAGAATCAATGGTGCCGAGATCCGCATCGGAAACTCCCTGAGTGACAATGGCAATGCTAATCCCAGGTAACAACACTTTCTGTCATGTATTAGGTTGAAACTTTGTACACTGGTTGTGTATGTTACAGAAATTAGCGCAATGGATATCTACATATTTTCCGAAGAGAAACCTGTATTTCTTTTCACCACAATAGCATTATCATTATCTAAAAACAACTACTAGTAAGATTTATGCAAAGTTTTCATTTTCTTTTACTCAAAATTCTGTTTCATTTTCCTTTTCTTCAGGTGTGCTGTTATCCATTCTATTCCAGCTGGGACCTCCAAAACGTTTGTGTGTAATGGAATGGAGGGCCAGTATGTAAACATTGTGATTCCTGGAAGACCAGAATATCTGACGCTGTGTGAGGTGGAGGTCAATGGTCAGCCTTCAGGAAACACTCCAAATGGTGATGTGTACCATTTAAACTATCCGATAATAAGTTGACTGCTTTTACTTTGATGGGTTTGGTCAGATCCAAATATCTAAAACTTTTGTGCCCTCCTAAACCATATATAATTTTAAATGCTGCTTTGTCCAGGTGCTAATATTGCTAAAGGTGGAAAAGCAACTCAGTCCTCCGTGGGGTGGAATGGCCCCCCTGAAAATGCAATTGATGGAAATCGGGCAAGCATCTATGGACAAGGATCCTGTACCCACACACAAGGACAGATAAAACCATGGTGGAGACTGGACCTCCTGAAGAAGTATAAAATCGACACTGTCACCATCACCAACAGAAAAAATTGTTGCCACAATAGGCTCAATGGTGCTGAGACCCGCATTGGAAAGTCCCTCAATGACAATGGCAAT
>NC_065509.1:4121971-4131331 GCF_006386435.1 Epinephelus moara | reverse complement strand
CACTATAAATAATAGCTCCTTCAGTGACAGTCTTCAGCGTCCATGGTGTGTGAAGGAGAGACTTAGGAGAATAGAGATCCACTGCTCCCAGTAAAAACACCCAGTAAGAACACTGAGTCATATTTATGTAATAGATATTGGGTGTAAGTGCAACATTTTGCACACAGTTGTATTATAATGATTTTGGAGCATTTACATTTTTGTTGATTTATTTTATTTATGTTTAACATGATGAAGCTGACTAACTTGTGTTGACATTATGGCTGTTCTTTAGCCTATATACATTCAGATGTTGTTTAATGAATTACACAATTGTAAAACATACAGTATGTTTTCCTCAGGCTACAACAATCAAAATCTATGACTGTTGCATCTCAAATTGTCCCACTGTTCACATGTCTTGCATCAATATATTTTTTGTCAGATGACAAGTAGTAGAGAGACTGGAGGAGATGGAGGAGATGGAGGAGGAGAGGCAGGAAGAGAGACAGAAGGAAATGGAAGAGAGACAGGAGGAGATAGAGGAGAGACAGGAGCCTCACAGGTGAGATTGAATCGTGAAGGATATATGTTGATAGTGAGATTCAGCATTGTGACTAGGGGTAAGTAAAAATATTGATTCATGCATAATATATGTTTTTACCCGATATCAATATCAATTCGGATCACTATTACCAACCCAACTGCAGACCGCAGGCTGGTACTGAAGTTAAGCCCCTTCGGAGTATACTGTTATTGTTATTATTATAGTTTACCCTGGGAAGCACATACGGACAGATGTGGTGAAGTTATCAGTGTATATTCATGTAACTGATAACATTAGAGAATACATTAACCAAGACATTCTTGTATTTAGTGTAGATATCTAAATATGCATTATAAAGCAGTGATCAGTTTCACATGACGTGAAATTGCATTAAAAAATCATCAACGTTTAGGTCGCCGCCATGGAGCACTTTTATGTCCCTACCAATGTGAAAATCAAACCTACACCCTTGATTAAAGCCAAGGTGCTACTGACTAGCTAACTGACTGGATGCCCATTAACATCATAACTCCTATTGTGTGTATTTATTATTATTATTTTGTAGATTTCACGCACTTTTCTTTTTTGAAGTGTATTTTTATTTATATATTTGTATTATATAATACAGACAAGAAGGAAAAAGGCAGAGACAAACATTGAAAAAGTCAATTGCTGTTAATGTGTTAATGTTACATGTTGTGCATTGCATTTCAAACAAAAGTCCAAAAAATAAGTCTAAGGTCCATTTTTGGTACGGATGCACCGAATATTCGGTAACCGAATATATTCGTCCGAATATTGCAAAAAAACATACATTCGGTATTCGGTGGACTAAGTTAAAAGCAAGGCCGAATAATAGCGGCGCGGTTTTGATAACGCAATCAAACAGCGTGCCGTGACGGGCGGATTAAAATGTCGGCAGTGTGGCGATCCGCCCGTCACCGCACTCGCATTTGCGACTAAAAATAGTTTTGAGCGAGCAAAATAGGCTTATGCCAGGGCCACACCGCCCGCGGAAGCGCAGCGAATAGCCTCGAAACCTCGAGAAGTGAAGCCAGTTTCCTTTTGGTACCCATGTTAACTGATTGTGTCATCCACACCGGCCGCGCCGCGCAGCTCCGTCGCCGGCCCTGCAGCGATCAATTCGGCGTCTGGTCTATGCCGGCCCTGCAGCGATCAATTCGGCGTCTGGTCTATTTTCTGTGTGAGCTGCGAGCGAATGTGTCAACCCATAACGGAAAAACAACAGCTGGGAGCAGAATCGCTTGACGACTGGCGTGGAGAAATGCGCGTCTGATGTGAACGGAGGTGCTCCGGCTCATGCGAGAATTTCGGTGTGCTGCGCTTTGCAGTCAGTGTGGCCCTGGCGTCAAATCATTCAGCACGCTGTGCGAGCAGCCTACAGATTTCAACCACCAGCAGAAATGAGAGGCGAATCCCACCGATTGTGGGTTGAACGGGGGTCACAGACACAGACAGTAATGTATTCCTGTCAAATACGGCGGCCATCGGCTTACCGGCGAGGAGAAGTCGGCTCCAATAATATCCTCTTCTTGGCGTGTGGACTGCCCAGAAGTAGGCTACCTGAACAGCTGAGCCAGCCGAACACAGGTGTGTGACGTGTCGGAGGAGAAATGAGCCGTTCACGGCCCACAAACCTCACTGTACTTTAGGGACTGTTCTTTACTTAGGAAGGGGAGGAGGGTGGCTGGTTGATTCTTATTTTATTTATTTATTTATTTTATTTTGATCCCCCCTATGTTCATCACTCATTGATGTTGTTTTTGAAGTATGAATAAGTCAATAAGTAATTTATTCCATTGAAATATCATTGNATATGTTTCTTTTATGATTCCAATCCATTCCTCTTTTGCTGTGGCTCAGAATTTAAATAACCTTTATCAGATTTGATGGTTTAGTCACAGACTTTCCCAAAAAGTGTACTTTACTTTCACAAATGTGGGAATGAAATTGAGTTAAAATGTACAAAACAGTAAAATTTATCTTGCCTGGCCGGGCAGCTCTCTGGGTGCTCAGCACCCCTAAACCTCTGATCCTAGAATCGCCCCTGCTACAATGCAAGCACATCCATGAAGGTACTGTAACTGAGAGCATCATGAACACTTGAAAGCATCCGAGGCAACCAACAGTGAATGGAATTACAGCAATTAGGCTCCAGGCTCCAGGTTTCCAGGCTCTTTGAAATGATGGATTTGTATGTGTGAGAGTGAGAGATTGAATAGGTCATTGCCATTCATTATAATGAGTTTTTCTGCATAAACTCTGAGGTTGTATGTATGTCTCATTCTCAGTAAATGTTTCTGTATATGTGTGCAGGTATGTATGTGTGTGTGTGAGAGAGAGGGAAAGTGAGAGTGTTGCATCTCATTATTTGTCTGATGAGTTTGTGTGCACCTGTAATTAATCATGTAGCTACAAATTGTGGAATCATTAGCCTAATGCTCCCCACACTCACTAGCACTGTAATGGATTTAAAGTGTTTGCCTTTAGTACAAGCTTTCCTTCATGTCTTAAGAGAATTAAAAGGGGAACCCAATGATTTGTCTTTATTACACCCTTAGTCTAGAATATCTTTTCTTTATTTAACATATTCTGTCTGTCCTGTGAAAACCACACATCTCTAAAACATCACCTTTTCATGAGCTAAGCAAAACAGCCCTGTCTTCGGGTTTGTGACTTTGCTTTTTTAATGGTTTTCAATTTTTTAATTTTCAAATGATTAATGTTGCTTTGTGACTAGTATAATAATCTCAGCTCATAAAGAAACACTCGATCCTTCAGTTTTTAAGCTTCAAATCATTATGTTTAGAGATAGTTTTTGATAGATGGCAACAGTTTGTAACCAGGATCCTGCAGAAATACCTAAAAAATGTTCAAAGATTAAGAAAAACTGGCCTTGACCCTCCACATTGTCCAACATTTTGCATAAATGGTCAGCTTTTCATACAGTTTTTTGGATTACTTATGCATGATCTTCAGCCATGAAGATAATGAAAAACTGAAAAAAAAGAGAACATTGTGTGCTTTTTGGGTGATCCCAAGCACATGAGGGATGAGTATAATTTCACTATGAATCATTTCCCCAGAGATGATCCCCTTTTCGAAATGTCTGATAGCTTTTACTCTGAGCAGCAGTTATCTTCTGGTAAGTGTGCACCATGTCTTATGCACTCCTTGTTACTCTGTACATTCAAAGCAGGAACTAATGGAAGCACGAAAAGGTCCATCATTTCCATATAATCACCATGCAATCAATTCTTAAAGGTTCCCTTTAAGATGGCACTGATGTACAAACTGGATCCTAAATGTGATGTGTAATTTTGCTGATGAACACTGAAAAGTAATGTATGCCTTCTGCAATATTTTTTAAACACATTCAGTGCTGGCTGCTTTAGTGCCACTTTCTTTTGAGAACTTTCTTAGATCTTTTTCTGTAGGTAGCATCCTTTACTTGACAGTCAGAATTGTTTAAGAAGTTATTCAGCAGCTTTTTTTGTATGTGTTTTTCCTACTGCTGTCGTGTTGTGTGAAGAGGAAGTGGCAAATATATGTGGGCTGACAATATTAGTCTGTCAGTTAAGGTTAGCAACTGTTGGCAGGAGTGCTGTTTTCTCACCAGCATCCAAAAGCAATACCTTGAAGTGCTTTTTTGTGCCTTTTTCCTCCTCACCATGTCCTCCATCATGGATTTTCAAGGATAACAATGCTAGCCTACTGGATGCCTTACAGAGCTGCAAGAATTCCTGCACAATGAAAATGTCAGGGTACCTCTCCATGCCACTGATTTAGCCTGATCAGTTACTGGATTTCAGCTTTGACAGCATAATTATAAAGGTGGCTGTACTGGCTGCTGTCAAGCTGAAGGTATATTCCCTCAATTTACTGCTGTTTGAGATTAGGCATCTCACCTGTTCCATAACTTGCACAAGCACATGAGGTTTGAGAGACTCTGTATAGAAGCCAGAAGTGTCTCCATGCCATGGTTTGTGTTACCACTGCCAGAGTGGACAGGGGCTGGTATTGGAAGTCCTGAATGAGATTGTGCAGGCATCTGTGGCCAAGCTGAAGGTTGTTTTTTTTGCAAGATAAATGATACCCAACTATCCAGAAAACTAGCCTGGCTAACCTGGCAAACATTGACATTATGGAGCAGGACCAGGAGTTCATACTTTGTCTTCTGAACAGCTGTACAGTCCAGACCTCTGATAATCCTCACATAGAAATCGTGAGGATTACACAAAGGTTTAGTGTTGCACCATATATATACTGGTACTAAAATAGTACCGTGGTACTAGAGTATTCCAAACGGTACTATACTGCATTTGGAAAATACCGGTACTTTGAAATTGATTCAATTAATTAATTTAGTTAATTTATTTTACTCATTTATGCACACAAACGCCTTTCTTGTTCCTATTGGAGCACAGATTGCGCAAGTGGTGTGTATGACAACACCTGTATCAACATTCTCAGTTGGCGCACGTGAAAAAAGACAAGAGAAAGTCTGCCTCGCAAAGGGAGTCAACACGAGACAACACAAACTTGGTGGAACATTTGAGTTACCAAACCGTGACGTCCATACCAAGGTACTGACCGAACCATGATTTTTTTGGTACCGTTACCCCCCTACTATTTATTGTCTAAAGGTTTGTATCCAAAAGGACTTTTCCTTAGGAAAAGTACCGAAGAATATCGAAAAGTATCGAAATTCATATTGGTATTGGTACCGAAACAAAGATTTTGGTATCGTGACAAAACTACAAAGGTTTGGGGTGAAGAGTGATAGAATCCTTTAGTTTGCTTATTGGTGATTTGGCTCACATCAAAGCCATGGGTTTGCATGCAGCTTGCAACATTGCAACTAAGGACCCAACGATCCTCATGGTGTGGTCCCGTTTCCTGTTGCAGGACCTGGTGGGTATTAGGGTTAATATACGTATATAGAATTATACAAACAACTATCTCTTGCAGACATTACAGGGAAATTTGGTGTAATTCCAGCGAAATACTAAGTTTGCACCACCATAAGGTAAGGTAACATAAGCCAGTGACTTGATTTTTGGGAATACCTAAGTCTTAACTTTCTGCGCAAAAAGAATAAATGTCCTAGCTATTATCTCTTTAATTTGAGATTGATATATATATATATATATATATATATATATATGTATATAGAGGATAGTGCAAACAACAATCTTCTGCAACTATTACAGGAAAATTTCCAGGGAAATACCACGTTTGCAAAGCATGTAGGTAAAGTAACATAAGGACATGACATTACTGGGAAGACGGAAGCCTTAGTTTTTTGCTGCAAAAAACAATGGATGCTCTAGCTATTATAGTTTTTACTTTAAATCTATTTAAACAAAATCATGCAAACAATGATCTCCCGCGGCTGTCCATAACAGGTTTGTTTTGAAAGGGTTAAAAAACTAGTGCAGATGCAGTAAAATATTAAGCTATAACATAGCCCTGCAATAGATACTAATTATAATGAACAGTTTTTCTTAAACTGTGTCAGTGATCAGTTTTTTTCTCACTACAACAAACTACACCACATACATGGAGCTAAAGTATGGACCTTTCTACTTGTTTGGTTGCTCCTTACAACTATATCTTATGTCTTTTCCAGAAGGTTTCCTTTTTGCCAATCTGATGACATAAGGCAATACAGATAATGGCCCAATGAGAAAGTATTTTTTTTTAATCATTAGGGGATGGGCTCAATATCAGTGCAGCCAATTAAGTAACTTCTGAGAAAACGCATATGACAGCCCAATAAGGGAATAATTTTTTTTTACCAGTCTCAGGTGGCCAGGGGTCAAGGGCAACCAATTAGTGATTTAGTTTGAGTCTTCCCAATAGGGTAGCCCTTTAGACTGTCACTAAGGTGTAAAATGCAAATATGTGAGGTGTGGAAATGTTTTTTAGTAGAACAGCTCAGAGGTCATGATCGGCTAAGTTGAATACATTTTCTCAAATATGTAGGACTGTGCAGATTAGTGGCAAGAGACCTTTCCAGTCTGTTAAGACCCAGACATAGGTTCAAACCCCTGCAGTGTGTGCTGGAGTTCCTACATCCAGATTTGAATCCCTCCATGCAGTATAATATGGAACAAAAAGCAACCTAAAGAAAACATTCAACCTTATATCACCTTAAAAAAAACCCTGTAAGACTCTTTCTCCCAAATTTATTCTACCTCTTGGCCTGTCCAACTCAGGCATCATAAAGTATGACTCATCAGTGATACCCTGGAGAGCTATAGAAAACACACTCTAATTAATGACTCACTTTTCTCAGGTGTTTAATAATAGAGTGAAACCTACAGGTTCCATTGTTGCCAGTTCTTTAGCTGACATTGAAGAATTTATATTAATAAAATCTAAATATAATTTAAGGCCCATCTTATTGAACAATAACAGTGTTTTCACTGGCTCTGTGCCTTGCAAGTGTCCACACTAGGCAACAGGAACATACGGAGTGCCTTGGGACACCTTCCCTGTATTACAGCCTTTAATGATGATACTCTCGAACAGATGGACCGGTTTCTCAAATGTTAATTAGCCTCCTCTTGCAGTCATTTGGGAAATTGACTTACATGATTTATGGGAAATATAGCACAAAACTTGCATAAGATGTTACATTAGACAAATTTTTTAGCAACTGATTATTTTTCAGGAACTAATTATTGAAAACAGTGTTTGTTGTTATATTTACTTGACCTGTGGCTTAGTAGTATCCAGTATTTGTTTAACATAGATGGTTGATGTATTATTTTGCCCACACGTTAAGGAATTTGAGGGGAAAAAAGTCTGTCATAATATAATAGTGATACAGAAATTGGAAATTAAGTTGTGGGGTTCTCTATTTTTAACATCTGATTTATTAGAAGTAAAATTTGCATACATATTTATAATAGACATAATGTCATTTTGGAGGGAGGTTGGCTTTCTGGGAGTTTTTACTGTGTTCCTCTGACAATCATTTGATTTTGATATTTAATCTTTTTTGTATTGTTTAAATCCCAGAGTGCCAAATAAAATGGTAAAAAAATGAAGAATGTATAAATACGGATTTGGTTTCACTTTTCAGACACCTGGTATTCGCGTGCGTTTTGGTGAACTGAACACAAGTGGACAGCTGAGACACATTGCCATTCACACCTGTGTCTATCATGCATCTACAGCTGACCACTTGTGTTGCCCTCGTTAGTCACATTAGCAGATGTGTTGATACAGCCACCATGTTCTCATTCTGAAGTTGTCAAATGCCGCTGTTTTGTCAGTCTCTGTCTCTCTCTCTCTGTCTCTCTCTCTGTCTCTCTCTCTCTCTTTCTGTCTCATTGTGTCATACAGATTACTGTTAATTTATTATGCTGATCTGTTCTNGGATGTCGTATGCTGTAAAGCCCTGTGAGGCAAATTGTGATTTGTGATATTGGGCTTTATACATAAAATTGATTGATTGAATTGATTGATACCTAGTGTGTAATATGTAGATGTAAAAGTCCACTGACAAAGCAACAATATTTGACGAGGTGGGATGAGAATGCATCAACCACTCACAAAAGTAAAACAAGATACTTGTCACATTATAGTTGCTCAAGTTCACCCTTGCGTCCATTCATATTTATTCACATGAATCTCATCTACTATGATTGTATGAAAATAATTAAGTTCATATAAGATCGACTACGACTATACATATCATCATTATAAAGTTTTTCCTTTAATTTGTCACCAATCTGTTTATACAAGGGTACATGAAAGAGTGAGTGCATTTCAACATGCTAATGTATCTCTTTGCTTCCCTCACTCACCTTCTTGCCTTGCATCTTAGTTCCACCCATGGGAGATGCAGTGAAGGAGGCGAGGAAGAGATGCGAGGACAGAGGAGCTGAAGCTGCCAAATGAGAAATCCTTGTTCCATTGTGTCAGTCTTAATCGAATGTCTTAAAAATAATGTGGAGGTGTGGCATTATATCCTCTCAGTGTGGAGGCCCCCCATGAGGAAACACTGGAGCTAAAAACTAAAAGAATAAAAAGCAATAGGATAGGATAAAACAGGTATGAGATAAAATAAAATTGCATAAGAATTTAAGGATTTATAAAACTTAAAGATTTAAAGATTAAAAAATGAGGATTTAGAAATTTAATAATAATAAAATGCATGACATGCTATAACGATTTAAAAATAAATCATTTAAAAGCATTAGAGATTAAATAACATATAATAGAAGAATAAAAAGAGTAAAAGAAATCAGTTAAAAGCCAAACTAAAAAGGTGAGTCTTGAGCCTCCTTTTAAAAACATCAACAGTCTCTGCAGTCCTGATGCTCCCCGGCAGGCTATTCCATAAGTGAGGGCCATAATGGCTGAATGTAGCCTCCCCGTGGGTTTTAGATCTAACTCTTGGAACAATTAAAAGGCCAGTGCTGGAGGACCTCAGGATCCATGAGGGTTGATATGATAAAAGCAGGTCAGATAAATAAGATGGCCCAAGACCGTTAAGACATTTAAAAACTAATAAAAGAACCTTAAAATCGATCCTGAAACACACGGGGAGCCAATGCAGCGATTATAAAATTGGTGTAATGTGCCCCCACCCTCTAGACTTTGTCAGCACTCGTGCGGCTGAGTTTTGGAGTAACTGCAGGTTAGAGATGGTCTTTTTGGGAAGACCAGAGAGCAGGGCATTACAGTAATCTAAACGACAAGAGATAAAAGCATGCATCAGCACCTCCGTGTTAGCCTGAGAGAGAAACGGGCGGACTCTGGCTATATTCTTAAGATGATAAAAACCTATCTTTGTT
>NC_065509.1:4108148-4121916 GCF_006386435.1 Epinephelus moara | reverse complement strand
ATAATATTACAGTTCTGGCTACTGTGGTACAATATGTTGAAAGTATGTATTAATATCTGGCAGTATACATGTGTGACAATAGTCATATGTGTATAATAACAGTAGAAGTATGACTAATGACTAATGACGGCAGCAGCAGCAGGAGGCATCTGGCAGGTGAAACAAAGAAACATTGATCTGTGAGATAAGAGCTGAACCAGTTAAAAACAGTACCAGAGAGGCCGACCAGCTTTCTGAGTCTGTTTAATAAAATGTGGTGATCTACTGTATCAAAAGCAGTGCTTAGATTCAGTAGTACCAAGACTTCGAGTTTTTGTGAATCTGCATTATACCTGATATCATTTAAAATCTTTAAAAGGGCTGTCTCGGTACTGTGGTTCATCCTAAAAGCAGATTGATACTTCTCTAAAATATTGTTTCTATTTAAAAAGTAATTTACTTGGTTAAAAACCAGTTTACTTAAAAACAGTAAGTTGGATACAGGTTGGTAATTATTAAAAATGTTGGGATCTAAATTACTCTTCTTCAGAAGGGGCTTCACATTGAAGGCAGCGGGGAAGACACCTGTCTGAAGAGAGTAATTTACAATATTTAAAGAATCCATAAAATGTTTTTAAAAGTGGTGTGGGAATCGGATCTAAAAGGGAGGTTGTTGGGTTTACCTGGGAGAAGACTCGACCAAGTGTCCTTGCATCAACCAGGGCAAAACTCTCCAGTGTTTCCTCAGGTAAAAGCAGCTGTTCAGATGTGTTAAGAATTACATTCTGTTGAGATAAAAGACTGGATCTGATATCATCGATTTTACTTCTGAAGTGGTCTGCAAAGTCCTCACAGAAGGCATCTATTGACGTCTTGGATGATTTATTAACCATGGTTGTCTGGAGAAAAGGAATTTAGGGTTGTTTTTATGATATGTAATGAGTTTTGAAAAGTGGGATATTCATGCCTGTTTGACTGTTTTATTGTAGGATTTGAGTTGATCACATAATATTTCATAGTGAACCGTCAATTTGTTTTTTCTCCACCTCCTCTCTGTACTCTTGCATTTTCTTTTCAACTTTTTGATGTTATCATTTCTCCACAGGGGTGTAGGTTTTGTTTTTATGGTTTTTGTTAAAAATGGAGCCACTGAGTCAAGTGTTGACCACAATTTACTGTTAAAATGGTCCACAATAAAATCAAAGGGTGCAGGTAAAATTTCAGCAGGAGTACTCTGTAAAATCTGTAAATTAACGTTTCCTCACCGTTCTCACCGGGGCCTCCTGATGGCTAAAACTGGTGATGTTAAAATACACACAGTAGTGGTCAGACACAGCCAGGTCAACAACAGAGGACACACCAGTGAACAGGCCATAGGTTATGACCAGGTCCAGGATGTATCCTCTGTTGTGAGTTGGCTGTGTGATGTGTTGTTTAAAATCCAAGCAGGCTAAAAGGTTTAAAAATTCTCTAGACATAGTATCGGAGATATTATCTACATGCAAATTAAAATCACCAGTTATTAAAATCCTGTTGTAAGTGGTGTGTATGATTGATAATAGTTCAGAGAATTCACTGATTAAAGAAGTAGAATGATGGGGTGGTCTGTAAACTGTGATACAAAGAATAGGAGGGCTGCTAAAAACAACGGCATGATACTCAAATGATGTGTAGCTGTTAAAAGAAACTTCATTTGAGTTCAGCGTCTTTTTACTGATGGAAGCAATTCCGCCTCCTTTTTTACCTCCCCTGGTAGAGAATAAAAAGTTAAAATTTGGTGGGCAGGCCTCGGTGAGAACAACTGGTGATTGTCAATATTATTATCTAAAATCAGGTCATTTATGATAAAAGTTTTATTTAAAAGAGAGCGCATGTTCAGCACAGCCAAGTTAATGTTCGTGCCGAACGTGCGCTCATCATCACCTGTACGATGTAAGGAAGTGGATGTAAGTGTGACTGGAATTAAATTATTGGGATTAGTACAATTGGTCCATGGTGAAGGTGACAGAGCAGAGAGAGGAGAAATGAGCACACAGTGAATAAGGTGCAGGATGTTATTGTCACAAGGTTTGCTGTGTGGAAGGGGTGCTCTGCACCTTATGATGGTATCTACTGGGAATGTTTCTGGTGAGAGTGTTAGTGACAAATGAGGCCGGTAGGTATATACTTCTGTTCTTCTCCAGAAGCCTCCTCTCTCCTTGTCTCCTCAAGGTGCATTTAAAGCCCAGTTCAGACCAAAGACTGAATAATAAAAATACAGCAGCAATTAATCAGTCAATTAGAATGTGTGTGTGTGTGTGTGTGTGTGTGTGTGCGTGCGTGTGTGCGTGTGTCTGTATGGAAGCTACGTCATCTTCGACTACGATGGACCACCAGAAGAAGAAGAGGAAGTGTGTGTGTGTGTGAGGGGGCATAAGCACATACAGTGAGCAGCAGCAGTGACCCACTGTCTGACACTGGCTTGACCAGCTCACTTCACAGGTGACCAGCCTTATGTTCTAAACTGCCGGCAATTTGACCAGCTGAGTTGCAGGTGACATCATCAGCCAGCTTGAGTCGAGCTCAGGCTGGCCAGTTCACACCGCTGCAACTTTTCTCTGCAGCATTCTAAAACTGTTTAATCTTGTCACAAATCTTTGGTCTGAACTGGGCTTAAGGTATTGGAAGATCCTCCATTATGGCATGGGGGAACACTTTCTGGGTCACGGGAGGAGAGAGGAGGCAAGGAAGCATATGTGTGCATGATCATGAGGACTTGCAGTGTGCGTAGCACAAAGCAAGATGAATAAAAACAAAATGAAAGGCTTGGTTCAAAATGGCAGAATCAAAGATCATGTGGGTATGAAAAGGAAGATGGTGGACTCAGTGACTAGGTGGGGAACTGAGAACCAAATTGTGTATGTGTGTAAGTGTGGAAACAAAGGAGGGATCAGGTCTAGAGCAGTGGAGCTGAGAACATAGAGAGGTGGAAATGAGAAGAAACAAGAGAAATGGCGAAACAGGCAGGAGAATTTGAAGTTGAAGAAGAGTGATGAAAAACTTGCTGTGTAGGTGTGTGTATCAATGTGAGGGAGTGTGTGTGTAAGAGAGAAATAAGAAGAGATGCATGCAAAATTTAAAGTTTGTGAAGCCAGCAGCAACCAAAGGGCTGAACACCAGTTAGATTAACCAAACAAGCACAGCTTCACCAAATGCATTTCTCCAAAAACATCAAAACAACCACACAGTGCTTAAAATATGAAATACAGCATCAAGACATCAGCAGTTGCAACACATGATTTAGTTTTACTGAACAGTTTCAAACTAAATCTGCCCACACGATAAGCCTTCACAGTAGGTTTGTAAGTGTAATTCCTGCAGCATTGAGTGGTCAGGATAGTGGTGTGGGCTGGTCAATTGTTTTACACTCATCAGTGAAAAAAAACCTCTGCTATTTCCTCGGGTACAGTGGCAGAGGGGAAAAGGAGGTTGTTGATGTTGGAAAAAAAAAAACAACAACAAAAAAAAAACAAAGGAAAGGGGGAAAATGGTTGCCTTTCTGTTCCTTCAAAAGAAAATACACTGTTGTCTTACAGTGAAAAATCTATGGAGCCCCTTAAAGGTCAAGTTGGGAGATTTTTTTGGACTGACTTTTGCGTCCCCTGGCAATACTTTTGCGTTACCTTGCAATACATTGCGTTACCTCGCAAAACTTTTTGCATTCACTTGCAATACATTTTGCGTTCCCTCGCAATACTTTTTGCGTTCTTTTTCAATAAATTTTGTGTTCCCTCGCAATACTTTTGCATCCCCTCGCAATAAATTTTGCGTTCCCTCGCAATACTTTTTGCGTTCTCTTTCAATACATTTTGTGTTCCCTCACAATACTTTTGCGTCCCCTCGCAATAAATTTTGCGTTCCCTCGCAATACTGTTACATTACCTCGCAATACGTTTTGCGTTCTCTTGCAATAAATTTTGCGTTCCCTCGCAATACTTTTGCGTCCCCTCGAAATAAATTTTGCGTTACCTCGCAATATTTTGCGTTACCTTGCAATACTTTTTGTGTTCACTTGCAATAAATTTTGCATTCCCTCCCAATACTTTTGCATTCTCTTGCAATAGTTTTGCTTTCCCTTGCAATAACATTTTGGATTCCCATGAGCCACCATTGTCACTTCCTCTCAGATGCCCGCATTGATCGGTGACCAACGTAAACTTGTATAAAGCCGGCGAGATCTCCTTTTAAATTGTAGTGTTGTTATTATTGTCTTTCATGCCGTTGTAAGTAGCCTACTTAATTAGGTTCAGGAACCGGCACCGTACCGGTTCTGTGTCAGTCGAAATGCGCTGTTTGTGACTCCGGGCCCAACTCTGCCACTGATTGGCCAGTCTGACATTCTTCATAATACATAAAGAACGTTAGTGAAACACATAGGCCTAACAGAAGGGGAACACGTTTTTCTTTGACGGGAGGCTTAAGAGCGTTCTTAAGAAGCTTTTAGCGCTAAGAGCAATCTGGGAAACGCGGCCATTATCATGTCAACATACAGGGAAAATGTGTCCGGAGTTTATGACATTTACCGGGAGAGCTAGAGCCATTTGACTAAAGCTGACGTTATTACTGCTGTAGCATGATGTTATTAGGCTAAATACTACATTTCTAACAGTGTCTGAGCTGATTTATTGACACAGCATGCTTGTAGGCTGCTGTAACATTAGGTTTACAGAGGAAATAACGGGAAATAATGGGATGTGACTTAATTGGGTGAAAATATCATTAGTGAAACAGAAACAAGTGTTAGTAGGGGACAAGGGCCAAGAGTCACAAAGACTCACGTATATTCAAAGTTACTTAGAACCGGTGTATTTACTGTAGGCTATGTGTCCGGGGTCCTTCGCCTGTGGAACGAGTAACGTGACCACTAACTTGTCCCCAAACAAACGCATGTTTCTGTTAGGCATATGTGCTTCACTAACGTTCTTTATGTATTATGAAGAATGTCAGACTGGCCAATCAGTGGCAGAGCTGTGCCTGGAGTCACAAATAGCGCATTTCGACTGACACAGAACCGGCATGGTGCCAGTTCCCGAACCTAATTAAGTAGGCTACTTACAATGGCATGAAAGATAATAATAACAACACTACGTTTAAAAGGAGATCTCGCCAGCTTTATACAAGTTTACATTGGTCACCGACAGAGTTGGGTATAACACGTTACAAAGTAATGCATTAGAGTACTTTGATTACTTTTTGCAGTAACGAGTAACCTAACGCGTTAGTTTGCTGTTTGAGTAATCAAATACTTGAGTACATTTTCAAACAAGCCATCAGTTACTTCTGTTACTTTTAGAACACTGGTCCTTCAGCTCCGAAACAGCAACAACTATCTTTTGGTTCTAATAACGGAGATAACGTTAAATCTATCAGTCTGAAAGAAGCCATGAAGCTTGTGGCTAGCTACATGGTAGAAGAAATGCTGCCTTTGTCTACGGTGGAGTCAAAAACATTCCGCAGGATCATCAGTAAAATCCCCACGACTCAGTAGATGGAGGAGGACTCGCTGACAGACAGGCCAGACTCAGGACTTGCATTATGCCTGGTACACACTACATGACTATTCTGCCCGTTCTGAAAGTCACTATGTCACGATTGTGGAGTCATAAAATCGTGCCGTGACTTGGCCAACAGACATGACACACTACACGATGGTAATGTTTACTCACCAATTATCCCTAGTCATCTTTCACAACGTGTGTGATGTCATTGGGTTATTCTTGTCCAGTGGTGGAGCCAGAAAATTTTCTGTGGGGTGGCCAGGATGATTATGTGATCATTTTGGGGTGGCAATGTCTCACTAGAAAATATAGGGGTATTTAGGGCACCTAAACCACACACCTCCGCAATATTTGGAATGCAGGTAATGGTGAAAAAGATCAAATAATATTCAGTGTATCTAACTTTTTTTCTTATTCCTGCAAGTAAAGTAACAGAGATGCTTTCACTATACAAAGTTTTTATTACAAAGTACATACAAAATGTACAAAATAACATTACAAAGTACATACAAAATGTACAAAATTACATTACAAAGTATATATAAAATGTACAAAATTACATTACAAAGTACAAAATTACATTACAAAGTATATATAAAATGTACAAAATTACATTAAAAAATGCTAACAAAAGTGAAATACTTATGCAGAAAATATGAAACCCTTAAGTGCAATTCTCTCTTAAAACTACACATGACTGGATGGATTTTCTCTGACAGACAAAATATCTCTTATCATTTATCTCACAACAGCTGTATTCTGCGATTGTTGTGGTTTGCACTAAAGCGATTTACAAAATCTTCCATGTCCAGGGACTTTGCTCGCCTGGACTCCACACTCAAAACACCCAGATTGCTCAGTCTGTCATCATCCATGGTGGAACGCAGGTATGTCTTTACCAGCTTCAGTGTGGAAAAGCTGCGTTCACCGGAAGCAGTACTTACAGGTATTGCAATGGCAATTTTGCACAATCGGAAGAGCTCATGGAATATCTCTTTAAGAGGTTCAATCATGTTAGTGAGCTCTACTATGTTAGAGGGCTTCTGCATGCCACATGCTACTTTCCTCTGTAGGACTCTTTTCATTTGGTGCACCTCATGTCTGAGGTCGTCTATGTTACATGCATAAACAGAAGCAAATGAAAATAGAGCCTCCTCTTGGCAAAATGTAGCACTTGAAAGATTTAAGGCCTGAATCCCCTTCATTATTGCACAGTTTGGTTTTGAGAATCGTCTCTTTAGCTCACTGAGCATGTTATCAAGCACAGGGTAGAATATGCTGGTACGAAAGAGTCCCTGGTCTGCTCAGAACGCTCACCTACAGAAGACATGACAGTATGTCCATCTAGCATTCTGCTCTGTTTTGACTTTCTTTTTGGAATAGGTTCTGTCTCCACATTGCATTTTTCAGCAGTATCTAATCTTTCCAGAGCCTTTCAAAATAGGATTCATCTCTGTAATCCTGAAAACTTTGCACAAGGGCTTCAACTAGATCTACAGCTGAACACAAATCAAGAGAGGGAGACTGCAGAATGTCAGAGAGAGATTTTGCATCACCAAAAACCTTGGTGCATGTCACCAAAAGGCCAATGAACTGCAGATCAATTTGAGCGAGCAGGCCCCGTGCATCAACGCTCCTATCTCCATGGTTTTCTGCAGCAACTTCGTCAAGGACACGTGTAATAGCAGGTAGTCTTTCAAGTACGGTACGACAAGCTGTATGCCGGCAAGCCCACCTTGTGTCACTCAACCGTTGAAGCTCTCTGGGTGCTCCAGCATACATTTCTTTCTGTGTGTTAAGCCACTTGGTGTGAATATAAGAGCCAGACATAAATACATATAGTCTCTGCAACAACGCAAAAAAGCAATCAGCTTGTGGGACTGCTTTGATTGTGTCAACAAGAACCAGATTAAGACTATGAGCATTACAATGGACATAAAAGGCCTGCTTTGCCACATCCTTAATACGAGATTGAATGCCGGAGTGCCTGCCACTCATGACAGAAGCACCATCATACGATTGCCCAACCAGATTACTTTTGTAGTCCAGGCCATATCTCTCAAATACTTGGATTATTTTTTCTGTCAATCCTGCAGCATCGAGGCGGTCTGCAGATTCAAAGTGCAGGAAGCTCTCTTTTACAGCTCCTTGATAATAATACCTCAGCACAAAAGAGATCTGTTCCTTCTTTTTTGTGTCTTTAGTTTCATCTGCCATTACAGAAAAGACGCCACTTTCCTTGACCTCATTTATGATGGAAGAGCGTACCATCTCAGCTAATGTATCCAAAATCTCATTCTGAATTTGATGGCTTGTGTATTTTGCATTGCGAGGCCCTGTCAGTTTCTTTTTTACAACTGGGTCATGGTTACCAATTGCATCCAATATAGCCAAGAAGTTTCCCCTGTTGTCTGCATCGCTTGTTTCCCTGTGACCCCTTTGTGACATATTTTGGGTTGCAGTTAAAAGCAAGACTTCAGCTACAGTTTTGATATAGGTACGATTTTCCTGTATCTGCTTACTGTGTTCTTCAGTTAGGGTACTCATTAAAGATGCATTTGCTTTTTCTCCTCACTCAAATTCCTTCCAAGCCATCATTGCATTTATGTGAGCCTCTCCCTTTACATGTACAGCAAATCCTCCATCTTTGTATGTTGCTTTTTTACAGTTCTTGTACCCCAACACTGAAGTAAACGCTGACTCTGTGTTTGGGAGGCCAAAATGCCTGCATGCATAGCAGTATGCAGAGTCTTGGCTCTGTGAGTATTCGAGCAATGGGTGTTTATGGTACCATGAGGCTTGAAAGTTTCTCCTCCTGTCACCCTGGAGTGTTCTGGGAAAGAGCTTCAGATGTGGCTGGACCGGT
Source organism: Epinephelus moara (assembly GCF_006386435.1). NCBI lineage: Eukaryota > Metazoa > Chordata > Actinopteri > Perciformes > Serranidae > Epinephelus > Epinephelus moara. The sequence continues at coordinate 4,113,534 of NC_065509.1, read as the reverse complement.
CCATCAGCTCTTGATTTGGATATGTCTATTTAAGAAAAGAAAAAAAGCAACCTCAATTATTCAGTTACAAAAGAGATTAATAATCAAGATCACACAATTAGTATAACTATTTTCCCATTCTACATCTAATGCATGATCCAGGCCCTTCAGCCTGCTTAAAAAAGTAATAGACTTGTGACCATTCATCTAAATGAGACAGACTGAGGTGTTTATATGAGTGAATCAGACCTATTCATGAATTATCAGGCTACCAGGTTAACATAGCTACTGCATCATATCTGGCTTAAGTACAATTCAAGTGACCAATGTGTAGATGTTAGTATACCTGGAGGTCCTCTTGGTCCACTGGTCAGTGGGGGCTCCTGTCTCTCACTCTCTGAGTCTGTCTGCTGATGAGGTCTTTCAGGAACATCTAAAAATAGAAGTGTCAGATTTTAAGGTGTTTGAATAGTTTTCCAAAAGGTTTTATAACATAGTTGCTGCATGATTTGTTTAATAGACAGAATAAACTAGTAGACAAGAGGGTAGCAACACAGTGGAGCCAAACGTATGAATGAAAGATTTACCTAGAGGTCCTCTTGGTCCACTGGTCAGTGGGGGCTCCTGTCTCTCACTCTCTGAGTCTGTCTGCTGATGAGGTCTTTCAGTAACATCTAAAAATAGAAGTGTCAGATTTTAAGGTGTTTGAATAGTTTTCCAAAAGGTTTTATAACATAGTTTCTGCATGATTTGTTTAATAGACAGAATAAACAAGAGGGTAGCAACACAAGAGATCCAAACGTGTGAATGAAAGATTTACCTGGAGGTCCTCTTGGTCCACTGGTATGGGGGAGCTGCTCACTCTCACTCTCTGAGTCTGTCTGCTGGGCTCTTTGGGAAACAACTGAAAAATAATATGTATCAGACTTCAAGGTGCTGAAACTATTTTTTAAGGTTTTTAAAATTCATGTAAACTAATTTTCAACATGATCTGTATATGAACATAACACACTAGTGGACACTGTCAAAGAGGGTAACACTATGGCCAAGTGCATGTGTGAGAGGGTTTGTAATGTTATACCTGGAGGCTGACTTGGGACCACTCCACTCACTGGGCACTCCTCTCTCTCACTCTCTGAATCTGTCTCTTCTATCTGCTCACCCTGTCTGTCATTCTGTGCCTCAGCTGGCTTCTTCTTCCTGACTGCTCCCTTACTGAAGAAGGAAGCTATGTCTGCTGTCTTTCTCTTCATGTCTGTGCTGCTCTGACATAATACACCAATGCAAAATGCAGAACATATCAACAGTACCACCATCATTATAGCTAGTACTAGCAAAGTTAACTAAACAAATACATTAATAAAATTGACAGCCGAACTGATCAAACTATGACATATTCATTATGTTTGATTTAACTTATTTGGGGGAGTTATCTAACATTAAAAACATGTACCGACAAAGATGCTAGTCAATTTCCCTGTTATTAAAATTATTCAAAAAGTAATGTGACTTTAGTTGGAATGACTAAAAAATGTGACAATACATCGTTTTTCCCTCGTGTAGCTTACTTAACAGTTTAAGGATGACTTCACTGATGCATAAAAAAGTTAGCCAGTGCTTACTTTTTGCTATCTTTTCCTGTTAATGTTAGCTTGCTAGCGTCGAAACGCCAATCTCCCCACTGATATTATAGCTTACCTGTTATTATCTGTTGTTCAGTCGCATTTGGACAGCCCCGCCGGCACTCAGCGGTGACTGGTTATGAGTGTGCTCTGGTCCACCGATACTGGATTACTAACATTACGTTATCCACCGTCTTTGTCTTCTTTTGTGTAACGGTGGTACCGTCTCTGTCTGGTCGTGCCAAATATCCAAAACACAGGATGTGTGAGCATCTAAAATGTCCGGTAGTGCCGTCGCAGTGCAGGAAAGGTTCCGCACGCCAGAAACTAGCGACAGCTGTGATGCGGTAGTTGGGGGGTCAGGCCAGGGTGGCCAATAGGGTGGCCAGGATTCAGCGTAAGGTGGCCACGGCCACTCCCTGCCACCCCACACCTCCGCCATTGTTCTTGTCCTATTTTTATTACTTTTACTATTACTATTATTACTACTTATAGTCACTGTGTCTGTTCATGTGCCAGCCGAAATGTTGTTGTAGTCACCTAAAAGCGCCAGCAGATGGCAGGAGCTACATTTGAAGTACCATACGCAAACATTCAAACTACTGTATCCTCCACAACAAGTTGCAACTTGCAACTTGGTTGCAACGTAATATTTTAGCGACAGAAATACAGCAGCACCCCCCCCCTTGCCTCAAAAATGGTTTGATCCACCCCATCCCTCCCACCTTTCCCCAACTTGGGTTCTGAGTGCTCTGTCTGCACAGAGCAATGTGCTCCCTTCCAGAGTGGGTGATATGCAGTAGTCATCTAAGTACCTGGCTTAAACCAGGACATGTGGCACATTTCTTAACTTCTACCACTCAATACCAACACATTATTATCATTACCAGTCCTCATTTTTGCTGCATTTAATCGTAGGCCACTGTTCATGTTGTCAGGTAGGAGTTAGCTGACATTTTTTGTAGCTACAGGTGGTCAGTACCACTGTCCTCTGTTTGAATTGGAATGAGAGAAGCTAGCTGTTGTGTCATGTGCATGTGTTAATATTAAAGCCATAGGCGTAGGATTGGGTAGGGACGGTAGGGACACGTCCCTACCAATATTCAGCCCCTTCTGTATTGTCCCTACCAATATAAACACTGGCTGTCGGCATCCACTCAATATGGTACACAAAGGGTTAACAATTGTTGGTGTCTACCATATGTCCCGCCTCTAACCTCGTATTGCTCATCGATTGGCTCTACCGTTATTTTGGTAACGTGTGATTGGCAGTGTTGGGCAGTAGCGTCACTACAGTAGCAAACGTTTGTAGTTTAACTACATTTCTCAGTAGCTTGGTGGTAGCGTCGCTGTTTTCTGAATCAAGCAACTTCTCAGTAGTTAAGCTCTTTTATTGATCACTTAGCGCGGTAGCGTCCACACAAGCTACATTTCCAAAATCATTTCTGAAGCTCAAACGAGCCGGGGATTTCTGTTACGGACTGAAATAAAACTGTCACCGCTACCACACAGAGTCACTTCCACATGAAGCTGACGGGGGACAGCCCTCCATTCCCAAACCCCGCCGTTCCGAAACCCCGCCGTTCCAAACGACCCCACTCTGATTTTCAAGTCCATATCGAGTTTCCTGCATCACACACTGCCGCCCACTCTCCGGCCGCACTCGCACAATTCTGAAACTCGTTGTACTACAAAAGCTTGAAATGAACGTTCAACTCATTGTTTTTTATTGAAAATATGTCACTGTCTTTATTTATTATGTATAATTTCTCTAGCAGCAAACACATTTAAAGGAGACGCTTGTCAAGTCTTTTTACGCGCGCCGTCCGTGGTGCTGAAATCCCCGCTGCAGCCGCCGCTCTCTGCTGACAGCAGACCGGGGGAGAAAAAAAAGACATTTCTTTGATCTGTGCTTTCAGAAAATATCTAGGGTTAGGGTAAGAAAGACCAACGGTCTGTACAGCAGTCCCACCGTGTTTGCAGGGCATATCAGGCTGTGTGATTATGCGCAAAGATTGGTTTAACGCATTGGAGCAATTTCATACAATTTCGGACATTTAACGTGATAAACTAATTTCAATTCAACATGGTCATTTACTTAGAGGATTCAGCTGAAGCATAATGAGTGTTATATGTCATTAAGATGAAGTATTTGCTTGTTTTGTGGTTAATTATGCACATAATCCATTTGACCCCATCATGAATGGGATTTATATTCGTTCCTGCAGACAGAGGCAAAAGGATCAATGCGCAGCCTCCGTTTCCTTTGCGTCTGTCTCGTTCATTCAAATTTTGTAAACACGGTTGGGATTTGTAGGGGACATGTGTATGCTGCTCACTATAAAATGTGTTTACTAAAATGTATTTACTAGCCTCATTTCTAGTCAAAACAAATCTCTTTACACTTAAAAATACTTGTTTCAAGCAAATTTTCACTTGAAATAAGTATGAAAATCTGCCCATGGAGCAAGTTTTTTTTTTTTTGCTTGCAATAAGAAAAAAAAACTTGCTCCATTGACAGATTTTTTTTCTACTTATTTCAAGTGAAAATCTTCCTGAAACAAGTGAAAATTCTATAAAAACAAGTTACTTTTTAGGTGATGAGTCTTATTTCAATTGTAATGAGATTTGTTTTGACTAGAAATAAATATTCTTGGTAAGATTTTGAGTTTTTGCAGTGTACATACACATATATACACGCATGTACGTTTTTGACCATGTTGTGACTGTTTGAAGCAGGTCTTCATTCTTGCTGTTGTGGTTTGAGTCGTGTTGGGAGTTAGTGCAGCTCACTGTTCAATAAACAATTGAACTTAACTTTTTTACCTGCCTATCTGTTTGACTGACAGTTTTATTGATCAGTAAGATAACACTGACTTGGCACAAAGTTGATTCAATTCAGTAAAAAGCTTGGATGTAGTTGCACTAGTTACTTTCATTTTGCTGTAGCTTAGCTTGCTACATTTCTGAGGGTGATAGCTTTGATGTAGTGAAGCTTCATTTAATATTAGATTAACTAGTAGCTTAGCTCACTACACTTTCCAAGTAGCTTGCCCAACACTGGTGATTGGTCCTCCCCAGCGCCGCTCTCTCCACTGAGTTTGTGGGTGTGCGTCACCGTACAGTTCACAGCAGTTCGTGAGGGAACGACACATACACGCGCGTCACCGTTAGCGCTCCACACTGGAGCGCCGAGTGTGAGTCGGTTGGTTCAGTAAATAAGCTAAACAAACACCTGTTGATGTTAGGCTAACTGAATGGCGTTCCTTGGCAACTCATTGCTAGATAGTGAGATGTACTAGCTGAGCTAAGTTTGGCAACTATTAGATCAATATTTTATGCCAGAGAACATGAAATTCCACTTCACATGCTCCATCAGCAATCATAGATGTCATGTAGTGATGACACAGTTCAAATTAATTAAAATTTGTAGTAAGATGACATGATAGAAACAGTCTGAATAAATAAAGTGCAAACACTATAAATAATAGCTCCTTCAGTGACAGCCTTCAGCATCCATGGTGTGTGAAGAAGAGACTTAGGAGAATAGGTCCACTGCTCCCAGTAAAAACACCAACACTGAGTCATATTTATGTAATAGATATTGGGTGTAAGTGCAACATTTTGCACACAGTTGTATTATAATGGTTTTGGAGCATTTACATTTTTGTTGATTTATTTTATTTATGTTTAACATGATGAAGCTGCCTAACTTGTGTTGACATTATGGCTGTTCTTTAGCCAAAACATTCACATGTTGTTTAATGAATTACACAATTGTAAAA
>NC_065509.1:4090797-4107323 GCF_006386435.1 Epinephelus moara | reverse complement strand
ATGATTCCAATCCATTCCTCTTTTGCTGTGGCTCAGCATTTAAATAACCTTTATCAGATTTGATGGTTTAGTCACAGACTTTCCCAAAAAGTGTTGTGCTTTACTTTCACAAATGTGGGAATGAAATTGAGTTAAAATGTACAAAACAGTAAAATTTATCTTGCCTGGCCGGGCAGCTCTCTGGGTGCTCAGCACCCCTAAACCTCTGATCCTAGAATTGCCCCTGAATTAGACCTCTGCTCTGCAACCATCCCCTCCAAAAATCCAAGCTGCAGTTGAATAATCAAACAAAAATCTTTTTTCTAAGGAAAGACGTGAAGAAGAATTCATAAGGTTTTAGGAGGACAATTGCTGTGCTAAGATAATCAGACTCAAGGCTTCTTTACAATCCCTTTATGTACGAAAATATACACGTCCGTTTCAAATGTTTTAATTGCATGGCCCTCATACTTCCATGTGTGCTTTATGATAGCATAGATACAGCCAATAGATGGCACTAGAGGGCAAAAACAAGATTTTCTCACACCAACAAACGAGGCTACGGTGCAGAAGGTTGAAATATTGCACCTTTAAATGTGATCTCTCTCTCTGCAAAGCCAAAGCATTGCACACAGAGACTGGTGTTGTATCTGCTCACTGGTTTTGTTGACAAGATGATGGCATAGGTTGCAGGCCACTCTTGACCAATGGTAGTTGAAAAATTGGGCTCATTTAATTTAATTTTAATTTTATATACTTTATTAATCCCCAAGGGGAAATTCAATTTTTCACTCTGTTTGTCAATTACACACAGGTCCGAACACACACATGCACAAACTGGACCTATACATGCACTAAGTGGAGAGATGTCAGAGTGGGCTGCCCATGACAGGTGCTCCGAGTGGTTGGGGGGTTCGGTGCCTTGCTCAGGGGCACTTCGGCAGTGCCCAGGAGGTGAACTGGCACCTCTCCAGCTACCAGTCCACGCTACATATTTTGGTCTGGACGAGGACTTGAACAGGCGACCCTCCGGTTCCCAACCCACACACAGGTATAAAACATGGAGATGCTGCGACCAGCTCACTAGGCTAAGCAAAATGTGTTTGAGGCCGGAGTAGTCAGGATGGTGACGGGATGCTGGAGTTGTCCTCGAGGGCGATGGACTGTCCTTGGATTGCTTTGTCTTCTCTTTCTAATAAAGGGGGGTTGGTCACTTCCTGGAGGACTTTTGGATTAACAGTCACTGGGGTAGGCTCTCGAGCACAGAGATGGTGGAGAGGTTTTCAGCTTCTGTTGCTGGGTCTGCTGACATGGGCTGATGGAAACTTTTGATGTGGTTGTCCTGAGTTCGTCCGAATAGACCATTGTCCGATGGAGATAGTGAGACTAAAGCAAGGTTTATGCTTCTGCGCACCTACGATGCAGAGGGCTTTGCGGAGGCGTTGCGTCCCTCTGCGACCAACGCATAGACATGACATGCACCTCCAAAAAACTGTAACCACGTGTCGAGGCAACACAGAGCCAACACAGACCGCAAGAGCTGTGATTGGTCCTTCAAACTACATAATTTCAGGCGTTTCGCAAGGTGTCACTTTCTGCTGCAGTACCACAACACCACCATTTTCAAAAGTCTTCATTGTGATCGGTTGTGTTTCGAGTTTTGATTAAAAGATGGACGTAATAATGTAACAAGAGTATTTGTTGTTCAGTGTCGATCATTGCATCACAAATGCGGAGCAACTGCGTGTACATTGCGTCGACTGTACACAGAAGCATAAAGAAACTTTAAGTCCATACTCGAATGGGGTGAGTCGATGGATGATGTTTCTCATATGGCTTAATACATAAACACAATGAAGAGTCTTATGTCCCCTACATGACACTATTGTGAAAAACATACTCATATTAAGAATTTAAACAATATAACATAAGATAAAATAAGAATCCTGGTTGCCATTTCTCAATAGGGCCAATGCAGCACTACTGTTATCTTTTCTCACATTGTGTTGAAAGACAGAACCTGCCACTTGGCACTGACTTTTAAGCAACATTACTTTTATACCCCTTCCTTTTATTTCCACATTGTTAATCGTTGTCATGGCACGCCTCCCAGGCTTTTATTCTTGGCATTTCCTGACCTCTGCTCTGACAACGAGGTCAGTTTCACTGAAACCCTTTGTTCTGTCCTTTCATTTTGTTCAAATGCTGTTTTCTTCTTTCCTTTTACTGTCGTTCATCAACCCGTCTTTTGTTCATGTAAGTCCTCCTTCACTACTTTTTTCCTTCAATTCAGTCTGGTGCTAGTGTCTTCGTGGTTAAAACACAGACCAGGGGCCTCATTTATAAACATGGCGTATGCACAGAACAAGGCGTATGCCACTTTTTACACAAACTTTGGGATTTATAAAAAACAAACTTGACGACAAAATGTGCGGTCTTCCACAGAAGCTTTGACCCATGCACAAAAACTGTAGACATGAGAAACTGCGACCCCCGTGGCAGAAAGATGAATAGGAAGAAATGTTGTGAATTAAATATCACTGTGTAAAATAAAGACAGATATGACCTCTCACGTTTTAGATATATTTGATATCGTTGACTGATGTGCACACATGAAGAACACAAGTTAGGAAACTAAATACAAACAGGTACCTTTATCTTAAGAACTCCTCAAGTATGTTCTGTAATCATTAAATAATCTGATGGACCCGTTTTTGATGCCTTATTTGGGCAGATACGAGTGCAGAGTGTCACTGTTACCCTATATGATTCAATATATTGTGTTTTATAATGTGTTTGTTTTGTGGCTTTTAATTCTTTTTATCATGGACCTGCATTTGTGTAGCGCCTTTCCAGTCATCCGACCAGTCAAAGCGCTTTTTACACTACGAATCACATTCACTCATTCACACACACACAGTCAGACACTGGTGGCCGAGGCTACCATACAAGGTGCCACCTGCCACTCAGTTTTTAACACACTCACACACCGATGGAAGCATCATCGAGAGCTGATCATTTGATTGGTGGACGACCCGCTCTACCTCTGAGCCACAGCCGCCCCCAAACTGTGTGTTAAATGTGTTCTATGCCATTGTAAAGCGCTGTGTCGCTGTTAGAAAAAGTGTAAACAAATAAAAAAAAAACAAATAATGTATAATCATCACTATTAATTTTTACCTCACATGTCCGTTGTCCAAAATTGCCCCTCAGTTACAATCCGTTAAATCCTTTTCACATGCAATCAATCAATTGATGGGTTGATATAAAAAGCAGTGATCACAGCGCATAAGACGCACGATGGCTTACTTGGCACTGTTAGAGGGTGTGGTGGATGGGAGACTCTAGGGGGAGCGGATCTTCAGGGACCACCAAGACCTGGCCAACGATGAGTATCTTATGAACCGGTTCCGACAGTTGCATGTAGTGCTGCCTGATCTCTGCACTGCATTGGGCCTGGCATTACAAAGAAGCACCCGCAGGAACCAAGCTGTGCCGGTGCTGTGCTGCACAACGTGGCACAGCTGAAAAAAGTGCCACTACCACTTGACACTGATGTTGGCCCCAATCCCGACCTCTATCCCCAGGCACTTGAGCCAAAAGCTGTAGCTGGGTGCCAGCGTCTGGATGTGATGCATCGCTAATGAAAACAAGATGTATTTTAAGAAATCATTTGAATCGAAAAAATCAGATTGTTTGTCAAACAGCGCTATGGCAACTGCATCCCCCATTCAGGGTGTTTACTGACTGTCTGACTGTCAGCTCCAAACATCCTTCAGTTTTCTGTCTAAAAAAATCACCCCAAATAGCGTTATCACCTTAATATCGGACCATTTCTTCTTGACTTCTGAAAGTCTGAGGCAGCAGCATTTACAGCATCTGCCACAAGCTGCAACTCCGCTGCATTTTTAGCCATAGCAATGTCCATATTGAGTCCACCAAACAACATTATAATAATAATGATAATAATAATAATAATAATAATAATACATATTATTTATAGAGTTCTTTTTTTATAAAGACACTTTACAGGCAGACAAAAAGTGCAAGAAAATACAATCAAGAGTGCAAAACAGCAGACAAAAAGAGCAAAAAAAAAAAAAAAACAGACAAGAGTGCAAAGTTATAGACAACTAAGAGTGCTGAAATTACAAAGTTAGGTGCAGTATAAATGACATATCAAATAACAGTAAGAGTGCAAGGGAAGAGCAAGAATAAAATAGGTGGGATCAAATTTACAAGTTAAATGCAGAGCAGAACAGGTATGTTTTGAGTTGTCTTGAAATAGGTGAGGTCTGTGAAGCCACGGATGTGTTGTGGGAGGGAGTTCCAGAGGGTGGGGGCAGCAACAGAGAAAGCTCTGTCCCCCCAGGTGCGGCGCCTGGTCCTAGGTATGGTGAGGAGGTTGGCGTCAGAGGAGCGGAGGGTGCAGGAAGGGGTGTAGGGGTGGAGAAGGTCTTTAACCACTCCATCTCACTCTGCTGCCTACAGTCTCTCCTCAGCATCACAGACGATGCCCTCACCTGGCTCCAATCATATCTTACTGAAAGGAAGCAATTCATCTTCATCAACAACTGCTCCTCCTCGACTGCCCCCTTGTCCCAAGGGTTCAGTGCTTGGTCCTCTCCTCTTCATCCTCTACCTCCTCCCCCTTGGTCAGATCATCCGTTGTCACGGCCTCCGTTTCCACTGTTATGCTGACGACATCCAGCTCTACATCTCCACCAAATCCATCACCTCTCAGACCCACTCCATCCTCTCAAACTATCTCTCTGATATCAGACACTGGATGAAAACAAATCTCCTCAAACTCAACTACGACAAATCAAACTTACTCATAATTGGTCCAAATTCCCTCACCCTGACAGCCAAAGACTTCAATCTCTCTATCGACAACTCCACCTTCTCCCCCTCCCCCTGCTGGTGCAACCTTGGAGTCATCTTTGACAGCAATCTCTCCTTCAACCAACACATCAAGCAAGTCACCAAATCAGCATTCCACCATCTCAAAAACATTGCCCACCTTCACCCCTCTCTCGCCTTCCCTGCAGCTGAAACCCTCCAATCTCCTAAATAAACTTCAGTATATCCAGAACTCTGCTGCCCGCCTCCTCACCCACACCTGCTCCTGTGACCACATAACCCCTGTCCTCTTACTCTACAAAGCACTTCACAACCAGGCCCCCTCCTACCTTAATGGTATCAAAGACAGCAGTGAGGTCCAGGAGGATGAGGATGGAGAGTTGGCTTCAGTGCTGTGGTGGGTACGGAATCCAGACTGAAATTGTTCGTAGAGGTCATTATTGGTGAGATGGGCTTTGATTTGTCATGGTGACAACACGTTCCAGGATTTTAGACAGGAATGGGAGGTTGGAAATGGGCTGGAAGTTATTGATGCTGTCAGGGTTGAGTGGACAGTGTATGTATAACATTGTCTCTCTGTTATCAACCTCCCCAACAAGAACTTTAACTTCACATTGTGTGAAGTTTTGTGTTTTACCTTTTCTTGCTACATTTGCCGTGCTCTCCTTTGTGCAGTTTCTTGTTAAACCCAATTATGATACTATCATCTGTTACCAATTATTGTGTTTACCTGTGGAATGTTCCAAACAGGTGTTGGAATATACCAACTGTTTTGGAATGTGTTGTTGGCATCAAATTCCAAGTAAGTGTATATTTACAAGAAAACAATAAAGTTAAATGTCTTGTCTTTGTATTGTATAAATTGAATATAAGTAAAAAAAGATTGGAAAATCATTGCATTCTGTTTTAATTTACGCTTTAAACAGTGTTTCAACTTCTTTGGAATCAGAACTGTAGACCTGCTCTGCCAAGAAACAGGAGGGGGGAGACTCCAGTGACTGGCTGTGTGTTCCAGTACCCGTACCACCATACTATTTTGTATGCCAGAAAAAGATTTTGCATGTCCCAATGCATATGTCAAATGCAGTCCGTCAAAAACACCAGGATGTTCTACTGCATCCGGTCGTATTTTGCAGTGTGCAAGCCAGCGTGCTTTTTTGGCTTTTCAAACCCACAACCTCTGTGCAGCAGAAGATACATCACATCAACTGAACCGCGAACTGATGACAGATCAACAGCTTATTCACAGCTGACTGACAGCTAACATTTAACATTTAACATTATATTTAACATTTATATTTAACATTTAGATTTAGATTTAACATTTAGGTTTAACATTTAATATTTAGATTAAACTGTGACATTATATTTAACATATTTCAAATATTGCTGTAAATGTGGTAAAAAATTCACACCACTTTTTTTAAACGTTTGAAGCTAAATGTGGCAAAATGTTGCTGTTAATTTCAGTGACAGACACTTTACAAATGGCATCCCTTACAACCCAATTTAACACTGATATTCATTATTTCTCCTTTTCGTCTCTTGGTGACGGTCTCTTAGATACCTAGCAGGCTCATAATGGTCCATCATATGTATATGAATGTACATTTATAACCCCTACAGTGTCAAAATTAGCATTGAGACTCACATTTCTGTTTGCTTGGCCGCTCCTTCTGTAATGTAACGTCTGGTTAATCTTTTTTGATGTGAAAATAAGAATATCTCACAAAAACTCCAGATATCTCCTGTCTCTCTTACTTCATGTATGTCCTGTATGAAATCCATGTTGCTGCAACATTTTATTAAGTTTTAAGATAAAAAAAAGTTAAGCCTAAATAGAAGACACAGAAAATGATGCGTGATACAATGATTAAAATATCACAGAAAGATATTGTTGCTGTCATTAAAATATGACTTTTTAATTAGAGAAATGACACTGATTGACAGACAATGGCTGTTTGAGTGATGCACTAACAGCCTGCCATAATACGTCTCTCATATTATGACAGGCTGCCTGTAGCTCACTCTCATTAAAGAGGGAGTTTTAGGGCTGAGAGGTTCCTGAAGCTTGACGAGTAAGCTTTTTGCCTCATATTTAAATGTACCTCAGGTTAAGGCATATTCATCTCACACTGATCAGGAATTTCACATTTTTTCCAGTGTCTGCCTTTTTCAGTGGCTCAGTTGTCTGCAGGTAATTTAAACTGCAGGTGTTTTATTGTCTGTGCTCTGTAGGATCGAGGTCTGATTTCCCTGTTGGTGCACTTCTTGGAGCATTTGCTAACAACTGTACTTTCTTATCACTGAGACTGATAAATGAAAGTACCCTGGCCTTTCCAATTCTTTTTGCTGTAGCTGCTGTGGAGTGACACAATAGGATGGAGTCGTGTTTGTCTTTTATCATCTGTGAGGGAACCAGGAAACCAGAAAATTGGCTTCTGTTGCCCTTTACAGCTCGTACTTCAAAAAATAATGAATAAAACGTAAACCTGAACAGTGGCTCCCAGTGTTGCCTGCTGTGTCAGGGCCTGTGTCAGCGTGCCCCATTGGGATAGTTTCTCACCAACATGACCATTACAGCATCATGGATCAGCAGTTGTGAGTCTTTTGGAGGTGTTAACCTGCAGGCTGCCCCTGGGTGGAGCGAATGTTCCATCCATGGTTCAGCTAGTATCAAGGAACTGACTTTGAACTTGCACAATGAGACAGTGGTTTCTACAGATCAGACAGTACAGAAGACTGTGACAAATGACATCTATTTTAATATGTTGCATTTTTGCACCTTTACCGAACAAAGAGCTTTACATTTGGCCTCTTATTTACCTATGTACACTTACATTCATACACCAATTGTAGTGGAGCTGCAATGCAAGGTGCTGGCCTGTCTATTGGAATCATTTTGGGGTTCAGTGTACTCACGGACACTGCGACATGTGGATAAAGGAGCCACGATGACCTGCTTCAACATCTGAGCCACAGTGGAGAAGGAATCAGCAGGTCCAACATTTACACAAAAGACTGTTGAATACCCCTTTAGGACCTACAAACACACACTACACTACATCTAGGTCCGTGTCCACTCATTGGTCATGCGGTGGAACACAAGAAAGCTATTTTTTTCATGTGGACTGCCAGTGTCCATTTTTAACAGTGTTCTTCTTCTTCGTTGGGAAACATCAGAACATGTTTGCCAGTCTGGCAGCTACCACCCCCTATTGCCCCAATGTGTTCTCATCCCAAATTGTCAGATGTCGCCACTTTATTAGTGCCATTCACATCTGCATATTACGCACTACATATCGTCCTGCATTTGTTGTTGACACCAAAATCACTTACCAAATGGCGGTACATGAGTATCAGTGTGATATTACTGTTAATGATGATGTAAACAAAATACTTTACTATGAACTGTGTGCTCCAGTTCTATTGGTCTAAATGTGGCTTGGTGTTCAGGTGTTAAGAAGATAAAGGCCCTTATGAAGGCATCAGTGTCCAAAGCAGTCAAAATGGCGATAATTACCATGATGCTTTTTTCTTTTTGTATCTAGCAGTGTTGTGCGTGTCTGTAGCTCGACCCCTCTCCAGCAGGAGGTGCTGCAGAACCTTTACTTCCCATGGTCCTGGTAAGGCCTGCCCTTATGAAGCATGTCAAAAAATAAAAAGTTACAACTGGTGACTGTGACAATATATTTGTATTCATATGGTTATGTTTTTTTTTTAAAGTGGGGTAGTATGAGGTACTTATCTGTAGTAAGTGTTTTAACAACAGTAGATTGCAGTCGGCACAACCCCAGTTTGGAGAAGCAGGTTGGAGTCCGACATGGAAGCTAAGCAAGCTACTGCTGAGGAGGGGGTCAGCAATCAGTCAGTCAGCAATTTCTAATGGGGAACTGAAGCTGTTATGTCACTCTCTTCCAGGCCAGACTCCATTTAGAAAAAACGGTAATTTAACATCCCCGAAGACAGGAGCTGCTGGTCTACAGCTGCCTCGATCAGGTATTTGGTTTGTGTAATTGTGTGACTTTGGCATTTAAAAGGGTTAGTTCAGATCAATCAAAGTCACACAATAAAGTAACTAACTGATGGAAACAGCAGTACACCTGCAACGTCTGCATTCAGCGAGCTAAAATTACTGTTTATGTTAATGGAGTCTGTTGGCTATGAAGAGGGTGTAGCTGTGGAGCTGAAGCCATCAACGGCTTCCCCATTGGAACAGGTTGTCTGACCAAAGAGTAAAGTGGTGAAAATACTCTCAGTATAGACTTAAACTGACATTGACTATTTTGGGAAGGACTTTTTTAGGTAGCTAAAATATGTTTTACTGTAGACCCCCATCCACAACAGTAAATTACTTAGCTTCTGTGTCGGACTCCAGCCTGCTTCTCCAAACTGAGGGTGTGCCAGCTGACATCTACTGTAGGAGGGTCATTCTTACTATTCGGTGGCATTTCAGCCTGGTTTACTTCTATCAAGAAATGTAAAATTTAAAATTTGTCATCTAAAAAGACTTGTTATACTGAAAGAAAAATATATTGGTCCAGCTCAGGATATTATGATTTAATCATTTTTAACAAATTTTTTGCATGTGACAGAGACCAAATGCCCACCGTGTTACAGGACATTCTCATCTCTATTAATATGTGGTTTGAATGCACAGTTATTATAATATTTATGTTTTCTTACTTTATCCTTGAAATATACAAGTACTCTTAAACAACAAACATACAAGTTATGGCTATGTACAGTACCACAGTCATTAAAGGTAGCTGTAATCAAACCTCTTCTAAAAAGCCCACCCTGGATCCAGAGGTGTTAGCCAACTATAGACCAATATCTAATCTTCCCTTTATGTCAAAGATCCTTGAGAAAGTAGTCACAGACCAGCTGTGTGATTTTCTCCATGATAATAATTTATTTGAGGAATTTCAGTCAGGATTTAGAGTGCATCATAGCACTGAGACAGCACTAGTTAAAATTACAAATGATCTTCTGATTGCTTCAGACAAAGGACTTGTCTCTGTACTTGTTTTATTAGATCTTAGTGCGACATTTGACACAACTGACCATCAAATTCTGCTACAGAAACTGGAACATTTAATTGGCCTTAAAGGTTCTGCACTAAGCTGGTTAAAATCTTATTTATCTGATCGTTTTCAGTTTGTCCATGTTAATGATGAATCATCTTGACATACTAAAGTTTGTTTTGGAGTTCCACAAGGTTCTGTGCTCGGACCAATTCTGTTCACTTTATATATGCTTCCCTTGGGTAACATCATTAGAAATCACTCTGTAAATTTCCATTGCTATGCAGATGATACACAGTCACCTCAAAAATTATTTGTCTGATGACATAGTTTCTCTGGATGGCATTGCTCTGGCCTCTAGCACTACCGTAAGAAACCTCGGAGTAATATTTGACTAAGATTTGTCTTTTAATTCCCATTTAAAACAAACCTCACGGACTGCTTTTTTTTCATCTGCGTAATATTGCAAAAAATTAGGCCTATCCTGACCCGAAAAGATGCAGAAAAATTGGTCCACGCTTTTGTTACCTCTAGGCTAGGATATAAAATATCCATAAACCCGAGATGGAGATGTAATAGGAGGTTTAACAGTTTTCTTAACAGTTGAATGGAATGCATGTTTAGGAAAGTCAGTATCTCCCCTCGTGGCTGTGGCTCAGGAGTTAGAGTGGGTCTTCCACTAATCAGAAGTTTGGCTCCTCCCTGGCTCCCCCAGTCTGCATGTGGAAGTATACTGAACCCCAAATTGCTCCCATTGCTGTGTGAGTGTGTTTAAGCTGAATAGCAGGTTGCACCTAGTATGGTAGCCTCAGGCCACAAGTGTGTGTGAATGTGACATTTAGTGTTAAAAGTGCTTTGAGTGGTTGGAAGACGCGCTATACAAGCGCAGGTCCATTTACCATTCTCTTGATGTTCTTTGATGCACGCACGGGACAGTGGAGTTCCTTGTATAGACAGTGATTTGTCTCTTTTTTTTAGTATTTCCCATTATTTCATGTGTTGTATAAATACTTCATGGAGGGCTTCGTGATAAGCAAGAACATGACAGGTTGAAATATTTTCTAGTGAGCTCATGAATAGTGTTATTTGAAATGTATTTTTTTCATTGCTTTTTGGGTGGTTTCGTAAGGATATTGTATCTCCTGTCCATGAATGCGCTGCAATGAGACATTTGAATAAACCAAGGTTGATGCCATGAAGAGGATTAAGTATAGGCAGATGATACTGTGCTCTGTTGATGAGCTCAGGGAAATGAATCTTACCTTTTAGTGGGAGTATCTGTTCTTACTATGGTGTCTGAACAATGCCCACAATAAGCCAGCTAAATCTGGAAACAACATAGTGTCCATGCTGGCATTTTCAGGTTGTCAGTTTTTGTGAAGATGTTCGCCCCCCCCCCCAAAAAAAAAAAAAAAAAGATTGGAGTGGGAGTATGGAAACGATAGGGGGATGAGTCAGACAGATAAAGCCTGGCTAAATCCATGTCCCCTCCTGTTTTTCATCATCATTGCTACGGTGTTTCAGTAAAGATGGATTCATGATTTACTTACGTTTGCTGTCAGACAAAGTCCAGGGGCTTTTATTAAGACATGTGAACAGTGACTTGCTGAATGCACTCAATTACCTTGAAGTCCTCAGGTTTTCACACTGTCTGCCAGCTACTTACAAGCAACAAAGAGCAATAGGCGGTGGGCCGAAGCCGCCATTCCTTGTATTTAAACGATCCCTATCGGGGGAGGACCCAGATTTTTGTTGACAACTTCTTAAGTTTTCAATAAATCAAAAGAAAATTGTTGCCACCGGTACTTCTTGCACATTTTTGTAGATCGGTAACTTTATCACGTTACATTTTTTCCGGCAAACAGAGCAGACAGCTACGTCCGGGGTCCGACATGCGTGACGTGATTGTAGTTATTATCCAATGGGACGCTTGGAAAAAAGAAAAAAACCCTTGGAAAAATGGCGCTGCATGTAGAGCCACCGAGAGCCACACATACATGGCCTATTAAGTCTCTTTTATGTCTTCAATACATAACTTGGTCTTACGTTACAGACTTTTTTAAACAGTCTGTGTAGGTACCATGTATATTTTCTCTGTTAGCTTTATACAAAATAAACATATCTGATTTCACAAATTTGAGGTCTGTTATCTTGCTTGGGAACTTCACCTGTCATTTATCTGTCAAAATGATGAAACGTCTTAAAAACGACCCTCCTCCCGCCACTATATTAATCTTTGTTGCTATTTTTTAATTTGTTTGCTAGCATTACATTAGCATAAGAAATGGAGTGCTGTATGCATATAATTCAGAAAGATGGACCAATCACTCCTTTTACAGACACAGGATGGCAAAAATTTATTAAATCAGTGTTTGAGTGGAAAGATTTAGGGACTGAAGAGAGTCTTATAGCTGAAGAGGCAGTGCAGAGATTTAACTTTAACAGCCAGTAACCTGCTGAATATGCTATACCAGCTAATGCTGGCTATCACTGCTACATCAATTTTACTGATATAACAAAAATAAAACGAGCCCAGAAAAGAAAAGGAAGCTTTAATTCAAAAGGAAAATGGAACAGAACGTTGGTATCAAACATGCAGTGTGAAACTGTAAATGTGGATCTTGAACTTCAAATCTGAATCTTGAAAGCTGAATCTCTGAACAAAGAAAAGAAATTAGGAGCTACAATGACATCCTCTCACACGATCAGGTTCTGACAACTCAAGTTTATTGTGCGTAATTCACTGTTCAGACATAAGCTTTGTATTTCACTCTACTCAAATGAGCAAAACCCTAGTCAAAATCTATTCGATAAATCAGATCACTGCATTCTCACCCACTTGATTCCATCACAGGAGGGAGTCATTTGCCCATCTAGCTGCAGTGAACACTGTTGAGATGAAGAAAAGTGCTAACTTAAATTAAGCCCCTCACTCATTCACATTACTTCTGAAGTCCAATAAAGTGCTCAGTAACATTCACAAACTACATTAATTAAAAACAGCAAGGGGAAAACACGCAGTTGTTATTTCCATTTAATCTCAGATAAGGTGACCAGATTTCTGAAATGAAAAGCAGGGACATTTCAAGTTCAGAGTACAGAAGTCATTAAATATTATTATGAAATAAATATATATGCATTTTCATGTATTTTGACAACTTTCAAAGAATGCAATGGACCACCGTGTCATTGTGGTCTACAGGCGTAAATGTTTTGTTTTTTATTTTCTTGTCATTAAAAGGACATTTCTTTTCCTCCTGCTTCCTTTTACTCTTCTATCAGTAATCTTCCTCTCCTAAAACAGAGCCACATCATAATATATTGTAATAGCTATCACATGGTAATGTTCACAATTCACTATAATACAGCCACACCAACAACAGTATATGTTACTGTCAGTGAAATAAGTCTTCAGTCCGCTCCAACTCTGACTTAATTCTTCTTTTGCCCTCATAAAATAGCTTCTGTCTTCTGTGGAGTAAATGAGTAAAAATATGGACAGCGCCACTCTGCCAATGCAACCCACATAGCGGTCACAGGTAGTACTGCATCAGTCTGTGCGCAACCAGAATCAGAGCTGTGGCGTCTATTTCACTTGTGTTTTTTTAATCCACAGTTGAAATTGGGGACATTTCCGGGGACAGCTCTAGCTCAGGACAGGTCAGCCAAACTGGGGATGTCTGGTCACCCTAATCTCAGGTGATCTACTGAAATAACACAAAAGTAAAATCCCAACATTTTTATACAACTGCTATTTTCCCCCCCAAGTGAGATAGGACAGAATAGTATGGGACCTATTTAAGAAAAATATGCAAGCATTAGTACTCCCTATTCCGGACACACACGTACTAAGCCAACTATTAAAACAACAGTATGTAACTTTGGCTGCGACACGCGGCTTCGACAACTGAAACTTCACCATGCATGTTTATGCGTAAACGTGCATTTATGCTGCAGCTGCAGCAGTGGGTAGTTGGGGACAGCTCTGCTAAATAAAAGGCTGCAGACAGACAGAGCAGTGGTAGGACATCAGAGGGAAAACCAGAGGACATTTTATCCATAAAATATGACCCGGTTTTACTAAAACTGCTGTTTTGTGCGACATACTAACGTGCATAGTTTAGTTTTTTGAAGCCACGGGTCATGGTCAAAGTTACAGAGTGTTGCTTTAACAAGCACTACATATATGAATAAAGATGTGTCTTCACATACAGTAATTGTGATGTCACGATGCAGTGATGTAGGGGAATAAGAATGGTGCACAGCCTCAAACCAAGGTGAAGCCTGAATCTGTGGATGTTTGTCTTTTAGTGCTAGAAGTAGCAACAGAGACAGAGGATGGTGAGGAAACTCCGGCAAAGACACAGGCTCTAAGATCACACACAAGTGACTTCCACACGTCTGAGAGAGCACCACACTTGCTCCCAATACAGTGTTTGATTTGCAAACATGAAAAATACAGATATGAAGCACACAGCCGGAAGAGAATAAAAGAAAAACTTTCTCGGTGTGAAACACTCACTGCAGGGAAGTTACTTCTTGCTGCTGAAGAAAGACAGGATGAGAGTCTGTTTCTACACATTCGTGACAGGGACCTAGTGGCTAGTGAGGCACGATACCACTTCTCCTGTTTCAGAGACTACACACGGTACCTGTCAAAAAAGAAAAGTGAGAACACAGAAAGTGTGTGTGATGACTCCTGCAGGAGGGGAAAATGATGTAGCTTTCTATATAATGTATATGTTATGTTTTGTTTCTTTGTTACAAACTCTCTAATGCTACACATGTGATTTACAATCAGTTCAATCACTTTCCAAAAACCTTACTTTTTTTTGTTTAGCTGTTAGCTCTCTTCTGCTGTTTCCATGGAGGTTATGTGAGGAAACAATGACAACATTGTTTACACATCATCATAGCGTGTTTGCTTGGTTTATGAGACTCAGTGATGTTGGACTCAGTGATGTTGGTCAGCAGATACTCTAATAAACGTGCAACAATCCCGGTTATTTCTACCACAATTAAAGACTTAAGAGACCTAACGTAACCCAATGAGAAATAAGATGCAAGCCACTTCAGCTTCACTTTACCCGTAAAGTGCGTGAAGCTGCTAGCAAGCGCTTTTTGCTAAAGCTAACGCTAACGTTACTTTACACTTGCAAAACGTCACCATACGTTTGAACTCAATACTGTACAAAACACAAGTTGCAAGTCATGCGTTTGAACTCAATACTGTACAAGACAATACAAGTTGCAAACATGTTTTTAATAATATAACAACGTTACTTACTTGTCTCCGTCGTGTCCATCTGCCGATTCCTCCGTTGAACAGCTGTGCTCAGTGTATCTAAATCCGATAGGCTAACGACGGCCCTCCCTCGAAATCTTAGCGTTCTATTGGTCAAACTGTTATAGTAGACTGCAGCGTTTGCCTGAATATTGAACAAACTTTAAATTATAATTGTGGAAAAATGTGCAAGAATATAGAGTGGCAACAACCCGGATCTGATGAAGAATAAAATAATCTTCACAATTTTACAAATCCAGGTTGTCCCTGCACCGGGATCATTACTTTGTAAAACTAATGCAGATACGCAGCTTAGGCCCACCGCCTACAAGAGGCAAGTTGGCAGGGAGCTGCTAACTTTGCAAAGAGCACTAAAGAGTAAACTCAGACCTGCACGAAACAGCACAGCAAAGGCTTTGTCCTCCATGGATTTGGTATTGTAAGTGGGCTGAGCATAGCACAGCCACAGCACATGGCTAAGTAAGACTTTTTAATCTGTCAGTGCACGTGTGTTGATTTTGTTTAATGCTCATCACTGAGTTTGATTGTTTTGATCTCTTTGTAGTCAGATTATTGAGCTGTTGTGTGCTTCACACAGTTATTATAGATTTGTATTTTTCAGTAGTTTTTAAATGTATTTAGTTTGTATGTTCTGTTTTAAATTCAGTTTACATTCAGTTAGTTTCCAGAGTGGGTTTGCTCAGTACAGTTTAGTTTTTATTGTTTTAAAATGTTAAGTTTTAGTTTAATTTTTATTAGTTTTATTTTTCTTTTAAAGTTTATTTTAATATGAGGGTTAATTGTCAGGGGCAAAATTTAAGAAGTAGGTATTACAATAAAAATACAACACTGTGTGAAGGTAACTGACTGACAGTCGTGAAGAAATCC
The DNA here is from genome assembly GCF_006386435.1 of Epinephelus moara. Classification (NCBI taxonomy): domain Eukaryota; kingdom Metazoa; phylum Chordata; class Actinopteri; order Perciformes; family Serranidae; genus Epinephelus; species Epinephelus moara. The sequence goes on along the minus strand of NC_065509.1, from coordinate 4,091,282 downwards.
CAGCCTTATGGAGTTAGATTTGTCTCATTAATACCTGTAAATGCACAGAGGGTGATCTACAAATATTTCTTGATCAGCACACATTTCATAATTATGTGTGTGAACAGATCGACAATCTGTGTGTAAATGTGTAATCTGTAAATATAAAACACATTACACAAATACAAAAAATATCTGTAAATTAATTTGCAAATAAATGAAAAGCATTTGTGAATATCTTCCTAACATTTACAACTTTCGAACAGGCATTTGTGAACTCAGTTTTTATTTGTGAATCGAAAAAACATTTGTGGATCTCAGTTCTACGCGTGTGGATTTGCTTTTTACACACACAGATTTTTGAGACAAACTTTCCGCCAGTCCCGAACGAAAATGCACTCGTATCACTCGGCCATCTTCGGAAAGCACGTGATCACCCAGCTGATGACGTCATTTGCGCATGTGAAAGTAAGAGCACGCAGTCTTTCTATGAGCTGTTTTTTGTT
>NC_065509.1:4062978-4090250 GCF_006386435.1 Epinephelus moara | reverse complement strand
GTCTGCAAGGCGCAGTGTCTGGAGAGGAGTGTTAGCATCCATTTGTAGCACAACTAGCCACAACTTCAGCATCTCGCCGTCCGACAAAGGCAGCCTATGAAAGCTGTACGGGGTGTTGCGCGACATCCTGTTCTTGTGTTCGGGAAAAAGGCCCGTTTATTTGAGCACTCCAAAAACTCCGGTAACACTCCAGGGGGTAGCACGTAAAAGACTCCGTCCTCTGACTCTTCTAGCGTAACAAACACTTCACACACACATACTCATTTACATTACCAAGCGGGGACGCATTCCGCCTTTCTGCTCCAACACTGACTGACAGCTGACTCCACTCATTTACACTCACCACTGCCCCAGGGCCGCTACCATATGCTATCTACAGAGATAACACTGGCGATCTGAACCGGTCAGTGGCGATAAAAAGCACTTTTATACTGAACACATTTGCCTCCGTTACCGTTTTAGCTCGTTTCGCGGCTCAATACTGAACCAATTTTAGAACGAGTGGTACCCATGAATCATACGCACACATACACATGGGGAAATAGAGCCCAGGTTGAAAAATACCGAAGTTGTCCTTTAAGGTCTTTGATAGAACAGCTGTTGGTGTTGGTAGCTCTTTTTGTTTAGAAATGTAATATTGTAGTTGTATTGTTCATTGTTAATATGTAGATTGTGCTAAGCTAACGTTAGCTACTGAAACAGCATCTGCTGCCATGGCAACAGTAAACATTCATGTTGCGGGCTGGGGGGACCAAAGCAGGGTGCAGCATTTTATGTCTGACGAGTTTCCAGGCCGGTGTCAGAGAGCCGACCTACAGCTGTGCTCCGGAGGTTGTGATTGGTGTAGACCTGCGACTCCTTGTGCCGTTTCTCCCTTTTCTTTTCATTCTCTATCCTCTCGTCTTCTGCATCCCAGTCATCAAAATGATCAAATTCACCAAATAAATTAAATGAAACGATAAAATCACTCATGATGCCCGTTGTAATCCGTTGTCTCTCTCCGTTGCTATGGTTACAAACTAGCAGTTGTGTGCAGATCAAGAAATATTTGTAGATCACCCTCTGTGCATTTACAGTTATTAATGAGACAAATCTAACTCCATACAGCCTCAATAAACATCTGCACTAAGGCCTCCTCATGCTTGTTGTGTTTACAGATTTGACCAAATGTCCAGGGTGTACCCCGTCTCTCGCCCGATGTCAGCTGGGATAGGCTCCAGCCTCCCTGCAACCCTCAAGAGGATAAGCGGTTTATATTTTCTAATGTTTAACCTTTATTTTCATTTAACTAAAATTTTATTTTTCACACCCAGATTTAGTTTTTAGTTTAGTTTTAGCTAACTATAGCCTATTAACCTTGCTTTGCACAGATACAGGGTCTTGCATGCATGCATGTCCTCTTAACCTGGTGCCTTTACCTTTTACAAATTGGCTGTAAACAAAGATACATATGCTATCCCTGGCACAGCCACTATGTGGTATTTGGCAGCCATCTTTGATTCTACCATCTTTGTTGTTTTCCCCATCAGCCATATTATTTTGTAGACCTCAGTTGCCATTTTGAGCCAAAACCACAATTTTTTTTCTAGTTAGATTACATGTTGTGTTTTGCTTTTGTGTGTTTAGCCTACTTCTTGAATAATACTTTTGAAATATACATGCTGTCCATCTAATGTAGTACAAAAGTTAACTTTGCCAACCTCTACTATTCAGGACTTCAACTACTTCAGCCTGATATGGTAATGTTGGTAGTTTGTAGTTATGAATTTGTTTATTATTGTTCCCACCTGCTTGCTCGCTGCCTGCTGCAGCTCAGAGACTATCTGTGAGACGTCATACGCTGCCTTGTGTGTGTGTTCTCCTTTTACTAGTCATGGGCGAACGAAGCCTTGTGAAGCATTGAGGCTTTCTTTCTTTTTGTATCGAAAATGATTCGAAGCTTTGGGGCTTCACTGTGAGGAGGAACAGTGACATCTGGTGGAAGACTGGAATTACAGCAGCTGTTTCATAATTTGACCGAAGTACTAGCACAAAACGGGTCCATGTCATTAGTCCGACAGCCCATTGGTTCGACATCCCATTAGTCCGACTGTCCGCGGTGCTGAACAGCTTGCGGCGGGCGTATGGTGCGCCGCGACCAGCTCTGGGTCAGCTGGGAAGGCTTGAGGTGGAGCAGGCTCACGGTTTATGTGTTTGTCACTTTCTTTTTCATTTTAACCCACACCATGATCTTTTCCTAACCCTAACCAACTGGTTGTTGTGCCTAAACCTAACCAGACCTTAACCACAGGGCATCATGATGATTTCGGAACGGACTTAGGAACAATGGGTTTAATATGGTCGGAACAATGGGATGTTGAACCAATGGGCTGTCGGACCAATGCGCAGTTCCCCACAAAACATCATTGTTTCAATCCCAAATGTGTGCAGTGAAACTCATTTAAAGCTGCATGTTCATACACAGATTTTAAGTTATACACAATCTTTAGCGATGTGGCTTCTGTCTCTTTTTGTATAGCAATGTAAGTAAATATTGGACAAAAATATAAAGCCATGTGATTTGATCCTTCACCCAAAGTGAGAAAATAACCAGAATTTCTGAATGCAACCTGTGGAGCTATACCAGCACGACTTTTGAGCATCAAATTTTGTATGACTATAGTTTGGCTGTATTTCATTAATACATACGTACACACATTTTTTCTTTTTATGCCATATTATTGAAGATGACCAGGTAGTATGATCTGATAGAAGTGTCAGTAGTTGTGCTTGTGAACATGGGCACTGTAAAAAGTGGCAGTGCTTTGTGCAACATTTATTTTCACAGATTTTCACTAAGAAACAGATTTCCCCAGCCTTAAAAAAGATTCTCTCGCAAGGGACAGAGGATGCAGGTATACACAGACACTTGGGCACTAGTTTGAGTAAGTTGGGATACATTGCTTTCCTGGTCATTCAGTACTTCAGAGGGTCTTCAGATCTTCCCAGGTGTGGTTCCTTCAAATACCTAGGGATGCAAAAAAAGAAACATTGGTGACAGGAAAAAAAAAAATCACTTTATTTTATTTTATTTTTTTACAAGCACATAGGGAATGTACACAATACATTACCTCTGCACTTGGTTATTTGATTTTGAGCCTTCACATGATTATCCAATAGGGCTCAGAGGTTGAAGTCCTGTTGGTTAGATAAAGTGCTGTTCTATCTTGTGTCAACCTCCTGCACCGGCTTCAGTACAGCCATCCCCGTACTTGTTTGGACTGCACTAAGCTTTTCCTTGGCAGTAGTGCTAGATTGTATGGAGCTTTATCCCTATCTTTATTCAAGAGAGTGGTCTATCAGTTTGAGAGCATTATTTATTTATTTCACGTTCAAAAACCCTGCCCTCGCACTCAAATAGCCTCTGCTTGCGCTTGGATCTACTCTGTTTCTGCTCAGACTGTGTGCTCGCACTCAGATACCATGTTGCTCACACTCAGATACCATGTTGCTCGCACAGGTTTCCTGCTCGAGCTTCAGCTTTTCTCCTCACGCTCAAACCGTTTCTGTGCGCTCGTGGAATTTCTGCTCTCAGATTTCTCATCATTACCTTATATAGACAAAAAGGATTACTCACAAATCAAAGGACTAAACAGATGGGTTGATAACACAAAAATTTGGAAAAAGTAAAAAAAAAGTACACAAAAAGCTGGAAAAAGATACGCAAAACTCATAAAATAAATGATGATTTAGTATACTTCTGGGAAATGGCATGGGATCCCCAGTTTGAGCCAAACAGAACAGATAACATTTTGAAAGTATGGGCATCAAAAGGATTAAAAACATATTTACAAATGATGACCAACAATACCATAAGCTCATTTCAGTCATTAGTTTCTAAGTACAATCTGGCACAAAGTAATTTTTATAAATATTTGCAAACAAGGACATACCTTACAAAATTTAAAAAAAAATCAAAGTGCAAAGCAATGCACCCTTTAATTACCTTTCTAAGCAAAAGTCATAATAAGGAAATAAAAAACTCGCTGTCAAAAATATACAAAATTCTGGAGAATAGTACGGACGCGGAAACTAATACTCAACAAAAATGGACGTCTGAACTAGGACAGCAGGTTAACAAAGAAGAATGGAAGCAAATGTGCAGAGAGATTCACAAAACAACAAACTCTAAGTATTGGAAAGAATTTTCATGGAAACTATATTCAAGATTTTTTTAATTACACCAGAGGTACATTCCAAAATTAACACATCTGTGACGTCAAACTGTTGGAGAAAGTGCGGGGAGACAAAGGCAAACCACTCACATATTCTCTTTTTCTGTCCTGTATTAAAAATATGTTGGTACTCAGTTACAACAACTATCATGAGTATATTTCAAATAAAAAAAGCAATTAATCCTATGCATATTATTCTAGGAAAATCTCCACCTGAGCTGTCGCAGGAAAGAGATCAGTATCTCTATAGAATTCTGAGAACTGCAGCTATGAAACAGATCACAAGGATGTGGCTAAAATCTGGAAGTCCATCAATTAAAAAAATGGATGTTAACTATAAGAGAGATTTATGAAATGGAGAGGGTAAGTTATAGGGCCCTATTTAGATGGTCTAAGACGCAAAGCGCCAGGCGTGCGGCACATGGGCGTGTCCCAGTCACTTGCTAGTTAGACAGCGCGTTTTCAGACTGTGCGCCATGGCGGAGAGTCTAAAAGGGTTGGACTTACTCTGTGAATTAGTCATGGGTGTGTTTTGGGCGTATCATTCAATAAGCCAATCAGAGTGTCACCTCTCATTCCCTTTAAAAGAGGCGCACGGCGGAGAGCTAGTTAGATGGCGGACCTACCAACTGGAAAGAGTGAGCGTTTTACAGCTGAGGAGACGATAAATGTGTCTCTGTATTGACTGTCCCGTCACATCTGATGTCAGATCAAAGGGGATTGGCACCGTTTGGCACCGTTTGGCACGTTTGGCACGCGTCATGGAAACCCAACCTGATTTGATTAACACAGCTGCAAAGTAAAAAGTTCACATCCCTCTCAGCCAACCACAAACAGCCACAGCATCAGATAGGGAGTATATATTCAACAACTGTCATCTTAGAAAAGTCAAAAGAAAGAAACAGAGTGAGATTGCGAGAGAGAAAGAGAGAGCGCGCGCACGCACGAGAGAAACGTTGTAAACAAATTGTAAATTATTCAATTTTATTTTAACCCGGGAGGTTAGAGAGCCCAGCTCCCTCTCCAGCATCCTGAACCCCCCGCCTGAAGGTGCAGGAAGGGCTGGTCCCGTGGCTGCACCCGGGCCGTCTGGTCTGGCTGCGTGCGGGCTGCGGAGCTTCCCCCGGGCTGTGCGGCCGCTGTGCGTCCTCCTCCTCGTCCTCCTCCTCCTCCTCCTGACAAGATGATCTTCTGTTTTACGTTCTAAAAGCTTTTTTTTACATATACATTTGTACTCATAGGGCTATAAGTTTACGTTTTTAGTTCACAGAAGCTGGTTATTGTTGTGTTTATGTCAAAATAAAGTTTATCAAACGTTTTCACAATATTTGATTTTGTGATTTACATGCCAAAATGATCACAATTCAATTGGGAAAGACAAGTTCATTTTACAGGCTATGCATCATCAGCCCGTGGAGGTCTGCTTGCAGTTCTGTATATTCGGACACTGCGAGCTTGGACCTCCCGGATTATGATGATCATTATTACTGCGATTAGATCATTCTGATTAATGACTGACCATTAAGACGTGTTTCTGATAAATATTTTAATGTGCACAATAATAACCTTTCACATTGTAATCATATTTTTATATGTTATCTTTTGCATATGTGTGGCTGCTCCGTGTGTGTCTGAGCAGAGTGCACGCGCGTTGTGCACCCGCCTAGAGACGCATATTACTAACTCGTTTCACAGCGAAATACTGCGCTGTTGACTTTAGACCAGGTTTTTGTTGGTCACTGGCGCATTTGCTTTTTACGTCATCTAACTAGCAACGCGCCATTACTGCGCCTGACCACTCCTCATTTTTAGACCAACACACCCAGAGAAACGCAAGTTCATTTGCTAGTTAGACGACGAGGGCGCAGGGCGTGAAAATGACAACTGCGCCTGCATCTAAATAGCAGTGACACTTGCGACATGGATTATGCGCCGTCTGCCATCCGCTTTAGACCATCTAAATAGGGCCCATAGAGTTAGAAATGAAGAATCTGAGCACAGAAGACGATGGATTAAGTGGACAAGCTATTAGGCCATTAATGAATCAAATGAATTAAATAATGAATTTTATGAATAAAACAGACATGATCATTGTATTGTGAACGGTTTGTGGAGAAGTAGATTCACATTCACACAGGAACACACAACCGGGTTCATCCACTCCCACTCTCCAGGGAAAGCCCTGTAAATTAAATGTTCTTCCCTTGCTTTCTTTACCACTTTTGGAATAAAGGGACTGTTAATTTACACACGTGCACCATATATATATATGATATCATTAAATTTAATACTCTTTTGTCTCAGCTCATCAAACGTCTCTGTTACGTCGGCTTTGGGTTGGCCCAGTGCCGTAGAATATACCCGCCCACATACGGAAGTCGCCACTGTGAAGGCAGAATTTCATCTCCGCAGTGTTTGTTTGGAACTGAGCTCGCGGGACACAGCTATTTTCTGGCAATTTATTCCAGTTAGCTTACCTGAAACCAACTGCGATGAGATCCTATGTTATTTATTCTGTGACCGTTAAAAGAGGTTCCTGGTAAGTGGTGAGGCACGACTGGGTGTATATAGCACATGTCCCCACCAGCTAACGTTATCTTTCGTTAGCTGATAGCTAGTTTAGCTCATGTTAGCTAACAGGCTAAAACTGTGGCATTTTCATTTTATTTTCCCTAGTTGATGTTATCTGCCTATCTGGTTTTCATGAGCACTCGTTTTGGGTTAAAAGTGGAAGTGCCCGGAGCACTTGGGATCCACTCATCCCGCCCGGGCCTGACCTCCGCGGCCCCCCGGCCTGGACGGGTGCTCAAGTGTGGGTGAGAGGAGCGGAGAGGACCGCGGAGGTCAAATAGTGTAAGGATGCCTTCGTCTTCGATATGTTGTTAATGTGATTTTATGGGCAATTTATCAGTTGAGGTCTCCTCCTCTGCAAAGCAAACTGACCCGGTGGCTACAGGTAATAGCGCAGTTTTGAAACCACTGTTTTTCCGAGATGAAGGACTGATTGTTGAGCTGCTGTTAACAGTTAACAGAGTTAACGGGTCCAACAACGGAACAGTCAGCTATTTTTGAATGTTAGCATTGATTTCTCACATTGAATGGTGAAATATTTGTAGTTTGAAAGGTCCGACCTAAAAGAATAAAGGTCGTAGTTAACGAAGCATATGAATATTAATGAAGGAGCGCCCACTGAGCGCAGCTTCTTTTATTGATCGTTTGAACGTCGCGTGTGTAGAAGCAAAAAAGTCNAGTTGCACAGATTATATTGCTTCAACACGTATCTTTTAAAGGTCAGTTTAAAGGTACAGTACGAACACTATAGTAAATATTACACTACACGTGGTGGTCATTTTCGATTAAAGGCCGACGTCTCAGCGACGTCTTGGCAATGAGCAAACGCTCTCCCTGCTACGTCTTAACAATCTAAACTTGATAAATCGGGCCGACATCGGCCAGGTGTGCTATCTGGGGTGAGTGCTGATATAGAGTAGGCCTATAACATCCCTGGGACATGTAACAGTAAAATCACTCCGCTCACAGGCATTATAAATATAAATACAACCATTAATTAACCAGCTGTCACACTCGCTATATTGATACAAACTGACACTATAGTGTTACACCAAGAAGATGGATATTTTCCCCAAAATTACATTTGAATTAAATTATGAGTGGTTGTCTGTTTGAATCCGGCCGTGCCAACATCCAGGTTTGCCAACGTTTCATCAGCCGAACTGGACGAAGTTACACAGTTGCAGATCAATGTAAATACAAAGTAGTTTGTGAGTTCCTGGCGTGTGTCAGAGCGATAAATAGAACATCTATCTAAATATCGCTCTGGCGTGTGTGCTGCGTTGCCTAGCAACAGACTGGGGGGAACTGGGTTTTTTTTCGCGGAGCTACATAACATACTTAAATAATTTATTTCATCACCTTTTGTTAACATTTCCTTACTCAGCATTGCTGTTTAAGCTGTTGTTGAACTGTTGTATAAAAGCAATATCACACTCGAGGTTGTGACGTTGTACTGTATATCATCACAGCTGTAATTGTCTTCTGACGTTGTACTGTATATCATCACAGCTGTAATTGTCTTCGGAGTAGATCCAAGCGCAAGCAGAGGCTATTTGAGTGCGAGGGCAGGGTTTTTGAACATGAAATCAATAAATAATGCTTTCAAACTGATAGACCACTCTCTTGAATAAAGATAGGGATAAAGCGCCATAGATTTGAAGTAACCTACAATTTTCCGGGCCTGGGTTTGGATTGCCTCCAACTCTGAGGTTTGTGCTTAAGATTTCTTCACCACTAGGTTGAGAACATGAGCAAAAAAATAAATGTCTCTAATACCCAGTTGTTTGACACTACAATGTTGTGGGCCCCATCTGTGACTATACCAATGACCCTGTCTGTAGTGCCCCACTCCAGTTGCATCAGTTGGCTGCTGTGTCCTAAAAGGACAGTGTTAAAGCCGCTACAAGGAACTTTTAACTGGATATGCAAAAGTCTCTCGTTTCTGCTGATGTCTGTGCGTGACCTACAACAGCAAATGAGACCATCGGTGTGAAGATAAGCTATTTCTATATAGTGTATATCCATACCTTTAGGAAACTGTCTCCGGGTCCGCCCCAGGTCGCTTCCAGGACGAAACGATTTACGGCACTCAGACGGCACACGTCATCTTACCTAGCTGCTTACATTTATAGTGACTCTTATAAATAGTCGCTATTCCTCCTCCTCGACCCGACGTCCGCGGGGAGTTAAAATAGCAGCAATCATCGGGTAAAAGTTCTGTGAAAGCACTGGACTCACCAACAGTCAGCCACGTCTCAGTCACACAGAGAAAATCCAATCCTCGGGAAGTCAGGAAATCCTTCAGGATAAACGTTTTGTTCGCTAGCGATCTAGCATTTACCAGCCCAATCCTGGCAGGAGCCGGCGGGTCCACGGCGTTAGCTGTCCGGGGAGCTACACACAGAGGCCGCAGGTTGCGCAGATTCACCCCGCGCCAGCGGGGACGAGGAGAGCAGGGGCCGCGGGGCTGGAACACCTAATCTGGGCCGACGACAGGTACCAGCCAGGCGTCGACTGGGTCCAGCGAGTGCTGAGAAATAAAGAGGCGAGGCACCGCTCCATACTCAGTCCAAGAAGCCGTGGAAGTGCTCACCAAACAGGCCTTCAGCCTTACCAGCCGACTGATGTGTTTACCCCGGCGGCGGTGGCGCTTACGCCGGAGAGGTGGAGCTGGGGCGCAGCAGAGGTTAGCTGGAATCCCCGATAGGAGTGGGGGCAGTCCTTCACTATCATGTCCACCAAGGCCTCATCCAGCCTTTGTTTTCTGTACACTGTAAGGGAGATAAATTCCAGAATCATTATCACTACATCATTGAAACTTATGTTGAGGTTTGAAATATAATAATAATAATAATAATAATAATGTTAATGCTAATAATAATAATAACACTTAGTGTCAGGATATCCAGCGTTGACTTCACTTGCGTTTACTTGCTGGGCATGATTGTCATCATGCTTAGCACGCAGGTGCCTCAACATGGATGAGGTGTTGTTGTTATATAACAACTCCTGCGTGCACAGCAAGCAATGCATCTGAGTGAAAATATATGTAGTCTTAGGTCCCAGGTTGTACATCAATGATGATGATAAAATTTGTATATCACAAATCCCATCTTACCTTGGTCAGTATTATCAAGTCGAAATGCCCCCACACAGGGGACCGCCTTTTGCTGCTTGAAATAATTGCCATAACTCGCAACATACAAACTCCTCTCTCAAAACTCACATCTTGGAGTGTCACTGAGGCATCATATGTAGCATAGTAAAGCACCAAAGCGTTTAAGGAGTAAACCAATGAAACACTTCTGTCAAACCAATGAACCAATGAACCGCTTCGTGAAGCACCAGTGACGTCCGAAGCTTCAGACGTCATCAGTCACGTGACAGTTGTCACTTGATACAAGTTCCGACACTTCCAGTCGACACACGGCCGTTCATTAGACTGACACAAGCTTCGGAGCTCTGATATTGTTTGCCCATCTCTACCTTTTACCTGCCTGTTGGCTCCTTGTGCCTCTACTTCTCTGCTGCTCATCCCTCGTCAGCTCTGCTGCTTCACTGGACTGCTCTTCTGGTTTCGGACCCTTCGCCTTCTCGACCACTATATCAGTAAGCCCCTCTTTGTTAGCTCTGCCTGCTAGTGGACTGAACTGTTCAGGTCCAAGGACTCACATCCTCGTTCTCGGTCCCACTTCCGTATTTGGCCTGGTATGTTCCCTGGCTCCTGAACCCAGAGACTGTGTGTGGGCTCTGAGCCTGGAGAATGAACTGTTACCAGAATATCTCCGTCAGCTCAAGTTCCTGTTTACTCTGTATATAGATAAAGGTCATTACCAAACTTCGCTCTGTGCCTGTTTGCTGCATCTGGGTCCAACACATACTCATTACATTAACATCATCCTATCCTACTATTAAATGGAGAAACCTCTTTCCCTCCGTCCTTCCGTTCTTCTGTCATCATCCGTTTTCCTCCTCACTCCTTTGACCTATTTCTCTGAACTTGCACACAGGCTTTTATCTTGGTCATGTGCAGACAGCCACGATGCCATTTTTGCATTTTTTCCCACATTTCTACTGTTTATATTCGCGTTTTTTTTCCACTACCATCGGCGTCGCCAGACAGATTTTACTGGGGCATGTGCCCCAGTATTGATCTGCAGTGCCCCAGTAAAAATTTTACCAGCAAAAAATTCACTTTGGAGTTTTAACTCCACATAGCATACACAGTGCGCACATGGCTACTTAATATGGTAATTCATTCATGTGCTACTCCATTCACTCCTTGTACACAGTGCACACATGGCTACTTAATATGGTAATTCATTCACGTGCTACTTTGCATCGACCCGTAGTATACAGTGTTTTCTGGGCGTGTAGAGACTTTGAGAGGCGCCGCAAAGCAGCTGCGTGACTAAAGGTACATGCTAGGTTTTTAAGTAACGTTAGCCCATAACAACTTGCTGAATACTTATGGTATTATTTTGATTTCGATTTGACTCAAACATTATTACTCCTGTAGATGGATAACTCATCTCTCTGACCATCCCAGTGTCCAGCTGCACTTGTGAATGGACGTTCAGTGTGTTGAGAAGGCTCCACACTTGGCTGAGAAGCACAATGCGGCAAGATAGGCTTCACCATCTTGCCATCTTGTCAGTTGAGAGGGAGGAACTATCTACACTGAACAAAAAAATAAACGCAACACTTTTGTTTTTGCTCCCATTTTTCATGAGCTGAACTCAAAGATCTAAAACATTTTCTATATACACAAAAGACCATTTCCCTCAAATATTTTTCACAAATCTGCCTAAATCTGTGTTAGTGAGCACTTCTCCTTTGCCGAGATAATCCATCCCACCTCACAGGTGTGGCATATCAAGATGCTGATTAGACAGCATGATTATTGCACAGGTGTGTCTTAGGCTGGCCACAATAAAAGGTCACTCTAAAATGTTCAGTTTTATTACACAGCACAATGCCATAGATGTTGCAAGTTTTGAGGGAGCGTGCAATTGGCATGCTGACTGCAGGAATGTCCACCAGAGCTGTTGCTCGTGAATTGAATGTTCATTTCTCTACCATAAGCGTCTCCAAAGGCGTTTCAGACAATTTGGCAGTACATCCAACCGGCCTCACAACCGTAGACCATGTGTAACCACACCAGCCCAGGACCTCCACAACCGTAGACCATGTGTAACCACACCAGCCCAGGACCTCCACATCCAGCATGCTCACCTCCAAGATTGTCTGAGACCAGCCACCCGGACAGCTGCTGCAACAATCGGTTTGCATAACCAAAGAATTTCTGCACAAACTGTCAGAAACCGTCTCAGGGAAGCTCATCTGCATGCTCGTCGTCCTCATCAGGGTCTCGACCTGACTACAGTTCGTCGTCGTAACCGACTTGAATGGGCAAATGCTCACATTCGATGGCGTCTGGCACGTTGGAGAGGTGTTCTCTTCACAGATGAATCCCGTTTTTCACTGTTCAGGGCAGATGGCAGACAGTGTGTGTGGCGTCGTGTGGGTGAGCGGTTTGCTGATGTCAACGTTGTGGATCGAGTGGCCCATGGTGGCGGTGGGGTTATGGTATGGGCAGGTGTATGTTATGGACAACGAACACAGGTGCATTTGATTGATGGCATTTTGAATGCACAGAGATACCGTGACGAGATCGTGAGGCCCATTGTTGTGCCATTCATCCACGACCATCACCTCATGTTGCAGCATGATAATGCACGGCCCCATGTTGCAAGGATCTGTACACAATTCCTGAAAGCTGAAAACATCCCAGTTCTTGCATGGCCAGCATACTCACCGGACTCACCCATTGAGCACGTTTGGNTTGTGAGAAATGGTCTTTTGTGTATATAGAAAATGTTTTCGATCTTTGAGTTCAGCTCATGAAAAATGGGAGCAAAAACAAAAGTGTTGCGTTTATATTTTTGTTCAGTATAAATTGTGTCACAGTCAAGTGATTGACCACTTTGCCAAAATGAAAACCAGACGGTATAGTTTACTCCTCAGAAAATGATTCCTTGAACAGATGACAGACAACAGCTATTCACATTATTGTACTACTATGTGGCTTTATTGTATTGTGTATATGTGAAATAGGAATAGCCACTTTGCCTAAATGGAAATGGAGAGAATTCAAAGAAACAGAGATGTAGGGGTGCTTTATTTTTTGTTTTGTTTTTGTAATTGTTTAATGTGCATATGTGAAATATGGTTGCTGTTATGCAATAAATATTTTCATAAAGATTAATAGCAAGTCTAGAGTAAAGTGCACAAGTAGGCCAAATGCATCAGTTCATTCAGGTGGTTAATCAAAGATCCAGTCAACAACATAATCTGATCTGATTGTATAGTTTAAAGCACTATTTAAGCTTTTTTATTATAAATAAGTGCTAAAAAAATTTCAAGCACCAACACTTGCTGAAGACTAAGGTAATCATTTTACTGAACGAACGCGTGTCTGTGTGCACGAGCCAGCCATTATGTATTTTCACTTTACTGACATTAGCCTACAAACATTACAAACTAAACACTGCGCTGTGCACTTTGCACTGTTTCTTTCATTCTTTCTCCGTGTTGCGTGTGTATGTGTTTACCTGTGTTCCCGCGCACGGCCCCGCGCACGCGCGTGCCTCCGTGCCGTCAGCCAAAACTATGCTCCATGTATTTTACAATAAAGCATGTTTCTAAATACAGTGTGCATTGGTTTGACACGGCCCGCGCAGTATGCTCCACGTATCTTACTATATAATGACGAAAACTCTGTCTGTGGGTGTGTGTCTGTTCCAAATTTTTCTCCTCACTGATTTGGTCAGTCCATGTGAAATTTGGCACAGTGGTAGAGGGTCATGGGAGGATGCGAATGAAGCAATATTACATCAATTGGCCAAAGGGGGGCGCTATAGCAACCGATTGAAATTGCAAACTTTGAATGGGCATATCTCATGCCCCATATGTCGTAGAGACATGAAACTTTGCATAGAGATGCCTCTCCTCATGAGGAACACATTTGCCTCAAGAACCCAAACTTCTGGTTATATAGATTTTCCGCCATTTGAATTTTTTTTAAAAACACTTAAAATTGTTCTCTTTCTAGGAAGTTTGACCGATCTGCATGAAACTCGGTGAATATAATCTAGGGACCAATATCTAAAGTTCCCTCTTGGCAAAAGTTGGAAAACTTACTAAAACTGAGCTTATATAAGGCAATGAATATTGTGGAGGGCGTGGCTCATCACATAAAGGTGTATAACATCTCAAGGGTTTCACCAATCACCACGCAACTTTGTAGGCATATGTCCACACATAATCTGAGGGGACCCCTCCATTATTATCCCGATCAAAGAAAATGGGGGCGCTAGAGAGCTAATCTCTTATCTAGGCCTAACCGCCATATCGATTTTTACTAAACTTAGTAGATATGTAGAACAGGACACCTCAAGGTGACTGGAGAAATTTAACTCTAATTGACAATTGGGTGGCGCTATAACAACAGAAAAATGCTTAAAAATGGCTAAAATGCGACCGATCACTGTGGCTCCCCCTGTGGACCAATGCTGTTTTTTTCTAATTTTTGGTACGACTAAGTCATGGTATGGTATGCTGTACATAATCATGGAAACTGTCAGTGTGTCATTCTGTCAGTCAGTCATTCTGTCTGTCCCACGTTTTTCTACTCACTCACGTGGTCAATCTATGTGAAACTGCACATAGGCATTGAGGATTGGCATAGGTAGAAGGTGACAAAGCTACCAATGGGTATGGACTAGTTTTTTATAATTACTGATAGCCATTTTAATGCTTTAGGCTGTTGAACCTACCTGAAGTTTACTTTACACCAACTGACCAACTGATAGCAAATAACATTAATCATGTCATTGTGGTCCTGGTAGATGCGTTTAATTTAGAAAAATCTCACTCGAGGTACCACCTAAAGGGTAAAACGAACAGAGGCTGGGAGTTTTTAAAATGCTTCTGTCTACAAGAACGATTGGCCAAAGCAGTGTTGTGCATTGATGCGCGAACAGAGTGCATTAATTAATGATGCAAAGCCTGCGGAGCTAGTTCAGGCAGACAACTCAAGTGCGCAATCCTGATCAGCTGATCAGCCACGTGCTCTCCTCAGCTGATAGGGCGGGCTATTTAAACCCCCTGTGCTTACCTGATCATTCCTTGCTACTCTGCTGCTGCATGCTGCATGGTGCTACTGCTGCTCTGCTGCTGTTTCTGCTGCTGATCCTGCTGCTGATCCTGCTGTGTTCTGCTGCTCTCGCTGCTGCTGCCGCTGCCGCTGCCGCTGCCGCTGCCGCTGCTGTGTGCTGCTTCTGAAGCTTCTTATCTTGATGTTACTGGGGCCTCTGATCCTTGCCATAATGTCCTCCGTCTCATCCGAGTCAGGAAGCGAAGGCGGGTTGTTGGAAGGACAACTGGAAATCCCAGACACCGACAACGAAGTGCCTTCTCCTTCTGGGGATCAGGGAGCCCTTCCTGCAGCTCCTCGTCGCAGCTCTCACCTGGTTCACAAGCAACTGAGCGACTGGCCCATGATCCGGATCCTCGAGGCTCTCTATGTCGGCGGCGTCTCTGCTCCGTGCGGCCTCAGTCATGAGGAACTGTTCGAGTTTCTTGTAGAGCACGCTCCTGGTGCGATCGAAGATCCAGAGCCAGAGGGCCCCGCCACGAAAAGCAAGAAGGGGAAAGCCCCTGCCAAAAAACGCTTACACTCCCCGGAAGAAGGGGAAATTGTCTTCCACTCAGGCGTGCCGTTCCTGTCCCCAGCTGGGGCTATTCCTGATGCTCTCAGGAACCAGATTATCGCAGGTATACAGCCCAGTGCCATGTTCACTTTTTAATCTGATTGTTCTATGCTTGCTTGTTTTATTAGGGCAGGACATTAATCTGGTCAAGATTTTGATTTGTGCTTCTGACACATCAGATAAACGGATGGTGGACTGCGGCGACTTCTCTGTCTTTTTAAAGGATAATGACCCTAGATTGTCAAAATCACTGACACTAGCCGAGTTCAGTGTGGCTTTTGGTGTCTTTAGAGACACTATTTGTGAAGTCTTTCCTGAACGCAGACAAGAGCTGGACACGTACCTTGCCATTATCTCTGATTTGGCTATGTCATACAGAGGGACTCTTTTCTATGAGTACCACAAGAGTTTTTCATCTAAATCCGCTATGTACATCCAGAAATTTAATCAACGGATAGACTGGTCAGTTGTAGATCTAGCTTTAATAAGCAGACACTTCACCGGACATCAAGCCTTATCATGCTCTATCTGCGGATCATTTAGCCACGGCCCCACTCTTTGTCCTAAGACTGCGTTTCAGGCCAATACTCCTCGGCTCCAAGCTACGGGTCCTGCCGCACGCAAAACTCAGGTGCCTTATTTACCTGGTAATAATTCTCCTATATGTATCAACGCCTATGAATGTCCTGGCTCTCTAAGGCTCTCAGAAATCATCCTATCAGATCTTTTGTCAATTATCTAATAACTGGACTTGTTCAGGGGTTTTTAGCCAGCCTTTGTTGGCTTCCTAAGACTTCTCATGTGTGTAAAAATCTGCAATCAGCATTTAAGGAGCCTAAGGTTGTACATGAGCTGCTCGAGGAGGAGATTAAGAAAGGGTTCATGATAGGTCCATTTTCCAAACCTCCTTTTAGTCCGTTCAGGGTCAGCCCCATTGGTGTAGCTACTCGCAAATACTCAGGGAAAAAAAAAAACGTCTGATCATAGATTTGTCCGCTCCTCATAATGGTCCTGTTCCGAGTATTAATAGCCTTATTCCTCTCACTCCATTTTCTCTGTTCTATGCTACGGTTGACAACGCGATTCAAATGATTAAATCTGCAGGGCAAGGTGCTTGGCTAGGGAAAGCTGACATTACTGATGCTTTTAAAGTGATGCCGCTCCATCCCTTCCAGTGGCATCTTTTTGGCGTCAAGTGGCGCTCCAAGTTTTATTTTGCAGTTAAATTAACCTTCGGATGCCGAAGCAGCCCTCGCATATTTGACACACTATCGGAGGTTTTATGCTGGATTTTGTATAATAACTATAAATTACCATTTGTCCTGCATCTCCTAGACGATTTCTTAGTGGTCGATTTTCCGTCTTCGCCCCCAGCTCGTTGCATATCAATTGTCAGAAATGTTTTTTCTTCTCCCGGAGTGCCCCTATCTGAAGAAAAAACTGTCGGTCCCAGTACGTGCATCGAGTTTTTAGGTATCATGTTAGACAGTGTACTAATGCAAGCCGCTCTCCCTGAAGAGAAATTGTGTCACATAAGGGATATTTTAAACTCATTCTCCTCAGCTGCTTCAGTTTCAAAAAGGGATCTTCTCTCTCTGTTGGGCCATCTTAATTTTGCTATGAGAATTATCCCTCAAGGGCGTGCGTTTGTGTCCCGATTGCTTGACCTGTCAAAAACGGTTAAAAATCTTCAGGATAGATAATATTAGATCAAGGGTGCCTGTCTGACTTTCGGTTTTGGTCCTTCTTTTTAGAGCAGTGGAACGGCATTTCTTTTTTTTTATAGTAACGCATCAGAAACTTCTGCTTCGACTGAGTTCTTCACAGATGCCGCTCCTTCTGTCGGTTTCGGGGGGTTCTTCAAGGGGGAATGGTTTTCTGCAGCTTGGCCTAAGGAAATGCTCAATTTACCGTCAGACTGCAAATCAACGGCATTATTTGAACTGTACCCAATTGTTGTGGCTTCCTTATTGTGGGGCAGCAAATGGTCTCGGAAACAGATTGTAGTCTTGTGTGATAATGAAGCTACTGTTAACATGATTAACAAAGGGTGCTCTAAGACGCCCACAATTAATCGTTTTCTCAGACGCCTCACCTGGACATGTGTGACAGGTAATTTTTTAATGCGCACTGTCTATATTCCTGGTCATGACAACAGTGTAGCTGATGCTCTCTCTCGTTTTAAATTTCAGAAATTCAAAACCCTGTGTCCAAACGCCAAGCCCAGTGGCCTGCCCTGCCCTCCATTCTCTCAAGTCATTCCAGATTAGGATGTGAAAGCCCTCTGCCCTCTCTGCTAAATTCTGCGGCCAAATACATGAGGAAAGGTCTATCAAAGAACACATTAAAAACTTATGATTCTGCTTGGTGGTTTTTCTCTTCTTTCTGTGCTCGTTTTGCTTGCCCACCCTTGCTAGTCAATATTCCCTTCGTTTGCGCATTTATAGTCCACTCTTTTGAGTCCCGTAAGTTGCAGCCTCTCTCCATTAAAGCCATGATAGCCGGCATTCAGTTTCATCTTCGTTGTCAAGATCCTTCAGTCTGTAGCCTGTTAACGCATCCCAGCATTCGCCTACTTCTCAACGGCCTCAAAAAAGAGCGACCTCCAGGCAATGATAAACGCTTACCTCTCACTATCTCCTTGGTTCACAGAATGATTTCAAAGTTAAGATCCGGGCTGTTCACTCCTGGTGTTAATCAAAGTTAAGATCCGGGCTGTTCACTCCTGGTGTTAACAAAATGTTGGAAGCTGTTCTTTTAATGACATTTTATGGTTTCATGAGGTGTGGGGAGTTCACCACTCTTTCTCTTTCTTTCAACCCTCTGCACGACCTCTGTTTTTCTGATTTAATATTAGAATCTGATCATTTCAATGTTTATTTAAAACATTCTAAGACAGATGGGATGAATAAAGGAACGCCTGTGGTGATTGCAAAAATTAATTCTGCTTTCTGTCCTTTCGCCTCCATGCTGAGCTACCTGAAAACCCGACCTGCTCCTGCGCCGAGTGACCCGCTTTTCACCATTGATGGCAGCAAGCCCATGACCAGATCTTGGTTTTCCAAAAGGCTGCGTGAACTCTGCTTGAGTTGTGGGCTGTCTCCAGCGGTGTACACTGCTCACTCCCTCCGAATTGGGGCAGCTACAGCGGTGTACACTGCTCACTCCCTCCGAATTGGGGCAGCTACAACTGCAGCGCTGCTCGTGCCCATGCCCTCCCTTAAGTCTCTGGGCCGATGGTCTTCGGCTGCTTACGTCAGATATATTCGCTTCAACAAAAATAAAATTCTGCAGGCTCAAAAAATCATGAGTGCTCATGCCCTGCAATCCGGCTAATAATAAATAAATGTTCAGCTGCACATTACGGTTGTATCTGGTGGATTGCTGGGAAGGGGTTTTGCTGCTAATTATCCTCTTAGGCTTAAATAGACTGACAGGGCTGATTCTATGGTAGATACTCCACCATTCTCATAATTGGGCAGCTTCAGGCTCTGCATCTCAAGCTGTTGGGGGTCTTGCAGTTTTGGGGGTCTGCTATTCATTCCCTGTAATGTCTGTCATGCAGATCATTTTCAGGGAATGAATAAATTGAGATAGAGCCTGACGCCAATCTTGCTTCAGCCATGCTAAAACTATTCATGCTCTGCTTCAGTATGCAAATATTTATGCTCAATAGAAATGTTAAATTCAATCCAGAGTTGTCTGACTGAAATTATGCGAAGCCTGCGGAGCTAGTTCAGGCAGACAACTCAAGTGCGCAATCCTGATCAGCTGATCAGCCACATGCTCTCCTCAGCTGATAGGGCGGGCTATTTAAACCCCCTGTGCTTACCTGATCATTCCTTGCTACTCTGCTGCTGCATGCTGCATGGTGCTACTGCTGCTCTGCTGCTGTTTTTGCTGCTGATCCTGCTGTGTTCTGCTGCTCTCGCTGCTGCCGCCGCTGCTGTGTGATGCTTATGAAGCTTCTCAAATTCCACCACCTCCCCAGCATCCACCTGTGGGCTCTGTTTCTAGGATCCCCAGCTGGGGGTCTGCTGTTCATTCCCTGTAATGTCTGTCATGCAGATCATTTTCAGGGAATGAATAAATTGAGATAGAGCCTGACGCCAATCTTGCTTCAGCCATGCTAAAACTATTCATGCTCTGCTTCAGTATGCAAATATTTATGCTCAATAAAAATGTTAAATTCAGTTGTCTGACTGAACTTGCGTTTTTGGGGAACAATAAACTAAATGTTTCTGTTTGCAACAAATGAATGTTAATGTAAGCGCTGTTAACTCTAGTGAAACTTAACGACACTCACACAGTGTTTCACAGTGCCCGAGGATTTACAGCACCCGACATGCTGGTGTTATGTCAGAGATTGTTTCCTGGTAAATAGGCGTTATCCCTTACCTAAATCTTAAACATGTTTGTCCTTTACATAATCACAGGGGGGCACTACCATAAGCACCTGTGCATCAAGCAGAGTAGCTGCACCTGCATTATTAGACTTGAGAGAGCAAATGTGTGGTTTTGGATCCCCACTATCATACAACTTTGCTATTTATAATCATTTGAGCTAGGATGGATCAGAAATAGTTGCATCTTTTGAATATATAAATAAAAAAATCGCATTTCCTGTCCTTACCTAAGCTGTTTTCCCATATGAACTCTGGATGTTTAGAGAATCAAGTTCAGACATTCCAAGTTGTGCTTTCACACATGTAGCACACTACAGGAAATTGTTGTGTCATCTGTCTTACCTTAGACTGTAAAAATCATGGACATACCCACCATGACTTCACCCATTGGTTTGTGGACTCTTGATCCTCAAGTTTGGCACTTTGGTCGTGGCTGTCACAGTGAGCACTCATTCTCCATACATGCCATCTCCTCAGCTCATTCAGTAATTTTCCATTGACCCCGCCTCATCAATATCAAGATATCTATCTGCCAGCCTATAGCCTGTCCACACATTTCCTGCTCCTGCTGGTTCACCATGCCCACCAAATCAGGCTCACGCTGCTCACCTGTGGATCGTTATCCCCTGCCACTATAAAGACTCCCGCTTCACAGACACTCCTTGCCAGATGGTTCTTCGCTTACATGCAATTTTTCCAGCATTTGTTTCCGGACTGCTTCCTCGGTATTGACCCTGTCGGTCCCTGACTCTCCTGCTTCATCTGCTCCCTGATAAACCACTCTGCCTTCTGTTTTCGACCACGAGCTTTGCTTCCGCCCTCCTGTTTCCTGGTCGCCTGTTTCCTGGAGCTGTTTGAAAAGACCGTCCTTCAGCTTTCCAAAGTGAGTTTACCAGTTCAGTCACCTGTTATCTTCTGAGCTGTGGAATGCTCCATTGTCTGGCTGCACACTTCTCTTCTGTGTGTGCACTGCAGAATTCATGTTTCATCGTTGCTGTCAAGCTCTCTCCTGTCCATGACCGGCTTCGCATCAGAGAGACTGTTTTCCCAGTGAGTACTCCTGGTTTTGGAACCTCAGCTCTTCTGACATCGCTCTCCGCCTGCCCCCTCTTGCCATTATAGAATAGAATAGCCTTTATTGTCATTATGCATTTCTGTACAACGAGATAGGAGAGCTACTCCTTTAAAGTGCCAACATGTACAAACAATACACAATACAAATGCAATAAATAATACCCATCACTTCACACATCACATCATTCACACAGACATCATTCACATAGACAGCAGATGCCAGCACCTTACCCGTGTGCTGCATCGGCATTCCACGTGGAGAGCTGCGGACAGATCCTCCCCTGGGGACTCTGAAACTGAACATTGACTCTCTCTGTTGCTTCACCAGTCAGCACTCCCTGTATTTATTGAAGTGGTGTATTAAAGCTCAGTAAAAACTATTCCGCCTGTCCCTGGTGTTGCTTTTGGGTACAAAATCCACCCATTACAGTAGCCATCTTGTTTTTTTGGAGCCAGAAGTGACCATATTTGGGCGAGAGGCTTGCATTGTGGAGGAGCGAGGGCTGGATCTGACTGAGAAGCCAAGAACACTATCGGCAGGCAACCTGTTGCTCAAAGCAGGCCACCCTTAATTATGCACAACTTAAAGCCTTAATAAACTGTAAATGGGTAAGTTTAAAAAAACTAACCCACCATACAGTTGTCATGAATGTTGAAATTAGCTATAGAGACTAAAACTGTTTTCTGTACCAGGCTGTAAACATGTTTCTACTGCAAAGTTAGGCACTTTAACAGGGGGGTGTATGGGGATGGCTGGCTTCTGGCTTAGGGGCTGTTCAAAAAAATGCAGTTTTTGGCACTTCTATGTTGGCTCAGTTTCTAAGGCCCAGAGGTAGTTGTATGGCTCTTCCTAATGGGAAATAGTCCCATTGGTTCAGCAAAGGTTGCAGGAGGCAGGACATGATGAAGGAAGTACACTGCAGTTAGCATTTCACCAGAAATAAAATGTCTATTTAATGACAATTATTTCTTATCACAATTAGGTGAACATCACAATAAATCACAGTACATATCACAAGTTCACAATACATTTAATGTGCATGTGCAGAGAACACTGTGCATACAGTGAAGACTTGTGTTGCTCTAAACTTCCTGACGTGCACTGACACAGCAAATTAAGCAAGCACAAGATACATCCCTGCCAACTACAGAGATGGTACAACCCCATCTGGAGACATGTAGCCAGGGGGAGCCAACAACCTTCTCAATCCAAGGCAGCTGACTACAGCTCAAGCAGCACTGGCTGCACTCAACACCCGGCATAACCTCAACACTTGTTTTCAGATGCCTCTGGGCTGTGTACCATGGCAAGAGGCAGTTGTAAGAAGAGGTTTACTGAACTAAAGAACTGTATGACCAGTGACAGAAAAACTATCCACATCCTTTACATGGGTAAAATGTAATAATGCCATGCCAACGAAATCAAACCCAAGTCTGATCATTTTTATACTTTTGCCTAAGAATGATTTTAAATGCCAGAATTATGAACTAAAAGTATGAAAAGTAAAAGTACTAATTTTGCAGAAGAAGTGGTCTCTGTCAGGTAAGCAAAAATAAAAAGAACAAGGTGTGTATATATAAAGTTGTGTGTGTATATAGTGTCGTATAGATATATTGTAATAGATTCAGCAGTATCATCATTGTATATTGTAGTAATCTCGCATTTCATTTGCATGCATTGAGGTGTAACGGGAGTTAAAAGGGCTTTTAATTTATTCTTGTTGCTAGAATATATTTGTAAACTGATCATTTCAAATTTCTGTTGAGTATTTGTGAATTTTATCTCTGAGTTATTATTATTGTTGTTTTTAATGTTTCCTGGGGGAATTAACTTGCTGCACATCTTCTCTTCTTCCCCCCCTGGGTTTCCATAGCTTCCTCTCTCTGCCCCTAAGTGCCAAATTACTGTTTGATAATGTAAGTTTTAATTTAATGCTGTTGTTTTGTTTTGTTTGTTTGATAAAATCTGTTACATCCTTCCAAACCTTTGATTTACCTGTCTCTGTCATAATGAAATATTTTTTCTCAACTCCACCCAAAATAACTTCACTATCAGCATCAGAAATTTTTTTCTGATTGTCTCTCTCTTTCTTTGTTTGCTCCATGTTTGCAGGTTGACAGGATGCACCTAACCATAGTAATTATCACCTCCATATATGATGGTCACAGGCTTTTCGTGGGCAGGGATGTATGGTTAATTGCTGACTAGCGGAAGCGTGCCGTCAATTTACTATTACTTTTTTTTTTGTGTGTTTGTGAAATTACAGAGTAACTAACATTTCATGAATGAGACTAGCTGTAGATCTATCTGTAAAATATGTTACAAACATGAAAATAATGTAAATACATAAATAATTATGAACTCACACTTCCTGTTTCCTTCTAAAATTGAAAGCTTAGTGTTTGTGGACACAATCCCTTAAATTGTTAACACAAGGCTTTTTATCGTTAATTGTATGACAAAAACTCTGTTTAGAAAGATCAGTGATGGGTATCATTAAGATTTTAACTATACTACTACTCTCACCAATACTGCTTATCAGTCAGGTACTTTAACGGTACTCTTATTGGTTCTCTTGAGGTTTTTCAGAGAAAAAAAATTCTGATTAAGAACAAAATTAAAATTTCTTTATTTTCTTTGTATATAAGTACAGTATATAAATTAACATTGTACATCACAATTTGCCTCAGATTGCTTTACAGCATATGACATCCCTCTGTCCTTGGACCCTCACAGCGGATAAGGAAGAACTCCCCAGAAACCCTTTAAATGCTTGAAACCTCAGAAATTTGAATAAGTCTCTGCCACTGTCACTGAGAGCAGGGCCTGTGTGTGTGTGTGTGTGTGTGTGTGTGTGTGTGTGTGTGTGTGAGTTAGAGAGTGTGGCAGAACTGGCCCTGCCCCTCACACATGCAGTAGATTGCAACACAGAGAGCTCTCCTCTGGATTGAATAGCAAAAATGCATCAGTGACGAATGTCTTAATCTTATTGCAAATTAGAAATAGAGTTGGTTGGTGAGATAAAAACTGTACAAGAAAACATTTATGTAACCAAAATGAACAAGAAATATATCTTCTGAATTTCTTCAATACCGGTAGCAGAACCATTATCGTCAGTGCTTATCAATACTACGGTCTTAATAAGTTAGACCCTAGGGCCCATTTAATACTGGGTTTTTGTTCCTATCCCTAAGAAATTTAGAGCTGACAGGCAGCAGCGCCTCAGCAACAAATCTGGACACCACACACGCATGCGAACCACAGCAGTTCAGCAAGGCCCAGGCATGATCAAACAAAAATGAACTTTGGAGACAAGTGTACCTGGATTTGGGCCTGGGTCCCTGATGTGTTTAATTCGTCGTTGCATGCTCTCCAACTTGGCTGGGAGTGCTGTATTAAATTGGTGAAATGCCCCTTTGACAAGGTTAACCAGGATTCCCTGAGTTGCTGCACTGAGAACACTGATCAAACTGCTACTTTATGATCGCAGTCCTCGGGCAAAATAAACAGCAACGACAGGCTGTTTCTGGTGAGAAAACTGCAGGATAGCTAATAATGGGCCAAAACCGAGAGAAAAACATGCATTTCTAAATTTAGCTACTTCAGTGTACAGCTGTGAAGTGTGACATAAACTAAATGTGGTATACACTTCTGTTAAAATAATTGTAGAGTCGGCAATTGTGTCTCCCTCTGGATATCAGAATTGTAGTTAGAGTTTAAAACTTTAATCTCTTTCCTGTCTCTTTCAGCCTGTATCTACCTTTTTTTTTTTTACCACTCATTCCTTCTATCCCTTCTTTTTCCCTATTTTCTTTCTGTATCCATCCCTCTGTGCTTCATTGCTTTCTCCTCCTCATCACATTCTCACCATTCTCTTCATCTTTTACCATACATATTCTTTCTTTCTCTCTCTTCCACCCAAAGGCACATCTCAGAGAGCAACATTTAAATTGTTGGTCTTTCTCCCTCTGTCTGTCTCTACATCCTCCCTCTTCTTCTTACAAGGATTCTCTCTCTCTCTTTCTCAACTCGTCTTGGATGTCAGAGGAAATTAATTTAAGCTGGAGGTCTGAGCCTTCAGCTCTTTCCAATCTGTCAAAACAGAAGAATTGCTCCAAGATGAAAGGGCAGATCCAGGCTTCAGGATATTGAATAGGACTGAGGAAAGTTTTATATATACAGTAGACTTATATAACTTATATGTAACAGAAGGCACAGACAGGATATAGTATCGCCAGATGTCTTTGGAACCCCCCTAAATATCTAGTTTTAGCACGGCGAGGACAGAAAGGAGGCTTTAGAAAAGCCAGGTGATAGAAGACTGTCATGCATGAAAAAAAGTTACGTAAGCAGAATACATAAGATGGTTTCGCCAAAACTATTTAAATTCTACTTTAAGGTGTGAAAATGGGGAGACTTGAGAAAGGGAGTAGAAAAGCAAGTGTATTGCAAGAACTTTTTCCATTTGTCATTATCTATGTAAAAACTTATCTCCTACAGAATGAAACTTATTTTACTCTAGTCACAGCAGTATCCATTGATTGGTCCAAATCTTTGTGATGAAGTCTGGTATAGACATTCATCGTCCCCAGAGGATGAATTCTGATGACTTTGGTGACTTTTCATTAAGCGCCATCAGCAGGTTATATTTGCCTCAGTGAATGTGTTAGCAGCACTTTGATGGATTGCTTTGAAATGTGGTACAGATATTCTTTGCAGGATGAATTATATTAACTTTGTTGACTCTCTGACTTTCATCTATCCACTGTCATAGAGCCTTCATCAGGTCAACTTTTTCTTTTCTCCAATATGTTTTTACTTGTGTATAACCAACCAGAGTGCTACAGTGAAAACATCATGTAACATTTGTGATCAGCTGTGTTGGACACGTTACTGTTAAAATGTAATATACTACATATTACTAGTTACATCATATGAAAGTAATACACTACTTTACAGAATCATTACTGTAAAGTACTTATTACTTACTATTACTTATTACTCTACTTTTGCGTTACTTTGACCAAAATGAGTTCAGAAGAACTAATGTTGATTTTAAATGGATGGGGGTCATGTTGTTTCACAGCAGGTAATCAAAGCACAGAAGCTCCAGTTTATTACAGTTCATTTCAAATCCAGTGCTGCGCAGGTCTGACCCATTCATGCATTCACATACAGTGGTTACCACTTTGTATTAAAGTCCCCTGCCTATATTAATAATAGCCTGATGGTATAGAACATTTAAATAGCCTAGACCTTTTAAAATAAATGAATATCCTTGGACACAGGGAGGGTCAGGCAGAGGACCAAAGTCTGATAATTATGAGATATGGATAAATATTAGTGGACCTATGATATGAAACACAACAGACATATTTTGAGGTCAGCACAACGATGGTATGTGAGTCAGTCACTATGACTAGTGCAAATAATGCACCAGACCTGGGAGACACACCTGTCAGTTCCCGGTGTGCTGGTCAGCTACAGCAGCACCAGAGAGAGAGTTATAAGAATGAGACTTTGTGCCGGCATTGTTTGCAGTTGTAGGGGATGAGAATGGAAAAACAAAACTAAACTGGAGGCCAGCTCCTTATCCTTGCTGCTTTCAGGCAGCCTTAGGACACAAAAGCAGTACAGAAGATGTTGCAGGTGTATTAAGGAAACACACTGAACGTGATAATGCACAGTACGGCATCACCCAGATGTGCCGATAACCGGCACCCTTCTATAATATAGTCTGTAATGACATGGCAAGACACAGCAACCTTCAGAGTTGCGCACTGACGGAAGTGGAGCGGTTTTGATCAGTGTGGATAAATGAAAAATGAAAACAATAAACAGTTTATTTCAGTTGGTAATGTGTTATGTAGGCTGCATTGTAAATGTAATAATATTACCCGGAATCCTGTTCGTAACACGTTATATTACTTAATTACTGCTAAAATGTAGTATGTAAGGGTTAATGTCCGACGAGGTGTCGATTATCAATAATTAATGGACGACGCGGAGGCGGGAACCGCGTCGGACGGTTGCTTCCGCTAAGTCCATTAATTCCTGATAATGGACACCTCGAAGGGCATTAACCCGCTTATACCATGGTCACTTACCAAAGAAATGAATATTAAATCAATTATTTATGCTTTAATGTGTCTTACAGTTAAAATCAAGAGTTTTTCACAAGCCACAGCTGAGTGGACTATTTAATCTCTGTAGTTCACAGGCGTTGCCA